>NW_024097569.1:600000-1095000 GCF_016545835.1 Crotalus tigris
CTGAGAACCACTGCGTTAACTGCTAGTTAGGGTTAATCATCGTAAAATGTGGTCATGACTCCACGATGCTGCAGACAGCAATACACGTGGCCATTTTGCTGAGCAAATTTGGTCACATAGCTAGTGGGGGGGAGTGGCAGTTGGAACTTCGGAACCCCCGCTTTTCAGTTAGGTTGTAAATTTGAACGGTCGCTAATTGAACAGTTGTATATTGAGGACTACCCATACTTAAAAATGAAACTTCCCCCAGTCTTGCTGGAGCAGATAATGGTTTCAGAGAATTGCATTACTGAGCGGATGTTATCAGTTCTTTAACAAGGGAAGCAGAATTTCACTGGCAAAGATCTGTATCCCCAGCTGTTAGCCACACAACATATTTCACCTGGTTAGTTACTCTAGTTTCTGAATCTGCAAACAGAGTGGACCATAAACTAGCTAAAGTTAATTTAGCTAGAGTCTAACATCTTTAGTAAAAAAAAGATGCTGAGACTCTAGAAAGAGTCCAGAGAAGAGCAACAAAGATGATTAGGGGACTGGAGGCTAAAACGTATAAGAAACGGTTGCTGGAATTGGGTATGTCTAGTTCAGTGATGGACTCCTGCGAGTCCCTTGGACTGCAAGGCGTTCAAACCGGTCAGTCCTAGAAGAGATCAACCCCGACTGCTCTTTAGAAGGCCAGATCCTGAAGTTGAAACTCAAGTATTTTGGCCACCTAATGAGAAGGAAGGATTCACTGGAGAAGAGCCTGATGCTGGGAAAGATTGAGGGCAAGAGAAGAAGGGGACGACAGAGAATGAGATGGCTGGATGGAGTCACTGAAGCAGTAGGTGTGAATTTAAATGGACTCCAGAAGATGGTAGAGGACAGGAAGACCTGGAGGAACGTTGTCCATGGGGTCGCGATGGGTCGGACACGACTTCGCAATTAACAACAACAACTTCAGTGATGACGAACCTTTTAGAGACCGAGTCAGACTGGGTGAAACTAAAGAAGTTCAATCAATCAATTCCAACTTTGCAAGATCTTTTTTTTTCCCACGAGAAGTTGAAATTGACTGATTGATTGAATCTTTTTTTTTTTTTTGCACACAGCAGCGGAGGCCTAAAGTGAAAAGGTTTTATAAAACCCAGCTGAAGGCCTAGGACTGGGGCGACGGCACGCGTGCCCACAGAGAGGGCTCTGAGTGCCGCCTCTGGCACCCGTGCCATAGGTTCGCCACCAGTGGTCTAGTTTAATGAAGAGGACGAGGGGGGACATGATAGCAGTCTTCCAATATCTCAGGGGCTGCCCCAGAGACGAGGTTCCGAACCCCTGTACTAGGGGAAGCGACATATAAACTGGATGACTTAGGAACCTTGCAAAATTCTGAAAGGTGCATAACGTGGGGGGGGCTGTGCCCTGGGATGGTGGCGTCCCCAGCACCAGAGATGTCTTGTCTTCTGCACACCAGTCAACCATGACTTGTATGTTTGATTTCCCCAGAACGAATTTCCTGTCCCTGAGCAATTCAAGACGCAATGGAACGGGCAGAAGTTGGTCACCACGGTGACAGAAATCGCTGGATAAAATGGCCTCCTGCTTCACGACCTCCCCTTCCTCTACCATCACTTTGGGACAAAAAAAAAAAAATGCTTTCTGGGGGCCAGCTTTTAGATTCCTCGTCCCATTTTTTCCAACTCTCCCTCTGCTTCTGTCTTCTTGAAAGACCTGCCACTCTCCCCTGACTGAAAATACCTCAGGCTGGAATTTGGGGTTGGGGGGGGGGGCAGGTTCATTCCATTCTCTCCCTTGACTGGCAGGAAGGTGTGGCATTCACTCCCCTTCCCCTCTGGCCAGGCAACACCCATCTTGTCCAGTCGGTGCAGGTGTCAAGCTGGCCACAGAGTTCCACTTCAATGAGGAATGTTGGGAGGGAGGGGGATAAAGTTTCTATCAGCATATGGTACCCCTCCCCTTTAGGGATGTATGAAATATACTTGACCGGCTTATTATTAGATCGGGGAAGGTCCGAGGGAAATGATTCTGCTCAACGAACCTCACCCAAGAGATGCTGAGAATAGCTTTGCTGGACCAAAGGCTGAAAAATGGGATGTGTAACATTCCTTCGCCCCTATTTCCCCCTTCCTGTGTTGTCCTTGTAAATTCTGTGTTGTGCCATGAGGTGGGGGAGGAGGGGAACTGCCCTGGTGCAGGTGCCACGAGACGACCACGGAACAATTTTTTTTCCATTCTGGGCGCCTCTCCAGCAGTTCAAAGCCTGCTCCTCGACCCCTTCCATTCAAGCCTTCTTACAAAGGGAAAATTGTGGCTAAGAGGCCTCTTTTTGAACAACTGAACACTGTTCAGTCTTCCAGGACAGTTTTTCCCAGAATTTGTATCAGGTGTTTTTTTTTTCACACACACACCCCCCTCCAAGGGCAGAATGAATTCTCCATTCCAAGAGAAGTATTTGTTTGTAAGCACAATTCCATGGCGTTTTGGTTCTATTGCTCACCGGCATTTATTAGCCCCATAGCATTTGGGCTCTTTAGCTAGTTCTCCCTCTCTCCCTTGCTGCTTCTTCTGCAGAGTTTCGCGTCACACAGCACTCTGGCGATCGTGCCCAGGCTGAAGGCATGGTACTGCAATGACCCACCACAGGGAGCTGCCTGTCTTAACTGTAGTAATGCAGATAATATCTTTCCTCCTTTTTGCCACGTTTTTGAGTTTTCCACTTGAAAATTAACAGAAGATATGCACCTCTTTATTTTGAAACTGTCCTGTGACTTGTACTTCTCTTCCGAGGCTTGTGGAATATAAAAAAAAAAATCTTTCTTATGTACTTAAAATTATACCGAAGATAGAATAAAATTAATGCCAAGTTGCTCATAAAGTGTGATCCTTTCTAAGCTTGCCACGGTGCCTTCGGAGCTGGTTGCTCTCGTTCCGTTGTTGGTTTTCTCTAATTCTTGAGTGTTATCTCCTGCTTAAATGATCTGTGCCTGGGAGGGCTTTTGAAATATACCGCTTGGAGGAGTCTGGAGCTTAGCCCAATACTGGCTACGGGATTCTGGGAGTTGAAGTCCACACATCTTCAAGGTTGAGAACCACTGGTGTAGACTTCTTCAGACTGTCTTAACAGTTTCCAGGATAGACTTCATTAAAAAGTTTGAACTAAGACGGGTAGGCAACCTTGGCTCTTTTATGACTCGTGGACTTCAACTCCCAGACTTCCTGAGCCAGCATGGCTCAGCATGGATACCTCTCCCTTTCCCCTCAGCATGGCTGGCTCAGGAATTCTGGGAGTTGAAGTCCACGAGTCATAAAAGAGCCAAGGTTGCCTACCCGTCTTAGTTCAAACTTTTTAATGAAGTCTATCCTGGAAACTGTTAAGACAATCTGAAAAAGTCTACTCCAGTGGTTCTCAACCTTTTTAATGCCGCGACCCCCAACCGGTCGTAAGTCGAGGACTACTCAACTGGTGCAGCACCATTTGTAGAATGGGACTTTTGGCGGGCTCAGCAGGGCAGAGACAGCCTGGACAATTTCTATTGGCTTTTGAAAGCCAATAGAATTAGACTCTATTCAAGAGAGTCTATTCTATTGGCTTTCAAAAGCCAATAGAATAAAAGGGAGTAGCACAGCTAAGGAAAAGGGGGGGGGGGAATGGCGGACTGTGTTGTTTGGCGGCCCTCGTGAAATGGTCGTTCGACCCCAAATGGGATCCCGACCCACAGGTTGAGAACCGCTGGTCTACACAACTATCTCGATGGTCCACAATGGACCCAAAGGAGAGAATCTGGGGAAGTGGTTATGTCCTCAAAAACGTAACCAGTTCCCCAGATTCTGTCATATGCCAACAAGCTGTTCAGATCAGAGAAAAGTATCAAAAGTGAGCTTTGATCTACCCATCGCACCTAACACCACCATTTGTTGAGACATGATCAGGTTTTTCTGAATAATGGCTTTTGGGAAAAGGTGTGTCTTTCAAAGATGGCTCTGCTCAGAAGATTCCATGTTTATGGTATAATGCTCTGGAATTACAGAAAGTCCAATTGCCCAGTCAAGCAGGAGCACATGCAGACGATGTGACTATAAGTCACTCCAGCCCTGAAATGACCACCATTGCAATCTAAATTAAAACTGGTTTATTAGACTGTGTCAAATTGCAAAATACTTGTAATGTAAACCAAAGCAAACATAAATTAACATGATTTCAAAACCGAATCCTCTTCCATAAATCATATTTTAAATCTTCTTCCCTTTGTTCTGGGAGATCTAATCAATGGCTTTTTATCAGAATTCCTTCCAGCATTAACAGTGATGCCTTCCACCCATGAAAGGCCTCAGTTTTCAGAGAAAAACCTCAGCTGTGGAAACACCTCACCCCTCCACACTTCATTCTGAATGCAGCCCTATTCAATATCTCCATTCAGAGCAACTACACAATGGCATTTGCAGTGCTTTTGTGTTTCTTTAGACTGACACCTCAATAAAATCACAGAAGTGGTCTCTCTTTCAAATGGAACTTAAAACTGTACGTACCTGAAGTGGGAATTTTACGCACTGTGAATCATATCAATTACACCCTCTCAAACAATGGTGACCAGCTCCGATTGTGCCATACAAATACCATATTATCAGGTGACAGCGGATTAACCCTTACAATAGGCAGGTCCTGGAAACAAAGATTGGTTTTTGAAAAAGTTTAAATACTGTCAAGGCCATGATTTTCCCAGTTGCAATGTATGGTTGTGAAAGTTGGACCGTTAAGAAAAGCTGAGCGCCAAAGAATGGAGGCCTTCGAATTATGGTGCTGGAGAAGACTCCTGCGAGTCCCCTAGACTGCAAGGCGATCAAATTGGTCAGTCTTAGAGGAGATCAACCCCGATTGCTCTTTAGAAGGCCAGATCCTGAAGTTGAAACTCAAGTACTTTGGCCATCTAATGAGAAGGAAGGACTCACCGGCAAAGAGCCTGATGCTGGGAAAGATGGAGGGCAAGAGAAGAAGGGGACGACAGAGAAGGAGGTGGCTGGATGGAACCACTGAAGCAGCAGGCGTGAGCTTAAATGGACTCCAGAAGATGGTAGAGGACAGGAAGGCCCGGAGGAACGTCCATGGGTCACGATGGGTCGGACACAACTTCGCAACTAACAAAAAATAATACTTGGAGTTGAACATGCCTAAACTGTTAATACTGAAATGGAACAGTAGCCTAGCAGGTTAGTAGAAACAGCCCTGTCTTCAAGATAGGTCTCTATGGAGCGTATCCCGCCTTGCCATGAGAATCATCTCCAGCCACCAAACCCTATGATAGAACAGCCTGACTGTCATCACCAGCAGCATGACTGAGAAAGGGCACGATGTTCTTGAAGAACCACTCTTTGGAAAAGCGGAGATGGTCTCCTTCTGCTCCAAGAAACACCAGCTTCCCTGCTTGGTCCATTTCCTTCAGGCCCAGGCGATCCTGAAAATCAAGGCAACGTGCCAGTTAAACTGAGGAACACTTAAGTCAGAAACTAAAGAAAGAGACCCATGGCAAAATTCACACCATAACCCAACCACATTCTGCCATAACATTTACGGTGTAGCCAAGACTTCTGGCTTCATTGAGCAATCCATAGGATTGTTCATGCTTTTTAGGGATTCACCCGATACAGCTTGAAGGTTTGGCAGGTGGCATCACCTAGCCAACTTTAAAAAGCTAAGCCGTGTTGGTCTTCATTACTACTTAAATGGGGGGAGGGTGCAGAAGGGTATCTCAAGAGCTATAAACTAGACTGGGAAGTAGACAAAAAATTAAGGAAGGCCATAGCAAAGCTCAGGTAGCCCACCCAACCCAAAGTTAGAAATAACCCCATTTAGCACATGGATATAGCCACAGTCCTTAACTGACCTAGTTAAGTTTGTTGGGTGAACAAAACTGCAGAGGTCCTTCTGATGGTTTCCAATCCTGGAAGCAATTTTCAAGGTAATATTTATATATAGACCTTTTGTTCTTGCCCGAATAGAGAAATTATGTCCCCTAACATAAGAAAGGCTGAGTGCCAAAAAATGGAGGCCTTTGAACTCTGGGGCTGGAGAAGACTCCTGCGAGTCCCCTGGACTGCAAGGCGATCAAACCGGTCAGCCCTAGAGGAGATCAACCCCGACTGCTCTTTAGAAGGCCAGATCCTGAAGTTGAAACTCAAGTCCTTTGGCCACCTAATGAGAAGGAAGGACTCACTGGAGAAGAGCCTAATGCTGGGAAAGATGGAGGGAAACAGAAGAAAGGACAACAGAGAATGAGGTGGCTGGATGGAGTCACTGAAGCAGTAGGTGTGGGCTTAAACGGACTCCAGAAGATGGTAGAGGACAGGAAGGCCTGGAGGAATGTTGTCCATGGGGTTGCAATGGGTCGGACACGACTTCGCAACTAACAACAACAACATAATGCTGGCTGCAGTGTCAGATAGGATGTTTATTTCAACCTAAGTTGAGTTTTCAGTCATTCAAAGGAAAGACTTGAGGTAATTACCTCCATGTAGAGCGTGGTCTCTTGAAGAGGAACGGTGTCCTTGCTCTGGCCGCTCCGATAGTAACCAAACCACTTGGAAGGAAAGAGAACGAGAAGGCATAAATTGTCTTTATTGTGATCAATCCCTGGAAACTGCTAAGAACCAACCCTGTATTTCTTATCCTAATGAGAACTCCTAGGGCAGTGTTTTTCAACCTTGACCATTTTAAGGCATGTGGACTTCATTGCTGGCTGTGGAGTTCTGGGAGTTGAAGTCCACATGCCTTAAAATGGTCAAGGTTGAGAAACAATGGTCTAGTGATTGGAGCCGGATTCTCAAAAGCGGGACAGGGAGAGCTGAAGAAGCTTCTTGGGACGAGAAGCGAAACGTCTTCGAAGAAAAACAAGAAAGGCCCAGTTGCCTCATGAAAAAAGCACCTTTGGGACAACCATGACCTGGAATGACGGAGAATCTCCGTAGACAGACAGGGAGAAAAGCGGTAAGTCCCCTACACCCCAAAAGGGGAGACCTGCCAGAATACCATGTCTGAGGATATCGGACTCAAAAATGGTACAGATGGTCTTCAGCTTCTAACCATGCGTTCAACGTTATAATGCCACTGAGAAAAGTTAACATGTGACCGGTCCTCACGCTTGCAACCGTCGCAGCATCCCCACAGTCACAACATCAAAATTTGGATACTTGGCAACTATTTATGATGGTTGCAGCTTCCCAGGGTCACGTGATCACCGTCGGCGACCTCCCAGCCAGCTTCCATCAAGCACAAACGAGCAACGTCAAAGGGGAAGCTGGATTCGCTTAGCAATAGCAATTTAAGACTTATATACCGCTTCACAGTGCTTTTTACAGCCCTCTCTAACCAGTTTACAGAGTCAGCCTATTTGCCCAAAATAATCTGAGTCCTCATTTTACCAACCTCGGAAGGACAGAAGGCGGAGTAAACCTTCAGCCAGTCAGGATCGAACCACGTAATGTACTTAGCAACTGGAGCGAACCTCTTAAACACCATGGCAGAAAAGGTCATAAAATCAGTTGTGACTCTGCTTAACAACCACCTTGCTCAACAATGAAAATGATGCTTTAATTGTGGTCGTAATTCAGGGACTACCTGTACTTTTTGGGGGGCTAAGAACTGCCTCTGGGCGGTACACAAAGGCTAAATCCCATTTTGATTTTTCGGATATGCACACCTTTTATAACACCACACACCCTTCTGAGCCGCTCACCTCAGAGGCAGGAGGATCTACCATTGTGTCATTGAGGAACCGCACCATCACAAATTTTTTCAGACTCATCAGGTTTTTCTTGTAAGTCTCATTGATAACCTGGAAAAACAGGCAGAGAAAGAAACTCATCAAGGAGAGAATCAACCCAGAACTAAGGAGAAACTTCCTGACAGTTAGAACAATTAACCAGTGGAACAACCTGCCTCCAGAAGCGGTGAATGTTTCAACACTGGAAGTTTTTAAGAAGAGATCGGATGGCCATTTGTCTGAAATGGTATAGGGTTTCCTGCCTGAGCAGGGGGTTGGACTAGATGACCTCCAAGGTACCTTCCAACTTTATTATTATTATTGTTGTTGTTGTTGTTGTTGTTGTTGTAGTGTTAATGGCAAAAAAAATCAAATTCTACATTGCAACAGTTTTCTGCTGCTACTGTTACCTTTTAAGACTGGGTATATGTAAATGGTGATGGATAGATTAACATATTTTATATTCCAGTCTTCAAAGTTTCCAGAATGACTTACAGTACAAAATGAACACTAGAAAGTTGTTATGTTGTCAGAATAATGCAATACAAAGGATGCTTCAAAAGCAGTGAACCCACCCAGACTGGCTTAGTTTCTTTAAAGCTGCTCTATATTTTGTGTAGATATAATGAACTAGGATTCAAGTGTAGAATTAACTCTGGTTTTGCTAATTGAATTTTCTTTCAAATGCTTCAAACTCACACTTTTTCAGGAAGATGCCTGTGCTGGACCAGTATGTAACCATCTGGCCAGAGCATATATAAATAGCATTTAAGGGGTTAAATGCTGTCTCCTTAAGAGATGGCTTCTGGGAAATGTAGTTTAGTTGTTACATGGTTATATCTGTGTTCTAACTGGTCATTGGGAGGGATTTCCTGGCTACCTGCCCAGTATGAAAAGTTTTGTGTAGTACAACCACGAGGTCCTTTTACTTCATACGAACATGGAGTGAATTTACCTTTAATTTTTTATACCACAAGATCGGACAGATTATGAATATGTGCCTCAGAGGAACTCTGCATTGACTGTGAGTTATTGTTTGGAGATTCCTGAAGAATAAATAATCTGAATATTAATCCGTCTTTGGAGTTAATCTGTCTGTGTCAAGCAGGACTAAAGCAAAGCTCCTGTTTGGAACAGAACAATGCCCCATAGCAACAGTCCCCGACATTTGCGGCTTGGTGGCCCGATGATGGGGGGAGGAGGGGATCTGGGCCACATGAGTGGCAGGCTGGCGTGCACGTATATGTGGGAAAAAAGCACGCGCAGCAAACTGCCATGCTTTCCCCCCCACAAACCTCATAACCTTTTGATACCTTTGTCCCAGTGAAGCACCCTTTTGACTTAATATCTCACCTACCTAAATAAATAATATGCTTAAGTTCCCTCTTATCTCTTCCTGTCTTTGTTAGTTCCTTTTGTTTTTTATCTCCCTGTATTTGTTTTTACCTGGTCTCTGAACAGGTAATATGTTACTAGAAAATAGTTGCTTATACGAAGGAATTTTCCAATGAAGAAACTTTATGTCAGCATCTAAAGGTTAAACTTATGAATGTAAAATGTCAGCATTTAATGTAAAAGCCTATGTATGTAAAAAGTGTAAAAAAACCAATAAACACACAGAGACTCTCAAGCTGTTTCAAGCTGTGACAAGCAGCTCTGCAGCAGCTTCAAATCTCTGCTCAGGACATGCCTGAGTCTTTTTCTTAGCGTCTTTACACGTGTATGCAGCTCAACGTAAGCTGCGTGGCATGTCCACACATACCGGCATACTGCTTGCGCAAGTTAAGCTGCACACAGCCCGGTTGCAAATACACCAGGGCCCGGTATTGGGCCGTGGCCCAGGGGTTGGGGACGCCTGGTTTAAAGTGGTATTTCTCAATCTAGAGAACTTTAAGATATGTGGAAATTCTGGCCGTTGAGGTCCACATATCTTAAAGCTGCTAAAGGTTCAGAAATACTGGTTTCGACGGCTAAGCTGTGGTTTGTTGATTCATTCCCAGTCATTCATTCATTTATTTATTTTCATTATTACATTTATATGCCACCCATCTGGCCAAAGGTGAGTTGAGGCAGCAAATTACCAATTGTGAACCCCGTGGCTGGTTTCCTGGCACACAGAAGCATTTTAACAGCAGGTAACGTGTGAATCAGTGTAGCCTAGCAGTGTTTTGCATTGGTTAGAGCAGGGGTCTTCAAACCTGGCAACTTTAAGACTTGTGGACTTCAATTCCCAGAATTCCTCAGCCAGCCCTGAGGGCTGGCTGAGGAATTCTGGGAATTGAAGTCCACAAGTCTTAAAGTTGCCAAGTTTGAAGACCCCTCGGCTAGAGAGTCTGGACTGGCTTACCCGCTCCTGATTGATGTCAGCCAAAAAGAGACTGCTTTTGCGGTACTGCTGCTCGTTCACCGGATCATGCCAGTATTGGGCCTGGACCAGGCTGTGGCAGAGAGAGAACAGGGCAAACCCCCAATCGTTAAAGAGCTGTTGAATTTTTTCCATTCCACCCAGGCATTTCTCCCCCAATAGATTTTGGGTTACCCCCAATATACTCTCTATATATATGTCTCCTGAAACAGCCAAACTCACTGCTGCTGAACCACATCTGTGTAAGCAATATTCAGCACTTTTCTCAACCAGTCACAGAGATGCGAGCTCTCCCCAGGGCAATGTGGGAAACCGAACACACCTGCAGTAGGAAGAGAATCACGTAGAATTTACACATGGCCTTAGCTTGTCAAGCAAGCCCAGAAAAAAAGTCTGAGGGGCTGCTCCTCTAACACTAATGCAGGGGTTCCCAATCAGGCGTGTTCGCACCCCCTGGGGTATGAGATATTCCAGGGGGTGTAAAAACGTGGGTTTTCAAAATTATAGTGTATATGCATAATTCGTTGCTGTTATTTCAAATTTTTGTAAGGGGTGTGAGACTATATCACAACGGTGGTAAACTTATGGCACGCGCGCCAGAGGTAGCAATTAGAGCCCTCTCTGTGGGCACACACACCATTGCCCCACGTCCCCCCGTAGCCCCCCTCCTCACCAGCAGCCCCTCCCAGAGGAAAGTCATTCCCAGGTGCAGCCCACGTGGAGCAGGACATGACAGCTGGGCAGTAGGGACAAGACTCCACCTTCGTGCCCTGTCGCACGCAGATGATGCTGCAGGGCATGGGCGGAGAGTGTGGCTACCATGGTGCTGCAAGGCCGCCTGGGCGATCTGCGGCGGGCCGTGGAGGTGGTGGGTGGCCCTGTGGGCGGGGCGGTTTTTCGGTACTCGGTCTCTAAAAGGTTTGCCATCACTGCTATATCAGAAGCGTTCTAGGGGTGCGGGGTATAGATAAGGTTGGGGGCTGCTGTACTAATGCATACAGCTAATCCTTGATTTATCCACCATTCGTTTGCCCAAAGGGTTCTGAAACCTGAATGCAGAAACTGAAGACGCTTCTTGGATGAGAAGTGAAATGTTTTCGAAGGGAAAAAAAAAAAGTCCAGTTGCCTTTTGGAAAAAGTATCTCTGGGGCAACCATGACTTGGACGATCGAAAATCTCCCTAGACAACCATTTGTTTAGTGAAGTTACAACAGCAATGCAAAAAAGTGACTTAGGACCATTTTTCACCTTTACGGCTGTGGCAGCGTCCCCAGGGTCACGTGATCAAAATTCAGACGCTTGGCAACTGGCATGGACTTACGACAGTTGCAATATTCCAGGATCATGTGATTCACCTTTGGCGACCGACTGGCAAGCAAAGGCAATGGGGAAGCCAAGTTTATTTAACAACCCTGTTACTAACTGAAGGGATTCACTTAACAACTGTGGCAAGAAAGGTTGCAAAATGGGGCAAAAGTCATTCAACAACTGTCTTGCTTAGCCATGGAAATGTTGGGCTCAATCACGGTCGTAAGACAAGGACTATCCGTATTTTTTGGCACGTCAATGGCTGAAAAGCTGAACAGTGGAGGTGAGGAAACAGTTACCTGCCCAGCAAGATACCCACTTTAAACAGAAATCTTTTATTATTTGTAGGATAACTAAAATTTTCAAATAGAGTGCAGGTGATTCAATATTATGTGGACCCCCTCTCTGGAATCAGGGAGATACATTTTTTGACACCCCAACTCGGCAGTGGAACAATGAGGCAAAATTAGCAAGGAATGAATTGATGGAGTCCCCATTTTTCAAGGTACATACAGTCTATCCCAGGGGAAGGCCACCTTGGCTCTTTTATGACTCGTGGACTTCAACTCCCAGAATTCCTGAGCCAGCCATGCTGAGGAGAAATGGAGAGTTTCCAAGCTGAGCCATGCTGGCTGAGGAATTCTGGGAGTTGAAGTCCACGAGTCATAAAAGAGCCAAGGTGGCCTACCCCTGGTCTATCCAATGCTTTGACCAACACATTTTTCTATTCTTTCCTATTGAAATTGTGCAGAAAATTGTGCTCTCAGAGTTCATCGCTGGTTTGCCACCAAACATCAGTAATATTATTTCAGGGTGGAGGGGGGTCAGTAAAAGATTGAATTCAAGAATCACATGTTGCCTAATTCTGGTCTGGACACACAAGAGCTTGGAAATGAAATTACTACATACACGGGAAAAATTAAAATCTTGCTGTAAGAGAATGAATGCCAAGTATTCTCTGACAGCATTTTTTTTTATCAGAGAACATGTGTTTGGAATTTTTCAATGTTTTAAAAAACACATAGTTAAAACAGGGAAATCAGATTTTGTGTTAGCCAAGAAACTGAAGATAATGTTGAGAAATTAAAACCCCAGCAAATTGAATTTTAAATCAGAAACAGCAAGTTTAGACAACGATCTCAGGATCCATCCTACTAAACCTGTACTTCAGGTTTAACACACACTGGAGCAGTGTTTGTTCAACTGAACCTCATCAGAATTTGACAGGAGTTCATAAGAAACTAAGGGGGAGGGGGAATAACACAAACACAGCCAGTTTTCTATCACCAGAACTTTGCCTCTTGATCACAAATTCTGGACTGGTGTCTTTTTTTTTTTTTAAGCTAACACGTTCCACAGCCTTCAAAATTTGGGGAAACCTTACAATAAGACTGAGATGCTAAGAGTAGGTGTTTTCTGGTATTATATCAGGAGTAGGAAGCCTATGAGCAGCACACAAAGACCCTTAGATCACGTGTTGACATTGTTACAAACAGCCCATTTTCAACATCAGTAGATTTGGAGGTTGTATAGAAGTAGAGCAAGAAGGACAGAACAAGACTGTAAGCCTTACAATTCCCTTTCTCACTCTTAAACCGCCCCAAACCTCAGCATCAAGCCACAACTGTGTTAAAAAAAAATAATCTCTTCCCCTTCTTTGATATTGCTGCAGCCCCTGACCCAAAAGAAGTTTCTTCCTTTGTAGCAGGCAAAAACTTTCTGTGCCATTAAAAGGAAAAAAAGTCAACCAGTCCACTTCCAGAAACAAAAAAACAAAAATAAAAAACAAAAAAAAAACCACCAGGAAGATTGTGTTAAAATCTTTTAACACAATTATGGCTTGATGTTTGGGGAGGATGGGGACTTAAGAGTGGGAAAGTGTGTTGCGCTGCTTACAGTCTTGTGCTGCCATTCTTGCTCTGCCTATAGACAACCCCCCATAACTCTAATGTGATGAAAATTGTGCTGTTGAAAATAGGCCATTTGTCACTGAATTTCAGCACTAAATCTAAGGGTCTTTGCCGGTTATGTGCTGCTCATAGGTTCCCTGGTCCTGATATACTACCAGAAAACTCCTACTTTCAGTGTCCCAGTCTTTTTGCAGAGTTTTCCCAATTTGGATCTTGAATCCTTCATAACCAGAAGACAAATTTACTAGACCTTGAAAGGGCCAAATTCCACCTTATTAGGAGGACAATATTTATGATATCCTCAAACTATGCTCCTGGGGATGAAAACTATGGCAAATCTAGACAGCATACTAAAAAGCAGAGACATCACCCTGCCAACAAAAGTGCGTATAGTCCAGGCCATGGTTTTCCCAGTTGCAATGTATGGCTGTGAAAGTTGGACCATAAGAAAGGCTGAGCGTAAAAGAATTGAGGCCTTTGAACTATGGTGCTGGAGAAGACTCCTGCGAGTCCCCTGGACTGCAAGGCCATCAAACCGGTCAGTCCTAGAGGAGATCAACCCTGACTGCTCTTTAGAAAGCCAGATCCTGAAGTTGAAACTCAAGTACTTTGGCCACCTAATGAGAAGGAAGGACTCAAAGCCTGATGCTGGGAAAGATGGAGGGCAATAGAAGAAGGGGACAACAAAGAATGAGGTGGCTGGATGGAGTCACTGAAGCAGGAGGCATGAGTTTAAATGGACTCCAAAAGATGGTAGAGGACAGGAAGGTCTGGAGGAATGTTGTCCATGGGGTCGTGATGGGTCGGACACGACTTTGCAACTAACAACAATGAGGACAACATTTATGATGTCCTAAAACTATGCTCGCCTTTGAAGAAAAGAGTTACCTTGGTGTTGACCTCCTATGGAAATCAGGTTGAACATCGGTGGAGATGGACATCGTTGCACCACTGCTCTCCTAAGGAAGGGAAAAACAGATCACCACTAGAAAGATATCTTCCACCACAGAACAGAATCCACCTGATTATAATTTCAAGCTTTCTGGTACAGCATTAATCAGTGGGGTGGTGTGAATTGGAACAGGGATGGGACTGAAGTTCCAGAATAGCTAGATCGCCCCCAGGTTGGGCGGTACAGGCTGTTGCTGGGTTCAGTGAGAACTGTTTGCAAAATAAGGCAGAATTGGCAGCATGAGCAGAAACCTGAAAGCTATAAATCATGCTTTAGAAACTACCATGGCTGGCAACTACCATAGGACACTAAGTCAAAACAAACAAAGGTGGCATTGTGGTTTTGTTTCATGAGTGGACCGGTCAATTTAAAAGAGATAGGCGCTTTCACTGTATCCCAAAAAGCTGTGATGGGTCTCCAAGGGATCTGCTCATCAACTGCTATTCTTTAATGGTAGAAATCAAGGACTGAATCCGAGATTTGCAGGTATGCAACCAGTAACATGGGGGCTCCATTCACTAATTTCATTCCAGGGTCTTCCATCACCTCCTATTTGAAATACTTACAAGAACTGCCCTCCTTGTGAAAAGCCCATGGCATTGTAGCCACCTTGAAGCTTTGGATCTTTAGAAAGTTGGTCACACACCTTCTTGACTTGGTTATTGACATTCATGAAGAAGCTGTTCTCCATGTCCTAAGGAAAAATGAAATGTTGATGAAAAGTGGCTAGCCAGCTGTGGGAGCCTCAATGGATTGGCTTTATGGGTAGAGCAGGAAGCCAATTCAGAAAGGCATGATCGTTCTTCCAACGAGACCAGGGATAGGCAATCTTGGTTCTTTTATGACTCGTGGACTTCAACTCCCAGACTTCTTGAGTCAGCTATGCTGACTCAGGAATTCTGGGGGTTGAAGTCCACGAGTCATAAAAGAGCCAAGGTTGCCTACCCCTGAACTAGACAAATAGAGAACAGGTCTATCAAAAGCCACCAGTCTTGGTGACAAGGTGTAGTCTCCGAATACAAGGTCACTCTCCCTCTACACACCAGGTGCATGGGAGCAACAATGGGAGAAGAGGGCTACCTTTGTCTCATAGGCCAGCTTCCTAAATACATTGGTGGGCTACTTTATGTAGAAGAACAGACAGAGCTGGGGGGGGAGGAGTTGAACATATCATCAGCTTAGAATCCTTGCATGTCCACAAGGGAGCCAAGTTCAATCCCTCCTGAATTATGCTGACCCTTATCTGGAGTTAATTTAGGGTTGAACTTTAGTTGACCAGATTCTTTTATATTGGCTTCAATAAATCTTCTATACTTCAACCTAACCAGTAGTCCTGATTCTGTGTACTTGACACTTAGGAAAGAAGCTGGATGTGTCTTGGCTTGAATCAGCAGGCTATTCTCAGATTCTCAACACTGAAGGCTCTTAGTTTCCCCCTCTTTGTATAAGGCAGCCAACTGGTCCAGCCAGTTAATTAAGAGATGTAGAAACCATTTTGAATTCAAAAGTACAAAACAGGTTGTTTCAACAACCTAGAGTCACTCTGCATCCAAGATTTGGACTCTTCCTTTTAGACGTCTAATTCACATGTCTGCATGCTGAAAGCATGCGCTGTATGAATGAACTCACATCAATTAAGTTGTTGCCTATCTTCAGAGACAGCACATAAATTCCTGGGATTTTCTCTTCCACGATTTTTTTAATATAACCCATGCTTATGGGGTTGCAACAACTATCTCCTGTAATGTAAAAGAAAAAAGAAAAGAGAACTTAGAAACCCAGAGTAGCTGTTTGTCCTTAACAATTTATAGCTATAAATATATTAACAGCATTTAGTCAAACAATAAGCAAATGCCCTAGTTCAGGAGTAGGCAACCTTGGCTCTTTTATGACTCCCAGAATTCCTGAGCCAGCATGGGGGAACTATAGCCCCTTCATGACTTGGGGACTTCAACTCCCAGAATTCCTCAGCCAGCATGGGGGAACTATGGCCCCTTCATGACTCGGGGACTTCAACTCCCAGAATTCCTCAGCCAGCATGGGAGAACTATGGCCCCTTCAAGACTTGGGGACTTCAACTCCCAGAATTCCTCAGCCAGCATGGGGGAACTATGGCCCCTTCATGTCTTGGGGACTTCAACTCCTAGAATTCCTCAGGCAACATGGGGGAACTATGGCCCCTTCATGACTTGGGGACTTCAACTCTCAGCAAAGCTGGCTCAGGAATTCTGGGAGTTGAAGTCCATGAGTCATAAAAGAGCCAAGGTTGCCTACCCCTGCCCTAGTTTAAAAAAGGCTGTGTTTTAAATTATGAACACACATAAAAGTAATAGAATGTTATACAAAATGGTGGTCTAATCCCTCCATATATAGCAAGGAAAAGTTGCTTTAGATGAGCTTTGAACCCCTGTCATACTCCAGATTCAGATTCAATATGGTGGTTCAGATGTGAAGCAGAGACTATCCCCTGGTCAGTTCTGAATAAAATTAGCTGGTTTTATGCTACCTGGGTTTATAAATACATTACAAATATTTACATGCAATAAAATCCATCTTAATAACAAGAGGCTATGTGAGGGGTCTGCAGATATTTTCTCAGCCCTCTTTGTGACCCACTCAATATACACATCTTCTATGGAAGGCATGCGGGTTGCAATTGTTTTTTCTGCAGTTATTCCTTTTTGTAACATCCTGCTGTCACAAGGCAATTTATGACATGTTTTGCCGGAAACTGGCAAACACCCACTGCAGAAAATGAATTTGCTTAATATCTTAACCTTTAAGGTGCTTCATTTAACCACAACCACAAAAAAGGTCAGAAAATTGAGCAGGATCACCTGGTGACACATTGAACAACTCACATGACCAAGGGTAAGCAACCTTGGCTCTTTTATGACTCGTGGACTTCAACTCCCAGAATTCCTGAGCCAGCATGGTTCAGCTTGGAAACATCTCCCTTTCCCCTCAGCATGGCTGGCTGGGAGTTGAAGTCCCCGAGTCATGAAGGGGCCAAGGTTGCCTAGCCCTGCACATGACTATAATTCCAAGCCCAATTCCAAGCCTAAGTCAAGTCAGCTTGTGTGCTAAAAGGAAAGGCTAACCTTCCATTTTACAAATCATAAACACTCCTACACGCATATTTACCCAGCCTCCCCAAAGATAAAGTTATCAACTCTTCTGCTGAGAAAAACAAGAAAGTATTTTAAAAACAGGAACTTGTTTTAGTCATCACTGCTTTCATTTTTACTATGCCAGCTACACAATTTCTACAGAAACACAAGCTTTCGTATTTCAGCCTTCAGATTCCTTTGTGAGACTTACTTTCATAACAGAACTAGTATTTGACTCCTACCTTGGTGGATTGGAATCTATTAGGCGCAAACCACTAATTGCCCGAAGGGCAACCGCAATGCTGATGCGTCCCTCAATGAAATTGAGTTTGACACCCCTGCTCTAACAGAATCACAATATATAAAACAAATACAGCAAAAAATGTAATTTTACCAACTGTTGCAAAACTTTTTTTTTCCTTAAAGGTTAAGGAAGTGTAGATAAAAGTTACCCCCAATTTTATCCCCCTCAAACAAACTTCACAAGGGAAGTTGGGCAAGAGCACCTGATAGCCTTAAATGCCACTGTCAAGGAAACACATGATTCCAAAGATGTTACCACACATATCTGGGACTACGTGTAGGACAGAGTTTTCACCTTTAAGACTTTAAGATTCATGGACTATAACTCCCAGAATTCCCCAATCAGTAATTCTGGGAGTGGCTGGCTGGGGAATTCTGGCAGTTGAAGTCCACATGTCTTAAAGCTGCCAAGGTTGGACATCCCTGGTGTAGGATCTGCCTGCCTCTTACCGTCTAGTACCTGTAGTAAGAGGATACCCTAAAAAAGAATAGCAGGGATGGAAAACGACCTTCTCTGGGGGGCCCTCTATTGCAACAGCTCCCCCCCCCCAGATCAGATGTGACTCCATCCTTGGGGGCATTTCATCCAGTGGCCAAGGCTGTCCACTTTAGCAAGGCACTCAGATCTGCCCAAATGGCACACCAGACTTCATAAACAGCCCAATTAACAGGCTTTACTGGTTTCTACTGGTTGATTTTCTATTTTAAAGTTGTCTTTAACAGAGACCTATTATTAGGTTATTAGGTTATAATCTATCTGTAGGTTTATTAGGCTGTCTTAACGGAGACCTATTATTCAGTCCATGCATAAAATAAACGACTAACACAAGGGGTCTTCAAACATGGCCCTTTTAGGACTTGTGGACTTCAACTCCCAGAATTCCTCAGCCAGGCATGCTGGCTAGGGAATTCTGGGAGTTGAAGTCCACAAGTCCTAAAAGGACCAAGCTTGAAGATCCCTGGGCTAACACAATGAGGCTTCCCCCAACAAAAAGAAGCGTTCGAGCAACAAGTCCCATCATCCTTGGTAAGGCCACACTTGGAATACTGCATCCAGTTTTGGTCACCACAATGTAAAAAAGATGTTGAGACTCTAGAAAAAGTACAGAAAAGAGCAACAAAGATGATCAGGGGAGTGGAGGCTAAAGCATATAAGGAACGGCTGCTGGAACTGGGTATGTCTAGTTTAATGAAGAGAAGGACGAGGGGGGACACGATAGCAGTCTTCCAGTATCTCAGGGGCTGCCCCAAAGAAGAGGGAGTCAAGCTATTCCCCAAAGCGCCTGAAGGCAGGACAAGCAATGGATGGAAACTAATCAAGGAGAGAAGCAACCTAGAACTAAGGAGAAACTTCCTGACAATTAGAACAATTAACCAGTGGAACAACCTGCCTCCAGAAGCGGTGAATGCTCCAACACTGGAAGTTTTTAAGAAGAGACTGGACAGCCATTTGTCTGAAATGGGATAGGGTTTCCTGCTTGAGCAGGGGGTTGGACTGGATGACCTCCAAGGTCCCTTTCTTTCATCATCATCATTATTATTATTATTACACTACTACTACTATTATTATATTATTAATATTATTATTGTTGTTGTTGTTATTCCCAGCCTGACTGGGAAGCAGAAGCGAAACTAAGCAGCTCTGATCCGACTTCCAACCGGCTGCAACTGGAAGGACAAACCCCCGGACGCCCTTTAAGTTTCCCAAAGGGCAAAGCCTGGCTCACCCATGCCGTGCCAGATAACCAGCGGCACTGGATCCGCAGCGCTCCCGGAGCTCGGCCGGTGAAGTCCGCTCAGCAGCAGCAGCAGCCCCGCAAGCAGCAGCCATCCGTCCGGCGCCATCCTCGGGAGATCACGTGACGTCCCCCCCCCGTTCGGGCGTCACGTGGCAGCACAGGGCCTCGCCCTTGGGCGGGGGCGAGAGGCGTGAGGGCGCTCAGAGTCTCGCTTTCCCCCGAGGAACTCTGGGAGTTGTAGTTTTGAGGTCTTGCCTTGGAAAAGTTTGGCTTTTTTTCATCCATTTCAGAATCCATTGCATGCATAGGAAGGGATGCGGTTCTTACGGCAGCTCAGCAGTGTCTGCCGATGAGGGCAGCTGCATTCATATGTCCCAAAACGTTCATTTAAGAAGGATTAAACGAAGCCAGGAGGATTGCTTTCACTGAATGTGCTGTCCCGAAATATAGTATAATGTAGCACAGTATATGAGCTCACGAAATGAGTGGGATAGAACAGGGGTCTCCAACCTTGGTAACTTTAAGACTTGCAGACTTCAACTCCCAGAATTCCTCAGCCAGCCCTGGCGGGCTGAGGAATTCTGGGAGTTGAAGTCCGCAAGTCTTAAAAGTTGCCAAGTTTGAAGACTCCTGGTTTAGTGGAAGCGGGGAACATAGGCTCAAATACCCACTTAGCAGCTCAGTAACTATGCTGGAATACCTGGAGATAAATACCTGGAGCAAAGCTGGCTGAGGAATTTTGGGAGCTGAAGTGCTCAAGTCTTACAGTGGCGAAGGTTGGGGGCCTCTGGGGTAGAGCTTAAGTTTAAAGGAGCTGCGATCCAATTCTGTTGGAGTCATTGTTGAGATGGGAGGCCATACAAATTGGAGGGATGGGTGGATAGATGGATTCTATTTCTCTATTTTTGTCTAGAAATAAAAGAATAAGACGTATTCTATTGAAATGTTCCAGTGGAAGCTGAGGGAAGTTAGCCCACAGAAGGAAATATTAGAAAGGGCAGAAAAATATATTTTTCTGCAAAAGGACTTTTTAAAACCAAACCTGGCCCCAAATCTATCTCTCTGCCCCAAGCAAGAGCTAGGCCCATACAAATGCAGATGTAAAACCATCAGAAAGTTGGAGCCAGAGCAATCAAGAAGACAAAGAGAAGATCTGCATACCCCACCCAAACTCTAGGAGTCATTAGTCCCATCACCTGGGAAGCAGGATATGATAATAGGATTAAACCACAGATATCAAGGCCTAGACAAACACTCAGAAACAGCCTCAAGGTTCATGCCACAGGAACAGGAAACTATTCCAAACAAGGCTAGAGAGGGTATAAAAAACCCTACTGCCCATGTGCTCTCTCTCTCTCTCTCTTTCCTCTCCCCTGCTCCCTCCTGCAAGGACCATCTTTTTGCTTCTTCAATAAACTGTAACCTTCTTCCCAAAGCAGTCTCCATGTTGCCTATTTATTCCAGGCTTGGATGAACCAGGATGAAGACTTACTTCTAGCAAAGCGTTCGAGGAAATTTATTCTCAGTCTTGGAAGCACAGAATTGCAGCTCTTTATGTTAATTGTGCTTGCATTTATATAGCATGTGCACTTGGATCCCTGCCCTGAATGGAGAGCGGCTTTTTGCACACGTTTCATACTGAATTGGGCTATCAGATCTCAGCTACAAAAATGTAGACCATGAAACGGCATGCAATATATATTTACAGATATAGTGAATATACAGACTATTGCAATATTTATCTATTTTTTAAGACAGCTCTTTGCTGCTCTCTAGTGGCCATCTGAGATCTTGCAGTCAGGATCCGTTGTTTCTCGACCTCAGCAGCTTTAATTGTGTGGATTTGAACTCCCAGAATTCCCAGGTCAGCATGCCTTGGCTGGGGAACGCTAGGAGTTGAAATCCACATATCTTAAAGTGGCTGAAGTTAGAAAGTGCTGTTAATATAATCCCTAGTAAACTTTCCTTCTGTTTGTTGATACAGATTCAGCTCTGGATTCCAGATTCCTCCAAATTGTTGAGGACAATGCAATAAACTGGAATCTAGCCTGCACACCTCTGTTCCAGGACATAATCCCTCCACTAAAGCAGCATAATTCTTATCCTTCCTGTCCCAACATGTTATTAGTACAGGCGTTGGCTTACGAACATTCGTTTAGCAACCATTCAAAGTTACTGAAATTAGTGAATTATGACCAGACTTTTTATTCACAACTGTCACAGTGTCCCCTACGGTCACGTGATCGCAATGTGGGCACTTGGCAACCAGCATGTATTTAGGATGACTGTAGGATCCCCAGAGTCACGTGATCTCCATTTGTGACCTTCCCGGCTGGCTTCCCACAAGCAACGTCCATGTGCAAAGCTGAATTTGCTTAACAACTGTAGCAAAAAAGGGCAGACATGGTCATGTGCTGACTCATTTAGCGATGGACGTTCTGGTCCCAGTCGTTGCCGTAAATCAAGGACTACTTGCATGCATTGAATAATAGCATTGGGCAAATAAACCCATATGGAAACCTCTGTTGTTTTCCATTTTCCATTCTTGCTTAGCCTAAGAGACAACACACTTTCCTTCTTCCTAGCTGCGTACAGACCCCCAATCTTATAAACATCCTGCAGAGGTAGATGGAGGGGCTTGCTAACAGGGTGGGAAGAAGGGATGATAGAATCCAGAGCTTCCAACAAGGTGGTCCCAGAAGCAGTGCCCTCCTCCCTAGTGATGCTCCAGCCCTTGGACCAAGGCATCTGCCAAAGAAACAGAAAACTGGCTGCAGAGATGTGAATACCCACACAATACCCTGGAGAAATCTGACACCACACAGTTAAGCAATATTGCTGCCAAATATAAACCAGAGGCTTCCAAGATTTCAGGGAGTGAGCTAAATACAGTACCTTGCTTGCTCTTACACTACATTAGTTAACAGCTGATTTGGTTACAGATGTTACTAGAATATACTGTTTTTCAAACCTGTCAACTTTGAGATGGGTGGGCTTTGACTCCCAGAATTCCCAAGCGAGCCACGCTGGCTAGGGAATTCTGGGAGTTGAAGCCCACCCATCTTAAAATTGACAAGTTTGAAAAACACTGCTTTAAACACAGGAAACTCACATCTTAAAGTTGACACACGTGTGTGTGTAAAGTCCACACATCTTAAAGATTACAAGTTTGAAAAACACTCCTATAACACAAGGAAAAAAATATTTTAAACACAAGAAACACTACTTAAAGCCAGGGAGTGAGAGGAACAAGGAGTCCGTAAACTACTCACATTGCTGTTGGGCTCCAACAGGTTACCCCCATGCCTGCCACTGATGGGCACCAAGGCGACAGTAGCCGGAGTGTAGCCAATCTTCTTAATGTTGACGCTCACTTCCTTGATGATTTCCTGATAGCAGGCATTGCTGTAAAGAGGCTTTGTGGGATCCACTTTATAATGCCTTGGTAAGGCCACATTTGGAATACTGCATCCAGTTTTGGTCACCACGATGTAAAAAAGATGCTGAGACTCTAGAAAGAGTACAGAGAAGAGCAACAAAGATGATTAGGGGACTGGAGGCTAAAGCATACAATATAAGGAACGGTTGCTGGAATTGGGTATGTCTAGTTTAAGGAAGAGAAGGACGAGGGGGGACATGATAGCAGTCTTCCAATATCTCAGGGGCTGCCCCAAAGAAGAAAGAGTCAAGCTGTTCTCCAAAGCGCCTGAAGGCAGGACAAGAAGCAACGGGTGGAAACTAATCAAGGAGCGAAGCAACCTAGAACTAAGGAGAAACTTCCTGACAGTTAGAACAATTAACCAGTGGAACAACCTGCCTCCAGAAGCGGTGAATGCTCCAACACTGGAAGTTTTTAAGAAGAGACTGGACAGCCATTTGTCTGAAATGGGATAGGGTTTCCTGACTGAGCAGGGGGTTGGACTAGATGACCTCCAAGGTCCCTTCCAACTTTATTATTATTATTCAATTATCTTGTTTACTCCAATGATTAATTGCTTCACCCCTAGAGAGTAGGCTGAGAGGGCGTGTTCTCATGTTTGCCCATTGTTGGAGATGCCCGCTTCAAATTCACCCTCACCTGCAGCCACAATTGGAACAGCACAGTCAGCCTAGACAGAAATACCAAAATCAGATGATTTGCATTGACCGCCAGGGTCTTGGCAAAAGGAAAGAAACGGTTTACATTGTCTTTTTTATGTTCTTGGCTGACAGTCCTGCTGTTGCCTGTGGTCTCATATCCAAATATTACCCAGATTCAGTCTTGTTTAGTTTCCAAGACCAGCTGAAGTCTGCTACCTCCTCAGGCAACGTAAACTTAATTAAGTTTATTTCATTTCCATATTTGCAATTCAGTTTTCCTCCCAGTCCAGGTGGTCCTTACCACCTAGTCTGAATTTGATTTCAATCCTTATGTTTTCTCCTGGCTTCTCACCAAAGTCCAGGCTCCGGATCAGCCCTTCAAGACAGACCAGACAATTTATATTTAAAGTTTAAGATATTTTTTAGATATTTTCTTTTTTTTTTTAATTTCTTATTTTTTTTATTTTTTTTCTCCTTTTTCTTGTTTCTTTTCTTTTTCTCTTTCTGCTTTCTAAATATTGGTGTTAAAATATTTTATAATTTGTTTAATTATTGTAATCAAATTTGTATATGGTTTGTGTTTAAAACTTTTTCTTTTAAATTTTAATTAAGCCTGTATTCAGCTCTGGGAAGGTTGGGGGAGGGTGGGTTGGGAGGGTTTGGGGAAGGGAACTTTTTTGTAAAATTTAAAAAAAATTTCAAAAAAAAAAAAAAAAAGACAGACCAGACAAGAGGGAGAATCTTCCATTCACAAAGTGGACAGACACACTAATTCTTGCAATGGAAGAATGGATGATCAAGGTGATGGAGTTGGGGGAGATGACCAAACTGACTGTTTTAATTAAAGAAAAGAGTTTATCTAGTTTTTGTCTCTACTTACAAGGCCCTTCTGTATTTTTTTTACTCAAAATTGAAAAAAAAAACAACCTGAAACTTTAGATTTTGATTCTTAGAATGATTTTGTAATTTTAGAAAGGGCTCGAATTGTTGTAAAATATAAAGCAAAAGATTGATGTTGTATTCATTTCGTAATTTAGTGCACCGAAGAAAGTCAGAAGTCATTACTTTTTCCTCTCTTTGCATTTTTTCTTCTTTCTCTTTAATTTCTTCTATATTGTATCATGTAATAAAAGTTAATAAAAAATAAATAAAATGCAAGCAGTCCTTGACTTACAACCATTCATTTAGTGACTGTTCAAAGTTACAATGGCAACTGAAAAAAGGGTCTTTTAACCATTTTTAACCCAGCCTCACACAAAGATAGCCTGCTGTCCTCCTTACCTTTCTCCATAGACCAATCTTGGTGATCCAATATTGAAGCCTACCTTCACACTGTGGTTTTAAAGACCTTTTTAAGGGTGAATTGAAACCCAAAACCTTTCTGATCATTTAAAACAGTGGTTCTCAACCTTTTTAATGCCGCGACCCCCAACCGGTCATAAGTCAAGGACTACTCAACTGGTCGTAAGTCGAAGACTACTCAACTGGTGCAGCACCGTTTGCAGAATGGGACTTTTGGCGGGCTCAGCAGGGCAGAGACAGCCTGGACAATTCCTATTGGCTTTTGAAAGCCAATAGAATTAGACTCTATTCAAGAGAGTCTATTCTATTGGCTTTCAAAAGCCAATAGAATAAAAGGGAGTAGCACAGCTAAGGAAAAGGGGGAAAAAATGGCGGACTGCGTTGTTTGGCGACCCCCGTGAAATGGTCGTTCGACCCCAAATGGGGTCCCGACTCACAGGTTGAGAACCACTGATCTAAAATAACCTTATAGCTGCCCAGAGTAAGAATGAGATTCTAGAGAAGGAATTGAGAGAAGAACGTTAATGCAATAGAAGCCCAGAAAACTCTGGATTCCTCTGGAATATTCTGTCCCCTGAAACCATAAAAACTACAACCATCAATATTCTGGGTTCCCCTGTCACATAGAGTTGAAATGGACTTGTAAACTGTTACGTCCGTGAAACGAGGGTGAATGAAGAGGACACATCTCTTGTACAGCAACTCTCTTTATTGTACTTCCTTCAAAACTCCAACAACCTCAGAAGCACGCAGGCCTCCTTTTATATGCCCAGATCCCCGGACAACATGGTTACATAATGAGGCACTTTTCGTGCCTTGCGCATGCGCGCAAAACCAGCGCCACTCAGTCTGGTCCCGGGCAGCTTTTGCAAGCCCTGGACTCATGCAATGTCCCGAGCCTGCAATTGCAGGCTCAGAACACAACATAAACCATGGTTCATGGTCTTTGGGGGGCAGAATTAATTAACTGCTTCTTCCTTCAGGAAAGGCTGCTTGATCCCAGAACAGCACAATGTAATGTAGGGGTCTCATCAAAGACACAGTTTACTCCACATGCTAAAGTAAGCCAAACTTGAAGGAGTGCAGGATGGCGTAGTGATGCAATACGTGAAGTCAGTCCCTTGGTCAAAATGGAGGCAACCTTGCCCATTTCCTGACGGTTGAAGTGGAATGTTTGCTCCCTAAAATTCTCAGGGGTTGGAGCGTGTCTGTTGAAAATAGGCAGTTGGTGAGGCAGTTGGTATAGGACGAGTCCTGTGCCTTAAACACGTTGGATTTGGGAAAGACAAATCACCTGTGCAAGAATCCAAGATCTGGACCAATTTCCTTCTCTAGGAATAAGTACATTAATGGGTGTTAATAGCATCTCAATCTTTTATTATTGTCTTACAAGATAACATCCTTATCTTGCTTCAGGATGGGAACTAAAACATAGATTAAAGAACCAGACTGATTTTGTATTTTAAGTCCTGAAACTTGTAAGCCCTTAATATAATTAGACTTAGCAAAGCTCCTGGCTATATGGCAAATCGTTATTATTATCATGATCATCCTAATTTATCTTGTAGCTGCTTTTTTTCCTAAGAAAAGCTAAAGTACTGTATGCGCAAAGTCCAATAGGATAGTCTCCAATAGACTATCCTAGACTCCAATAGACTCCAATATTTATAAAAAGAATATGAAGACCATGAAAACAATTAAAATTCAACTTGTACAGAGTCAGTTCTAGAATAGAGAATCATTTAAAATGATTCTAAATTGCAAAGGAGGAGAAACAGGAAGACCTTTGTGGATCTTTTAGTAGGTATCTGTGGTTTTGTTTACCCCAGATGCAGACAGGAGCCCCACAAGGTGTCAAAATAGTCAAGAAAGTGGCTGTTTGTATTCTCAAAGTACAACAGCCCCCCCCATTTTTAATGTGCATCACAACAATGTAAAGTTGACATATCAATTGCATAACCACAGCAGCCACCTTAATTTTGTCTAGGCGGTTTGGAGGTTACAGAGGGATTTGAAATCATTCTCGTAAAGAAAGGTGATATTGAGCTATTAATCTAACCCAGTGTTTCTCAAACAGGAAATTTTAAGATGGGTAGACTTCAGTTCCCAGAATTCCCCAACCAGTTTGTTTGCGAAGCACTGTTTTAACCCTTTGTGAGCATGCCATGCCAAAAGGGTTTGTGCTTCTAAGATTTAATTCTGTCACTAAACCAGGGGTCTTCAAACTTGGCAACTTTAAGACTTGTGGACTTCAACTCCCAGAAGTCCTCAGCCAGCCAGCCAGCCAGGGTTGGCTGAGGAATTCTGGAAATTGAAGTCCACAAATCTTAAAGTTGCCAAGATTGAAAACCCCTGCACTAAACCATTTTGGATCTTGGGCTGAGGGAGGGGCAACTTCCCCAGAAACCCCCAAGGAGCTTCTGTGGCTCAAGAAGAGCACGAATCTTGGTTTGTGCTCTCCAGATTAGCTCCTTCAGCCCCACATCGTGCTGGCTCTCTTCTCACGCTGGCTTTGTAATTGGCAGTTCTGTTCTTCCCACACTATACAGGTTCTGATCTCATTTTCCTCTCTTTGTCCTCCTCCCTACCCTCCCCTGATCAGGAAGGACCAGAAGATGGAGAAGATGCTTCAGAATGAGAACCGAGGGAGAATCTGCAGCAAGGACCAAGAGATGGAAGGATATGGCTGTTGTGCTCCATTGCTTCCAGCTCAAATGCCTAATGATGGCAATTGGCATAGTCCTAAGATGTCTACAACCTCAAAGCCAGACCATTTAGAGTATCCTCACACACCAGTTCCTTGGCCCAAACAAAGACCAAGCAGATTCAGTCACAAGCCTATAGGTGTGTATCTCCTGCTTTGGTTTCTTTGTCTCTCCCTCCCTCCCACCATGATAAGCACAGATGAGGTTTCTGGAGCTTGATGTTTCTGTTTTTTTTTCTTCTTGTGCGAGTTCATTTCTTGTCCATCTTAATGAGTTCAATCAATGTCAGACCCAAAGAACCAAGAAAGACACCTGGTGATTCTTCCAAGCTGAGTTCTTTATTGTTTCCACACCTGTAGACAGAATCTTGCCAAACTGAAACAAGCTATCTGCATCTACAATGTACTCTGGGAACGATTAGGGAAGTGCTATCTTCATGCTCTTTCTCTCACACAAAACATGCAGACTGAGTTCTCTCTTATTCTTCTGGAATGCACCTCCTTTTTTGGGAATCCCTTTGACTACATTCCATCACAATCAACCCTTAATGGTCCTTGGCTACATCCCTTCTCATTCCCCAAATGTAGTGTGGAAAATGTACAGAAGTGAGTTGCATGCCTCCCCAGAAGTGAGACTCTCAGACTTCGTGATGGGAATGGATTGTAGTGGGCTCATGAAAAGAGATGTCAAAGGCTGGATTAATTCTACTTGGCAGGCTAGCTGGGCCTGTCTGCATACTCTCTCCATCACCCAAATGTTGTTGTTGTTAGTTGCAAAGTTGTGTCTGACCCATCGCGACCCCATGGACAACGTTCCTCCAGGCCTTCCTGTCCTCTACCATCTTCTGGAGTCCATTTAAGCTCACGCCTACTGACTCCATCCAGCCACTTCCTTCTCTGTCATCCCATTCTTCTCTTGCCCTCAATCTTTCCCAGCATCAGGCTCTTCTCCAGTGAGTCCTTCCTTCTCATTAGGTGTACCCAAATAGGTACATCCAAACCTAAAACGGACTACTTGTTTCCAAGGATGCTCTCTTTGCAAGGACTCTGATTCAGTGGCAGCTGCTCTTGGATCTTCTCCTTCATCGTGGTAAGTGTGGGATGGGAAGTAGAGAAATAGAGATCCATCTATCTCACCACTTTTATTCCAGCAGGTGAAGGAAAGAAGCTTTCTCTCACCACCTCCACAAAACGATCAGAAAGACTAGCAGCCTCAGCAGCTGCGGCTGTGGGAAGCGGAGGCCACCAAGTGCAACAGGCCGAAGACATTGTGAAGGCGAAGAAGGCCAAGACTTTGCACCCAGGGCATTCAGATAAAGTCAAAGCGGTGGATGTTGTTGAGAACTTCATAGCCCACTTCCTCATTTACCTGCATGAATGTCCAGACAGACCTGGCTTCAAGGATACCAGAGAACTGATCCCAGGAGATAATTATGCATACGAACAGGTACGGACAGCAATGTTAGACACAGAAATTGTCTAACAAATTGAAATCCACTCTGAGTTACAAATAGAAAAGAAGTTTATTAGACTTCACAACAAAGTCTAGAAAAAATAAAGGTTTGCAAAGCGTGGTGGATTCAGGAAGGCAAAATGCAATGTAGCCAAGCACTGAACCACACCCCAAATTCCAAAATCACATATTATTATACATCCTATCGCGACGCCCCATTCCCTCCCCCATGGCCCCATTGGCTTAGGCTTTGGAGGTTACAATCTATCAGAAGCGCCTAAACAGAATACATTAGACTAATAAGATCCCTCCCCTACTATCCTATATCAATTCTAGAGGATAAATGTCTCCCATCTTCTACACCTGTTAGATCAAGTAGGGGTACCAGGCACCAAAAGGTACTTAAAAACAATTCCTAGATGGTGACTCACACTGGGCCCCACAGTAACTCCTGTCCTCCCCCCTTCCTCCACCTGAGGCTTGTATGTTCCCTATATACTCAAAGCATCTACTCAGGCAATTGATTATACAATGATAATTATAAAATATAAAATATGATTACATGATAATACTAAAAGCATATATATTTTTATTTTTAAATTTCCTCCACAGCAACTATCAATAAACTCTTATAAAAACTCCTGCTAATTTACCGCAGTGTTTCCCATTTTCCAGATGTGTGAGCTTCTATTCCCGGAATCCTTCACAAGGGCCATTCTGGCTGGAGAACCCTGGAAGTTGAAATCCGCCAATCTGGAAGTTACTCATGTTGGGAAACGCTGGAATAGAGCAGGGGCCATCCACACAGGAGATCAAAAAAGCAAGATGGTAGCCATGTCTGGGGAGCAAAGCCCTACCTCTTTTTAGATGCATGGACACATGTAAAAAAGAGGTAGTGCTTCAGTTGCTCAGGCATGGTAGCCAACTTGACGTTTTGATAAAAAATGATTAAATGACCAACAAAGAATCATAATAATTGTACCTAATCTAATAAGAGATCTTCTCTCAATTGCCTTTAGTTCTTACGTCCAGGTGAGTTTGAGGTCCTCCTGACCATCCCTCTTCCAGATTGCACACAATACATGGAGGTAGAAGGTTACAGAGGCCTCTTCTACACCTTGTCCCTCTTGAAGAAGTCCCATGACTTCCCAGCAACTTTTCTCCTGGAAGATGGAAGAACCATATCCCCGAGGAACATCACAGAGGAATTCTGGAAGCAGGTCAATGCGTTCATTGACGTTGCTTATTCAGGTGAGATTTCCAGGTGGGACAGCAAGGGCAATACAGGTAGACCTCAAGTTACAATTGAGCCCCAATTTTCCATTGCTAAGGTCATAAGTACGCCCTCGGAGGTCTGTTGTAATTTCAAACCGTCGTTAAATGACTGGTCATAAATTGAGGACTACCTGTATTGGGGGAGGTACCTAGAAGGAGAAGAGAAGGAAGATGCATGTCAACGCTGCTAATATTGAATATTCTTGCTTTGACAAAATATGCAGAACTGTCTGGTATTTTTAGAGTTAATTCAGATGGGGAGGGAGGGGAAATAACAAAAGCCCGGGAAAAGGAACGGAAGTGAATCTCTGCCCTCTGGGCTAATTGGAAGATGTGACTTGTGACTGCAAGGTAGTAATAGTAATAGTAGTAAAGTTGGACGGGACCTTGGAGGTCATCTAGTCCAACCCCCTGCTCAGGCAGGAAACCCTACACCACAGGTCGGCAACCTGCGGCTCCGGAGCCGCATGCGGCTCTTTGAGCCTTCCCCTGTGGCTCCCAGCCTCCTCTGCCTTTGCAGAGAGAGACAGAGACAGAGAGAGGCACTTGCGCTTCCCTGAGAGACAGAGAGAGGCAATTGCGCTTCCCTCTCTCTCTCTCTCTCTCTCTCTCTCTCTCTCTCTCTCTGTGTGTGTGTGTGTGTGTGTAAAAGACAGTGCACTCACAGTGTTCTCCGAGGAGCTGAAAAGCTTAATGGGCGGAGCTCCTCCCTTTGCTGCGTCTCTGCAGGAAGCAGGAAGGGCAGGAGAGAGCTAGCTAGCCCAGCTAGGCTGACTCAGGAATTCTGGGAGTTGAAGTCCATGAGTCATAAAAGAGACGAGGTTGCCTGCCCCTGATCTTGTTGGACAACAACTTGAAGCTTGCCAGGTGAGCAGCAGATAGGAGAGGGGGGGAGAGAGAGAGAGAGAGAAAGAGAGAGAGAGAAAGAAAGAGAGCGGGGGAAGAGGAGTGGCAGACCAACGGCAGATAGAGAGGGAGAGAGAGAGAGACAGAGAGAGAGAGAGACCCTTTTGACATCTAAAATGAAGATAACACTGCATATATCCTTTTTTTACCTGTGTGTGTGTGTGTGTGTGTATATACATACATACATACATACATATACATATATATATACACACACATACACATACATACACACACAAAATACCCCCCCACACACAAACACACACACTTATAATAAAGATAAAAAAGGATATATGCAGTGTTATCTTCATTTTAGATATCAAAAGGGTTTTGCGGCTCCCAGTGTTTTGTTTTTGGTGGGAAACGGGTCCAAGTGGCTCTTTAAGTGTTTTGGGTTGCCTACCCCTGCCCTACACCATTTCGAACAAATGGCTGTCCAGTCTCTTCTTAAAAACTTCCAATGTTGGAGCACTCACCACTTCTGGAGGCAGGTTGTTCCACTGGTTAATTGTTCTCACTGTCAGGAAGTTTCTCCTTAGTTCTAGGTTGCTTCGCTCCTTGATTAGTTTCCACCCGTTGCTTCTTGTCCTGCCTTCAGGCGCTTTGGAGAATGGCTTGACTGCCTCTTCTTTGGGGCAGCCCCTGAGATATTGGAATACTGCTATCCTGTCCCCCCTCGTCCTTCTCTTCGTTAAACTAGACATATCCAATTCCAGCAGCCATTCCTTATATGTTTTAGCCTCCAGTCCCCTAATCATCTTTGTTGCTCTTCTCTGTACTCTTTCTAGAGATAAGGGAGAGGTTTAGCAAGAAAAGTTAGATGCCAGCGAGAGGAATTCAGATTCTGGCATAAACCTCCATGATGTGCCATCAATTTGTAACACTGGTAATAAAGGCTTTAGGACAGTGGTTCTCAACCTTTCTAATGCCGCGACCCCATAATACAGTTCCCCGTGTTGTGGTGACCCCCAACCACTTATACATCACCGGGTGCCAGGGGCGTGGCCAAAGAAAAGGGGGGGAAAAATGGCAGACAGCCTTGTTTGGCGACCCCCGTGAAATGGTCGTTCGACCCCAAATGGGGTCCCGACCCACAGGTTGAGAACCACTGCTTTAGGATAAACGTCTGGAAGTTCTTTGAAGTGTTTCATTAGTCGGAACCATGACAATGCAGCAATACCTTTCATTCCATATTCCATCTTACCTCGCATGCACACTTTACCCGAGGTGCAGACTCCTCTATTTTGCTCCACTTGCAATCTCTTGGGGGGGGGGGGGACGCTGTCATATTCACCTGATGAACTATCCGCCTGCTGTCTCAGTGCCTTTCCCAGGTTGGCAGGTGAAGCTGGAGAAGAAGAAGGCCAACAGTCCCAGGGTTAACCTGGTCGTGCTGGATGACTGTGGTGCCATGTTCATGACCATGAACCTCGTCCCTCTTCTGGAGTTTACTGGCCAGGGGCCATTTGCAAAACAGGCCAGAGAATTGACGGAGGAGAACCTTGTGGCACATCTGATGAAGAGGTTTTATTTTGCTGCCGAACAGTGTCCGGGGAGACATAATAAAGGTAACAAATCCCTGGGGACCTCAGTTGGAGCTCAGGAAAGATTTTTCTTTTTCATCCAGTAAAATAGTTTTGTAAAAATGCTAGACAAATTTTGCCAGCCTGCCAAAAAAAAAAAAAAAAATAGAATCAGAGAGTTGAGAAAGAAGCGGAGGTAGTCCTCATACAATCACAATTGAGCTCAACTTTTCTGCTGTTAAGCAAGGCAGTGAGTTTTGCTCCCTTTTATGACTTTCCTTGCCCCTGTTGTTAAGTGAACACCGCAGTTGTTGAGTTAATAAGATAGTTGTTAAATAAATCTGGCTTCCCCACTGACTTTGCTTATCAGGAGATCGCAAAAGGCGATCACATGACCGTAGGACAGGGGTAGGCCACCTTGGCTCTTTTATGACTCGTGGACTTCAACTCCCAGAATTCCTGAGCCAGCCATGCTGAGGGGAAAGGGAGAGGTTTCCAAGCTGAGCCATGCTGGCTCAGGAATTCTGGGAGTTGAAGTCCACCAGTCATGAAGGGGCCAAAGTTTCCCTCATGCTGGCTCAGGAATTCTGGGAGTTGAAGTCCACGAGTCACGAAGGGGCCAAAGTTTCCCTCATGCTGGCTCAGGAATTCTGGGAGTTGAAGTCCACGAGTCATTTCCCTCATGCTGGCTCAAAGGGAAAGTCCACGAGTCATAAAAGAACCAAGATTGCCTACCCCTGCCTTAGGATATTGCAACCATCAGAAATATGAGTCAGTTGCCAAGCATTTGAATTTTGACTGTGGTGATGCCGCCATGGAATGTGAAAAAAAGTCGCCATGTAAACTTTTTTAGTGCCATATAAACTTTAAACTTCACTAAATTAATCTTTGTTTAAGTCGAAGGTTACCTGTACTGAGAAACTCATTTCTCCTTTAGTAGCTCCGTTAATGTTTTATCTCAAATCTGGGATATCAATCTCAGTCTTATACATACAGATAGTCCTTGACTTATGTTGCTTAGCAACCGTTCAAAGTTACGATGGACCCTTGAAAAGCTACTTATGACCCAGTTTTTAAGTTTCAAATTTGGTCCCTCGCATGATCACGAGTGCATTTTGGGCACTTGGCAACTGACTTGCATTTTGGCTGTTTGCCAAACCACAATTTATGACAGTTTTGCCAGACACTAGCTTCTACTTCTGACAAAACTCGCCCCGTAGCAAACAATGGCTTTGCTTAATGGCAGATTGTATAGATTTCAGCACCTGTCTGTCTCTCTCCCGTTGTATTCAATATATGTATATATTTCAGAAACATGGAGAATTTCCTTCTCTCATGTGGAAAAAGAGATTTTGTACCACCACAGCACTCCTCCAGCATGCTACAGACACCATGGGTCAAAATGCTGCAGGTATGTGTGTCTAGATTACCTTACATCAGGGGTCTTCAAACTTGGCCCTTTTATGACTTGTGGACTTCAACTCCCAGAATTCCTCAGCCAGACACGCATGCCTGGCTGAGGAATTCTGGGAGTTGAAGTCCACAAGTCATAAAAGGGCCAAGTTTGAAGACCCCTGCCTTACATAGTCTAAGTTGGCCTGAATTTGCTGAAGATACCTTTGAGTCAGACCCCAAAAATATTTTGATTGCATCACCCTGTTGGGATGATGATCAAGTTCAGCCTTTCCCAACCTGGCATCTTTCTGGGGTGTCATGTCATTTCTCAGAATCTCTAGCCTTATGGTCGCCACAATATAAAAAAAGAGGTTGAGACTCTAGAAAGAGTGAGAAGAGCAACAAAGATGATTAGCGGACTGGAGGATAAAATGTAGGAAGAATGGTTGCAGGAATTGGGTAGGTCTAGTTTAATGAAAAGAAGGACTAAGGGTGACATGATGAGGGGTTGCCACAAAGAAGAGGAGGGGTCCAATTATTTTCCAAAGCACCAGAAGGTAGGATAAGAAGCAACGGATGGAAATTAATTGAGGAGAGAAGCAACCTAGAACTAAGGAGAAACTTCTTATAATAATAATAATATTTTTTTTTATTTGCAGTCACGGACCAAAATACAAGTGCAACAAAAGAAAACACAAGAAAAATACTATCACAAACAGTTAACACCAGAAGCCTTGGCTAAGGGGAATTATAACGTTCTCCTCTGATAGTTACAGCTCTTAAAAGAAATTTAGAAATCTGAGAAGTAATATAGGAGGAGCAATCCCCTAGGCCTAGACAATATAAGACCAAATTACTAACATTAGAACCAGAGGGATCAATTCCAAGGAGAGACAATAATTTAATTCTGGCTGTGTTATACATAGGGCATTATGATAAGACATGCTCCACAGTTTCAACTTCAGCCCTATCACAGGGGCATAGTCGCTCACTAAATAGGAGCCTTTTGAATCGCCCGTCGAGTAGTGCTGAGGGCAAGACATTGAAAAGGGCTAGGGAAAAGACAGGAGAAACTTCTTAACAGTGAGAACAATTAACCAGTGGAACAGCTTATCTTCAGAAATCGTGGGTGCTTCATCACTGGAAGTTTTTAAGAAGAGACTGGATAGCCATTTGTTTGAAATGGTGTAGGGTTTCCCGCCTGAGCAGGAGGTTGGACTTGATGACCTCCAAGGTCCCTTCCAACTCTGTTATTCTGTTATTCTAGAGGAGCATTAGATTATAAGAAGCTAGAAGATTATGTGGCAGCCCTTCTACCAATGAATCCATGACATCTCCACTCCCAAATCACCATGATAGTTTAGGAAAACCTGGAATAGAATTAGAGTTGAATTGTGATGTTTTCTTTTTTTAATGTTCCAGGAATGATTGCCTGAAGATGCTACAAGATCTGGTGGATTCCCTTAAGATGGAACACCCGCTGATGTTGGCTCCACTGAGTTCTCACCACCTTCAGATGTCCTTTCTGCACACTCTCTGGAAGTGGAAGGCTGACACCGATTGGAAACCCTCAGACGTCGCTTACTGCTTTGAGAGAGTCCTGGGCAATTTCATTCAGGAGGTGGCCTCTGCTCACCTCAGCCATTTCTTTCTCCCTACTTGCAATCTGTTTGCGGCAAAGCTCTTCCCGCCCACTAAACTGAAGTTCCTGTGCTGTCATCTGAAAGAGAAAGAAGCCATTGCCAAGACATCCCATCAGAAAAGTTACCCTGCTCTGGCTGTGCGTTCTGACACGACATGGCCACACTGGGCTGCTCTCAGTTGTTCTCCCTAATGTGGCAGTTTAACCCACATTTCTTTTGCTCCACTGGGCGCCTTCTTTGTTAGTGACCGGGTCATTTAAGCCAATCCAGGTGATTCACAGGTTTTGCAATTGCAGCAGGTCCAAAGAAGGATTCTTTATGGACTTCTAGAGGGCAACTCTGAGCATTTTGTAAAATCCATAAATCTTTTCCATTCATTTCCAGTCACATTGTCTGTTGAGAATACTAACACTCATCCCACAAAAGGCCAAATATTACATCTCAAGTGATGACGGCAGGCAACCTCTTCGGATATTTTGTATTGCAGTTCCCATCATTCACGATGGCTGCTCGTTCTGCAAGTGGCTGATGAGAGCTGATATCCTAAAACTCAAAGGTGGGAAGGGCTGTGGCACATCTTCCCATTACAATTTGATTTACAAAAGTAGGCAACGACGAAACATACTTTGAGCTTCAGGGGAAAACCTATTCCAAAATAATGCACCAATTCATTATTCTTAGCCAACTGGGAACTAATTTTGTTCTCCCTTGAACTAGAACAGGGGTAGGCAACCTCGGCTCTTTTATGACTCATGGATTTCGATTCCCAAAATTCCTGAGTCAGCATAGCTGGGAGTTGACATCCATGAGTCATAAAAGAGCATTGGGTGCCTACCACTGAACTAGAAGTTGCTGCCAAGGAATGTTGATTGATGCTTCGATGTCTTTTTGATGTACATTTCATTATGTACCAATCTTGTTCCCTCTGGTGCCCTCTTGATGTTCCAGGACTACCACTCCCAGAATTCTCTGCCAGCTTATCAGGGGGTGCCAGTCTGGCGTTTGTATTTCTTTTGAATCTTGAGTTTTAAGCTGAGCTTTAGGGCAGAAGCACACTAAATTCAAGTGGCTTTACCCCACCACCACCACCACCTCTACTAATACCAACAGCAAAATTGCAAATGTGTGAATGGCTGGCTGGAGAATTCTGGAGTTGAGGTTACCGAGTTTGGGGATCCATGGTTTAGATCATTGCTTCTTTTGTTCGTTTGTTTGTTTTCCTCGTTTGGTGGAATAGCCAAGTTAACGAGGGGCACACAGTTTGTTTTTCATGTTCTTGTTGTGGTTTTCGATACGAATTGCTGCAATAGTTTTTGTGTTCTGAAGAAATCTGTTCAATTCTTTCTTCCCCTGTCTGAAAATACACTTTTTTCTCCTCAAAAGCTGAACTGGCAGTTGCATTTTTTGTCTATTGCAATCTTTCTACCAAAATATTCAAACGGATGTAAATTGCTCATCACTTTCTTTTTCTTCTTTTCTCCTCCTATCAAATGGGTCTTCCAGACTTCTGGAGGATTGTGAAGCACCATCTGGAGTTGTGCAAAAGTTTGATGGAAGTTGAGAGACAAAACCATACATTCTCACTTTCAAAAAATGCCCAAATACAGTGCTGAAACGATGGCCATCTCTGGAAAGCAAGAGATGGTTTAGACTGGAAAATGATGACCAGCTCAAGATCACCCAGTGAATTTCATGGCAGCTCCAGTCAAAAAGAGGCAACAGCAAAGATGCTTAGCATTGAAATCGTGGGTGCTCCATTGCTGGAAGTTTTTAAAAAGAGACTGGACAATCACCTGTCTGAGACGGGATAGGTCCTCCTGCTTGAGCAGGGGGCTGGACTAGAAGACCTCCAAAGTCACTTCTATTTCCATTTCTTCTTCTTCTTCTTCTTCTTCTTCTTCTTCTTCTTCTTCTTCTTCTTCTTCTTCTTCTTCTTCTTCTTCTTCTTCTTCTTCTTCTTCTTCTTCTTCTTCTTCTATTCTATTCTATTCTATTCTATTCCATTCCCTGGAGCAATGTTTCTCAACCATGGCAACTTTAAACTGGGCGGAATTCAACTCCCAGACTTCCCCACCTAGTAACGCCCCACTGTAATGCCCCATGCTGGTTGGGGGAATTCTGGGAGTTGAAGTCCACACAGTTTGAATTCGCCAAGGTTGAACCTCTTGGTCCCCGGCTTTAACTGACGGGTAGGGTGCAGTGCTTTCTCCCTACCTTCAGAGGGCAGTGCGGCGTCGATCCCGCCTCTCTAGGGGAACCCCTCTGTTTACGAACTCACTGCCTTGACTCGGGCTCTATGGCAGTTTCGCCTGACCGGCCGCATTAAGATCCACTTCCGGAGCTCTCGCGCTCTTTTCCACGCCTCCAAAATGTCGGTGAGTAGTAATTGTGCTGTAACGGCTCCGTGAGTCGCCTTAAATCCATCTCCATCCTGATTGATCCGAGGCTTCTCGGCCAGGGCTCTGTGCCAGCGGGACAGGGAAGGATCGGGGCCTACTTTGAGGGGATTATGGGAAGCGGCCGGCGGAGATTCCTGCGCGGATGAAACGGTGTAGAACAATGTCTGGCCCCCTTGTCCAGGCCGGTTAAAGATTTAATTCCCCATCTCGGCCTTTCTGTGGAATTGATCCTCCGCGAGAGAGGCGCTTCTTCCCCGTCCCAAAACTGCTGGGCCTAGCCGTGCTTTTTCCAGCTAAAAGACAACTGTGGCCGGGTTCCCACGACCTACCGAACTTAGTTTAGCAAGTTAATCGGGGTGTGTCTGTATTTCTGGGTAGTAATGCAGGTTCGGTGAATTCAGGGCCTTTGCTTAGGAGGTGGTGTAGTGGATTTTGTGGGGCTGTGCGTGCAAGTCCAGAAAACGTGTATATTCAATTAAGGGGTTGTGTGAACAGAGGTTTTTTTTCTTTATATGATCAGCCGGTGGCTAACTCCCGTATCGCTCCTTCTTGAGGATAGTCTGAAATGCAGTACTTATTATTTCATGCCTTGGGAAAGCGTCCTTCGTTAAATTAACTCTCAAATGGCCAGCACGAATTGCCCACTGCCTGGTAACTATAATGTCAGCCTGATGTTAAGAGGAGTATTATTAAATCTGTATTCCACCAAAACTTTAATATCACAGGAGTTTACAGCAGTGTAGAAATGCAATTTAAAAATCTCTGCTAAGGTAGTTTTTATCTTCCTGGGCTCCAAGATCACAGCAGACGGGGACTGCAGCCAAGAAATTGCTCCTGGAGAAGAAAAACTATGGCAAATCTAGACAGCATACAAAAAAGCAGAGACATCACCCTGTCAACAAAAATACGTATAGTCAAGACCATGGTTTTCCCAGTTGCAATGTATGGCTGTGAAAGTTGGACCATAAGAAAGGCTGAGCACCAAAGAATGGAGACCTTTGAACTATGGTGCTGGAGAAGACTCCTGTGAGTCCCCTGGACTGCAAGGCGATCCAACCGGTCAGTCTTAGAGGAGATCAACCCCGACTGCTCTTTAGAAGGCCAGATCCTGGAGTTGAAACTCAAGTACTTTGGCCACCTAATGAGAAGGAAGGACTCACTGGAGAAGAGTGTAAGGCTGGGAAAGATGGAGGGCAAGAGAAGAAGGGGACGACAGAGAATGAAATGGCTGGATGGAGTCACTGAAGCAGGAGCGTGAGCTTAAAGGGACTCCAGAAGATGGTAGAGGACAGGAAGGCCTGGAGGAACATTGTCCATGGGGTCGCGATGGGTCGGACACGACTTCGCAACTAACAACAACAGAGTGTGAAAAACGGTCATAAGTCACTTTATTCAGTGTGGTTGTAACGTTGAAAGATCACTATACAAACTATTGTAAGTCGAGGTCTAGCTGTACTTTTTAAAGCTGAGGATGTCAGTAATTGAACTCAGCCTTGTGCATCCAAAACATGTTTTATGCAATAGAGTTATAATCTCACCCTACTGATTCATTCAAGCGTGAGTTAATGAGTTGTTTTTATTTTTGAAGAATAGTGCTAATATTACTAGTTACGAAGGTTATTTTCATTCACGCATCTTTTAGATTGCTCCAGTCCTGTGGTATTTCTGTTTGGGTATAAGCTAAATCATAACTTGCACTGTGGGGGACTACGGGGACTTTGTGAATTTCCACACAGCACTGTAATTGTTTTTCTTATTCAAGGTATATTCGGGGGGGGGGCAGGGGGCCCTAACCTGTGACTTATAATTAGAGCTAAAAATTAGTGCATTAAACCCCTGCTTTAAGTAGCTACCAACAAATTAAATAGAAATTCAGTTTTTGAAACTGGAACACCAAGGTTTAGGAGCTATTTAGTCAGTACTTTGTTCTGTGTGGTGCTTCTAAATCTGCTCTGCATTCTACGATATCAAGACTGTGATTTGTGCAGACAAAGAAATACGGGGATTTCTATGCGATTTTGAATTGACTACTATGTTAATAACTCCTACCTGGTACTAATTGTGGTTCCCTCTCCCCTTAGCCTACTAGTAGGTAGATTGGCAGATTGAAGCTGGAGAGTTACAGTCATAATCGATAGCTGAAAACTACTATGGGAAAGAGTGGGGTAACCACGGAGGCATTTAAGGCAGAGGTCCTCAACCATTTGGGCACCAGGGACCGGTTATGTGGAAAGAGATTTTTCCGCGTGGTTTTGTGTGTTGCCTGCATCCCACAGATGGGGCTTTACTTGTTTGTGTGGCCCGGTTGCTGGCATGCCACGGCCTGGAACCAGTCCACGGACCGGGGGTTGGGGACCCCTGATTTAAGGTGTTATGCTGTATTTGTAACATAAAACCAAAAATAGCCTTGCCAGTCTCAAGAAAGCAAATCCCTGTTCCATGTGTTGCTCCTTGTTCCAGAGTACGTGTGATGAGAATAAGACTGGGCTGTTTCTGCCATAACCACAACCCCCCCCCTTTTTTTCCCCTGCCATTTTGCAGCAACAAGACCAGGGTGAGAAGGAAAACCCCATGAGGGAGCTGCGCATTCGCAAACTCTGCTTGAACATCTGCGTTGGAGAGAGTGGGGACAGGCTCACGCGAGCAGCCAAAGTGTTGGAGCAGCTCACAGGACAGACCCCCGTCTTCTCGAAAGGTAAATTTGGTCAAAGGCGTCGACTGAGCTACAAGAACTAGCAGCCTTCTGATCAGCCTCCTCTTTGCTCAACTACCTGCCTTCGTTGAATTGCCAGCCTTCACCAAGCTGGTGGTAGAAGCTTTGGTTTAGCCCTGGGTTGGGAAAGATTATTGTAGAACACAAAGAGTCGTGAAAATAACTCCAGAATCATTTGAGGTTTTCCTCTATGAGATTCCAAATATTTGGGGTGGTCATGCTGTGAGGACTTTGTTTAGCGTCATGATCTGGTGTAAATAAACTTTTTGACTTAGGCTCAGATTCCTTCCTTGTCAGAAATCAAGAAACAGGCTAAAGCACCTCACAGCTCTGTGGACCTCCAAATTGGGTTAATTTACTAGAATCCACATGTTGCATTTATTTTTTACAATGCCCATTTTTTATTTTCTTAACTGTATAAAATGTATTTTACATCTTCAAATTGTATGCGTAGCTTGTAAGCTGCCTTGGGACAATTGTTATTCCAAAAGGCAGCGTAAATAATTTTGGTAGATGAATATTGGGGCCCAGCCTCCAACAGAGGATACTTTTAATTGCCGGTCTCATTTCCAGACATCTTTTCAACAATGAGGGCTTGAACTCTTAAAAATGGGAGCAGGATTCAAGCCAGCTTACTTGTATTATTGAGGATAGCATACCACATACCTTTATTTATTTCTTTAAAATAAATTTGCCGCTGAAGTGTTGTATTCACTTCTATCCACTTTGAGCCACTGGGAATAAGTAGGGAATGTAATGAACGAGCCAGTCCATTTTCTGTCCAGTGAGGAAAATGCACAAAGACAGCCTTTGCTGTTTTTCCACCTGAGCCTACAGTCTCATTATGTCAGCACTGCCAAGAATACACTAGTTTTGTTTTGTTTGTCCAATAACAATTGAGCTGGAAATACTTTGAGCTTTAAAGCACTTAATTATACCAAGCTTCTTTTGTCCTGAAATGGACCATTATGTGAGGACGCCTGTGACCTTCCCCAACCTGGTGCCTTCCAGATGTTAAGATACCCCAGTAGGTGACATTTGAGATAGGATCCCATACATCTGGAAGGCTGCAGACTGAAGGCTGATCTGAGCTGTTGACTCAGGAGGCCTCAGCTGAAAGTTGGATTTGGGATTTCCAATTTGTTTTTGTATGTTTGCTGAAGTCTGCTTTCTGCTTATTTTTCTGACTTCAACATGCCTTATAAACCTGGGTTTGTTTTGCAGCTCGATACACCGTTCGGTCTTTTGGGATTAGGAGAAATGAGAAGATTGCTGTTCACTGCACCGTACGTGGGGCAAAAGCTGAAGAGATCTTGGAGAAAGGATTGAAGGTAAGCTGCTGCTAATCACTTTTCTAAGACATGGACTTTGGAAGGGTAAAGATCTAAACTAATGTCATTATTTCAGGTGCGAGAATATGAGCTGAGAAAGAATAACTTCTCTGACACTGGCAATTTTGGATTTGGGATCCAAGAACACATTGACTTGGGAATTAAATATGATCCCAGTATTGGCATCTATGGCTTGGACTTCTATGTGGTTTGTATATTTAGCTTAAACTTCTACATTCTTATATTTTTGTATTGTATATCTCTAGTTTGGGCCCTGTCTAACACTGCAGTGACAGCAGAGATGCTTGGCCCGTTCTCATAAAGTGAAAGGGGATTGATATCCTAAAAAATGGGGAAACTGACAAAATGTTGCAGCTGGCGTACTTGAAGCATACATGAACCAAAACAGAGATAAAGATTTCGGTCTATAATATTAAATGTAGGTAACTGGAATGACACACGACTCATCTTGCCTTCTGGCTCCATGCCCCTTCCGATAACATCTGGAGAGAAGACTTTTATGATTTAATGTAGCGTTTCTCAACTTCAGCACCTTGAAGATGCATGGATCTCAGTTCCCAGAATTCCCCAACCAGCCATGTTGCACGGAGAAAGCTTTTGAGTCTTCTGTTTTATTGCCAGATTTGGTGTTGAAGAATTCTGTCTCAGTCTAATATACCTGTGAGAATTAAGTCCGGTGTATTGCAGGGAATCGGGGAGCAGAAGTGGTGGCAGAACCTGGGGACAGGGTCAAAAGAGGAATCCGCCTAGAGTCGCTATATAGCCACAAACAACTAAGTGCAACTCCTCTTGAATTCCTTTCACCTAATCTAGGACCAAAACAGTGCTAACCTTTGAGTAGATTCCTGTGCATAGCATAAACAGTAAATTAGTTTAGCTGGACTTTCACTCCTCTATCTGGCTTGACAGATACAGAGATAATAAATTGAGAAGCATGACCAGGAAGAACGTTGTCATTACTGTTGCATCCAGAAAGAACTAAATCAATTTTAGAATAAGTGGAAGTTCGTTGATTTCATTTTGTTCGTGGTTTGATTCACTTAAGAATGAAACTGGCGTTTGTATTGAGTGGAACACTGTTGCAGATGTTAACCTGGTGCTTTCCAGATGTTTGGAGCTCCCGATTCCTATCAGCCACAATAAAGCATCCAGAGGACATTTGCTTACCTTTGATATATGTGCTGGTTTTTCAAGATATTTCTAGGAGGCTTGATAGTTTCCTGGGTATGATATTTATAGCTTTCATTTCCAGGGTTTTTATAGTTGATGGGCGTTTTGTCATGTGACTTGTTTTTCACCACATTAAAAAAAAAAGAACGAATTAAGTCTGTAGGATGTTTTAGAAAACCTAGTAAGAATTGATCCCTGACCTGTTCCAGCTAGGATTATCCTGTGAACAGCTCATTTCATTTATTTGGGGGGGTGCTTATAATTTTTCTTCCTTCCATGGAGCTTTAAGCTTTGCCATGACTGTTAAATAGATTAGTATGTAGCCTGTATCTTTCAGGGACCCTTTTCGCTTCTTCATTGTTAAGGTCTTTAAAGCTGTAGCTGTTCTGTATCCCAGGTTGAACCCTTTAGGTCAGGGGTCTTCAAACATGGCCCTTTTATGACTTGCGGATTTAAACTCCCAGAATTCCTCAGCCAGGGCTGAGGAATTCTGGGAATTGAAGTCCACAAGTCATAGAAGGGCCAAGTTTGAAGACCCCTGCTCTAGGTGCCACAGGCTCAGCCTCTAAGAATCTGAGGGGCCCCCATGTTGATTAACCTCCGCTCTCCAAAATTTCTGTTGCCAAGTTTACTTCCAGCGCTTTGCTAGTTATGAGTTGCTCCCTTTGAACTACTGGGAGTGTGTCTGAAAAGCTTTCCTGAAGTTTGCCTTTAGGAGTTAACCGTGCTTGTGTGTGCTACTGCTCGTGCTCCAGGTTCTGGGGAGACCAGGATTCAGCATTGCTGACAAGAAACGCCGAACCGGCAGCATCGGGGCCAAGCATAGAATCAGCAAAGAGGAGGCCATGCGCTGGTTTCAGCAAAAGGTAAATGGCTGCAGTTTTTAACCACCACACACAGGCGTTTGAAAAGGACTGTGGTTGGTCTGCTCTGCTGGTTTTTAAATTGGGGGGGCCAGGCATTCCTTCAACCAGCCTTCCCCATCTGGTGCCCTTCGCAGGGATGCAGTGAAAATTCCCAGAGGCAATGCTGGAGAGTCATGCCGCCCGGGAATGCTGGGAATTGTAGTTCCAGCTGTTTGGCAGGCACGTCTCTAATCCAGCATATGCAACCCATTGCCTCCCCTATCCACCAAAAGTATACAGGGAGTCCTCCCCCTACGACCATTGGTTCGGAGGTTGGTCAGAATTACAGTAGTGTTGCACAAAGGGGGGGGAGTTGTGACCGATCCTCAGATTTTTGGCCATTCCAGTATCCCCCGCAGTGACGACCTTGATCTGGTGGAGGCCTTTTGCATTTACAATCAGTTGCGGTGCCCTGCAGTCATGTGATCAAGGTCGGTGATCTTCCCTGAGGAAGCCAGCAGGGAAGTTCACAGGTTGTTGGGGTGTCTCACACCTCTCCAGCTCTTTGCACACTCCCTCCCTCCCTCCCCCACTTGGGAGTAGCCATTTACCTACCTGCCGGCCTAGGACTTGCAACTTCGCGTTGGCTTCTCCGTTAACTTTGGTGGTGGGAAGCCGACAGGAAGTTGCTTTATGACTGTGCGATTCAGTTAATAACAGCGGCTGGGACTGCAGTGATGCAGTCACACATTGCAAATGTGCGTAGCCATGGAAATTCTGGTCCCAACTGCCGTCATAAGTTGAGGACCACCTGTCTTTTTACATTTCAGTAGAACTAGGTAGTAAATTTCTCTTAGCGGTTTTGTTGGATTGAATAGTTTTGGAGGGCTGTCTTGAATTGTTAGCATCTATCAGTCCTTAACTAAGAGAGATCTTAGTTAAGATCTTAGTTAAGAAGTGGTGAATGCTCCAACACTGGAAGTTTTTAAGAAGAGACTGGACAGCCATTTGTCCGAAATGGTGTAGGGTTTCCTGCCTGAGCAGGGGGTTCGACTAGATGGCCTCCAAGGTCCCTTCCAACTTCTTCATTATTATTATTATTATTATTATTATTACAAATGTAAGAGAAGGGCATATGCTTCACATGTTACAGCAAATTGTAGTTTGTATAGTTTTAATTATGCATCTATTGTCATATGGAATATCCAGAAACATTGTATTTCACACGTGCTTCCATGTGAGAAGACTTGTTCTTTAATGCACCTCATTCATGAGGCCCTCTTTTTTTTCAGCAACCTAATTGCACAAGGAAAATTTTAAATAGTTGGATGGGTTGAGTAAAACTATTTTAAACAGTTGGATGGGTCAAGTAAGTAGAGCCTTTGAAGACAGTCTCCACTTAATTATTCATCTTTTTAGGCCTCAGTCCAGAATAAAGTGTCAGTAAAATATTTTACAAGCTTCAGCCTTTTTGAGTCCGTTTTGTGAGATTGTACATACCGTAAATGCCGGCGTATAAGGCGACTTCCGCGAGCGCTGAAATCGGCGCCAAAGACGGGGGTCGTCTTATACGCCGAGTCATCTTATACGCCAGAAATACTGGTAGTTTCCGGCGTATAAGACGACGTTCTAGGAATGCGGCCCGGCTATAAAGACGGGGGTCGTCTTATACACCGGGTCGCCTTGTACGCCGGCATTTACGGTACATTCACACATACATGGAAGTTGGGGCTAGAGGGGGATGAGATGGGTGAACGTTGAACTGGTTTGAACCTGCTGTGTGTTCGGGCACAGCTTATAAATCTGAAAAAAAAATAGAATGTGAGGGATCTTACGTGTTTAAAGCAGAGCTTGCCTTGCTTATACCTGATCCAATTTCTTTTTTCTCCTTGCAGTACGATGGCATCATTCTCCCAGGCAAATGAATTGTTTCCACTAGGAAATAAATGTGAATAAAATTTTACATTTGTTTAATTTGCCATTGTGTGATCTTCTCTCCGTGGACTTTCTATATTTGGGCACTGGATATCACTCTTTTGAAAGAAAACCGAAGATTAGCATAAACTGTTTTGGGACTACTGTGCTGCATTGGGTGGGAGCATGTGGGTTTCTGAAGAGGTTCATTGTTATTCATCTGGATTTGGCCATTTGTTGGCATCTGGAAGCCTCAGTGTGATTTTGTTGGCATCTGGAAGCCTCAGTGTGATTCAGTCAGGTTTGATGGTAACACTACTAAGTATGCAAGACGTATCATTGGTCTTCCTTTTTCTCTTTTGTACAATAACTTGGAAAATACCCAGTTTTCATTCAGTCAATTTCCCTACCCCAGTGTTTCCAAACTGTAGCAACTTCCAGATGTGTGGCATGGCTGGCTGAGGAATTCTGGGAATTGACGGTCACTTCCCCTAAAATTACTAGGTTTGAGAAACATTGTCCTAGACCAGTGATGGCGAACCTTTTAGAGTCTGAGTGCCCAAACTGCAAACTGCCAGGTGGGCGTGGCCCATTGGGTGGGCGTGGCTGCAGTGTAACGGCAGACTGGGTGGGACTAAAAAGTTCAATCAATTCCAACTTTGCAAGATTTTTTTTCCCCGCGAGAAGTTGAAATTGACTGATTGAGTGAACTTTTTTTTTTTTTTTTTGTACACGGCGGAGCCCTAAAAGGTTTTATAAAACCCAGTTGAAGGCCTAGGACTGGGGCGACGGCACACGTGCCCACAGAGAGGGCTCTGAGTGCTGCCTCTGGCACCCGTGCCATAGGTTCGCCACCACTGTCCTAGACTAGGAAGGGACAACAGGCTGCATACACCCTATCAGCGTTCCAAAAACAGCACGGCTGAAATCTGATGGCCTGTCCTCAACCGCGTATAATCCTTTGATTTTGTTCCAAATAGAACAGTAGGATTGGCGCAAACCGAATTCATTTCTATTCTAAAAATTTATCAAAGCAGCCAGAGATTCGTAATGTGTATAAGCTGCTTGGCCCTGATGCTGCTAGTTCGGCGTTCCTTGTTAACAATGCTGAATCGTGGCCTTCCCAGAACCTGAAGCACAGTTAACTCCTAAAGGCGAGAGCAGAGGTTAATCGACATGGGGGTCCCTCAGATTCTCAAGAGGCTGAGCCTGCAGGCTGCAGCACCTAGAGCAGGGGTCTTCAAACTTGGCCTTTTTATGACATGTGGACTTCAATTCCCAGAATTCCTCAGCCAGGCACTCTTCCTCCTTGTTCCAGAAGCTCCTGTAAGGAGGCTAACTGCTTCATGACACCGTTGCTCCAGTACATTCTTCAAGGGAAGTGCATTTACAGACTGGCCCAGCATAGAATTTGATCCTTGCTGGAGGTGATAGACCACGGGTGTCAAACTCTCCACGTCACGTGGCGTGTCACAACATATCGTGACTTTTGTGCATTGCCAGAGCTGGGGTGGACGTAGCCTCCTCCGTGTGATGCAACTGGCCCGCGGGCTGGCAGTTTTGACACCCCTGCGATAGACTGTGCTATATAAGTGAATCCTGTGGAATGCTAATTTTGAAGGCTCATTTGCCTGTTAAAGACATGTCTAGGCATGTCTGTAACTCAGGAAAAGCTTCCTTCCCTGACAACCAACCTCTGAAGACCAATCTTAGACTTAAGAAAATGCCTCTCTCAGCTGCACTGTATCCCCTTGTGTTCAATTCATCTTGAGCTCGCAAAGTGTATTTGCTGTACTCAGCCTGCAATTACTGGTCTTTGCCTTCTCGGATGGTCCTCTGATTCGAAAATGGATACGAAAGAGACATGGAAATGAAAGAAGAATAAAATACAAACTGGGTTTTGGGAAGCAGGTTCTGCAGCTAAATGTCTTTTTTTTTTAACTTGCTGATGAAATGCCTGAATTAACAGGAAAGGTGGAAACTACATTTACTCCCAACTAACAAATGTGAGTGCAGATGTCTAAGGATGCTCAAATAACAACCTGCCTTTTTGTGCATAGCCAGCGTTACTGAGGCTGAATTTTATAACTGGGTAAGAAATGATGCTATCCTTAGAAATGGCGCACATTCTGGGCTCATATAACAATCACAAATTAGATACCTCTCTATATCAAAGTGTATTGGGCAAGTCTATTCCAAGTGTGTTCTTTTTAAGTCATTCGATGCAAAACCAGAAAATCAGGACAATTGACTAAACCAGGGGTGTCAAACTTACCATGTCACATGGCATGACTTTTTTTCCATTGCCAGCAATGGGGTGGGCGCAGTTTCAGCATGACATATCCAGCCCATGGGCTGGCAGTTTGATACCCCTGGACTAAACCATGGTCAGCTTTAGATACCCATGCTACATGAACACAACTACTATATTAACATTTGCTTGCTCCGAAAGGAAGAAAAACGACCTGTTATAAGATTAAAGCCAGTTCCAGGTGTGAACTAAGTTGTACTATCTGAATCTTGGCAGATTTAATTAATTACACAATAAATACTTGACTTTCCTGCTGTCATTGCATGTGACACACCTGGTTCCCCCTCTCCTTCCTGGTCTTAGTCCTTAATTGCCTCCAATTATGATGCCAATACTGAGTATTGCACTGATTCCATCACAACTGTCCCCATATAGGATGGTATATGGAGCTAGTTTGGTGTAGCGGATAAGGCATTAGGCTTATTTTCCAAAGCACCAGAAGGCAGGACAAGAAATAGTAGATGGAAACTAATCAAGGAGAGAAGCAACCTAGAACTAAGGAGAAACTTCCTGACAGAACAATTAACCAGTGGAACAACCTGCCTCCAGAAGCGGTGAATGCGTCAACACTGGGACAGCCATTTGTCCGAAATGGTGTAGGGTTTCCTGCCTGAGCAGGGGGTTGGACTAGATAACCTCCAAGGTCCCTTCCAACTTTACTATTATTATTATGGATCATCACACAGTCAGCCAGATGTTCAGACTGGATTTGGCATTTTGTCTACCTATCGAGTCCTTACCCAGGACCTGGGATAGGCAGATGTGGATGTTTGATGGTATTACAGTTATCGTCTCAGGATGGAAGCAGTTCCTAGTAAGGCCGCCTTTTGCAATTGTTGTTGTTATTATTATTATTATTACCATCACCAACTGGGACACTTGAGTTCTATTCTCACTTTAGGTAGGAAAACTGGCTAGGTACCCTCGGCCTAGTCATTCTTAGCCCAACTCAGAGCTGTTGTGGGAAAATAGGAAGGAGTATCAAGTATGTTTGCCACCTTGAGGTATTTCTACAAATAACAAAGGAATATAAATAAATAGTGCTGGTTACAGAAATGTCACAGATACATGTGTAATCAAGTTCAGTAAAATCCAATTAAAGCGATGTATCAATCCAGCCACCATTATCCACCCCACCCCAAATTAAGGGACTCCCAAGACATTTTCAAGCCCTAAGCCAAGTTCACCCATCCTGCTAAGCCCTTTGACCTATTTACTGTGGGATTTAAGACTCACACAATTCTCCCATCATCCCCAATCAAGCTGGCCCTTGCACGTGTTTTATAACCAAATTGTTAACCCCAGTATCTTTAGAGGCAATCAGTGGAACAAGAGCTCTGCGTGAACTAAGGGTTAGCTAAACTGGAAGTCCCAACTGGCTGCTAAGATTGTGTAAATGAACAATAGTGCTTCACAGTCTTGTACTGTTCCATGTGGAAACTGGTGCTCGTATTTGAAGCATTGTTTCTCCTAGACTAGGTGTAGGGAATCCTGTGGCCTTCCAGATGTTGTTAAAGTACAACTCAACATGTCTCATTAGTCGCCATCTCATTTGTGGTTGGGGCTGTTGGGATCTGTAGTTCAACAAAAAGTTAAAACTAATGGATAGTCCCTAGTTTAGTCATGCAGTGGAGCAAAAACAGGCTGGGAATATTCATGTGACATCAAACTTCTCTGCTTGGTTCATGACAATACATTTCCAGCTTTATTTTCTTTGGCTCTTTATCTGTGGTTTGTGTTTTACACAACACCTTACTCAGGATTTCAGTCATTTGTAGTTAACATGACAGAGATTGCGTCCACACAACATTCCAAATCAGCTCTTCTGAGCTTGCAAATGACGTTGATCTATAAAATAGCCAGATAAGCTAACTGCAAGAAATTAACCAAGCTAACTCTGACCATACTTAGTATTTGCAAGGTCATGGCTTGATCTGGTTAAGGAGACTTCAGTGAATAAAGATGTGACTAATCTTAGGTTTGAAATTTGGTTCCTGCTACAGAACGATAGCACCTCTTAGCTCGGATAACATGTTTGGCAACAGATATGTCAGTGAGCCAGGTCACTAACTGCCTAGAGGGGTTTAGTGGTTGTGCGAATATGCAAGAAGGAGCAAATTGGTAAATTTTTCATGGAATAGCAGCATTCCCAGGTCAGCTGAGGGATACAAAAAAGACACTGGGTCTTATAAAGCGTGCAGAGAAGAGGATAAGGGGCTTGGAGGCTAAACCACATGAACGGCTGAAGGAGCTAGATATGTTTGTGCTAAGGAAAGCTTCAGGGCGACAAAATAACAGTCTCCCAATACTTGAATGGCTGCGACAGGGAAGAGGGCGTTGATTTATTCTCCAAAGCACCTGAGGGCAGGGCCAGAAGCAATGGGTGGAAGCTCATCAGATCCAACCTGGAAATAAGGAGGAATTTCCTGACAGGGAGAACAATTAATGAGTGGAACAGTTTGCCTGTCGGAATTGTGGGTGCGCCATCACTGGAGGTTTTTAAGAAGAGATTGGACAACCCTGGACTGGATTCCTGACTTGGGCAGTGGGCTGATCTAGAAGATCTCCAAGGTCCCTTCCAGCTCTATGATTCTTTATTAATGGGCTAGAGCAGGGATCTGCAGTCTTGACAACTTTAAGACTTGTGGACTTCAGCTCCCAGCATAGCTGGCTGAGGAATTCTGGAAGCTGGAGTCCACAAAGTCGTCAAGGTTGCAGAACCCTGGGCTAGAGTACTCCAAACAAAACACAACGGAGCTTGCCTTTAACTAAGGGCTGAGGTGTCCAGGAAACTGACCATTCCTTGAAAAGAGCCTCTACCCCCCCCCCCCCAAGGCTTCCCAATTCTTTAAAAATAGGGGCTATTTTGGGGGGAGGATGGGAGAAGATTTCAGATTATAATAAGGAAAAGAGGTCCCTTGCAGAAGTGAAAGGCCTTAAGGTCTGATGAATCAGGTCTGGACATGTTTCAGTTTTCAGTTCCCCAAAGGAGTTATGAAAAGGTCTAGACTAGAGGTAAATCCGAGCATCAAAAAAAAAAAAAGTGTTATTATTGGGACGTGAACCACAACCCACAACAACCTGTGCAATGAGAACTCTCTTCAGCAAACGCAGTGCATCTGTCGCCTTTCCTGCGAAGCCCCCGATTCAGCAAGCCAAATTCCCACAGCTCAACCACCGCTCCGTTTACATCAGTGGTTCTCAACCTTTTTAATGCCGCAACCCCCAACCGGTCGTAAGTCGAGGACTACTCAACCGGTCGTAAGTCGAGGACTACTCAACTGGTGCAGCACCGTTTGCAGAATGGGACTTTTGGCGGGCTCAGCAGGGCAGAGACAGCCTGGACAATTCCTATTGGCTTTTGAAAGCCAATAGAATTAGACTCTATTCAAGAGAGTCTATTCTATTGTCTTTCAAAAGCCAATAGAATAAAAGGGAATAGCACAACTAAGGAAAAGGGGGAAAAAATGGCGGACTGCGTTGTTTGGCGACCCCCGTGAAATGGTCGTTCGACCCCCAATGAGGTCCCGACCCACAGGTTGAGAACCACTGGTCTAGACTAGAGGTAAATCCGAGCATCAAAAAAAAGTGTTATTATTGGGAAGTGAACCACAACCCACAACAACCTGTGCAATGAGAACTCTCTTCAACAAACCCTTTGCATCCGTCACCTTTCCTGCGAAGCCCCCGATTCAGCAAGCCAAATTCCCACAGCTCAACCACTGCTCCGTTTACATGCTCACAGAGGCCGAGGCCACCGAACTAGCTCGGGAGCTGCGGGTGTTCGCCTGAGGAAGGGCAATGGTACAGCAAGAGACCCCCACGGTGCCTTCCAAAAGCTCCCCTTCCTCCGTCCATTCGTTCAAATCGGGGTTGAAGGCGTGAATGGTCTTCTGGTATTTTTTCCCACTTTCGTTCCATCCCCCAACGAGGAGAATTTGCCCACCGAGAGTGGCCACCCCCGCCATGCTCAGGCCAGTGGTCAAGGGGGCCATGAAGCTCCACTGATTGGTGGAGGGGTCATAGCACTCCACTGGAATGACGTCGACCCTCTCCCCGCGGGGGCCCAGCTGGCTGCCCCCCAGAACGTAGGCCCGGTCAGCCAACGTGGCAGCACAGTGCCAACCTCGAGGGGTGCTCAGCCAGCTACAGTCCCGCCAAGAATCCAGGGCAGGGTCGTAGCTGCAGACGGTCCGGGAGTAAGCGTTGTTCACATAGCCGCCGGTCAGCAGGATCTTCCCGTCGATGACCACGCTGGCGTGGCAGCAGCGTGGCAGCTCCATGTTGGCTTTGGGCTGCCAGCTGTTGGCCGAAGGGATGTAGCATTCGATGGAGACCAAGGTGCCTTTGGCGTTGCGGCCTCCGACGGCGTAGAGGTGCCCATTGAAAGCACTGAGGCTGAAGTGAGTCCTCTTGTGGGTCATGTTAGACAAGTGTAGCCAAGTGCCGAACCGCGGATCATACCTGCAGAGAAAGAGAAGGATTGTTCTTGAGCAGTGGTTCTCAACCTGTGGGTCAGGACCCCATTTGGGGTCGAACGACCATTTCACGGGGGTCGCCAAACCACGCTGTCCACCATTTTTTTCCCTTTTCCCTAGCTGTCCTACTCCCTCTTATTGGTGGCCACACCCACTTGGGGGTCACCACAACATGGGGAACTGTATTATGGGGTCACGGCATTAGAAAGTTTGAGAACCACTGTTCTTGAGGATTTGGTGGTATCCTTTGGGGACTCTAGCCATAAGACTTGGCGCAGGAACGTGGCAGATAACAGGAGAGCACTGATGCCAAGATTTGGGAGGGACGCAGGGTCAAAAAAGTCAAGATTGCAAAATTGTATACTTAAAGCCAGCCTCTTTTGATGTGTGTTGTAATGCACGTGAAGAGGGGCTGAGCTTCAGTTGCATGATTGAAGGCTGCCATTTTGATTTCTCTGACCGCCTTCCCAGACACATCTCGATGCAAAATATAAATTCAACCCAATGCATTAGGAACCAGGAAAACAAGATATCCTTGTAGCATCAAGACCCGTGAGTCTCCATCTCAGAAGGTTGAAGATAGGTGGATTTCAACTACTATTGAAGCTATGCTGGCTGGGGAATTCTGGGAACTGAAGTCTACACAGCTTCAATGAGCTAAGACTGAGAAACACTGATCAAGACAGTGATTCTCAGCTGTGGCAACTTCCAAGCGGGAGGACTTCAACTCTCACAATTCTTGCCCATGGCCCTGCTGGTTGTGGAATTCTGGGATTTGAAGTCCCCACACCTAGTTGCCAATACTGGGAAACAGAGATCTAGAGCAGGGGTAGGCAACCTTGGCTCTTTTATGACTCGTGGACTTCAACTCCCAGAATTCCTGAGCCAGCATGGCTCAGCATGGAAACCTCTCCCTTTCCCCTCAGCATGGCTGGCTCAGGAATTCTGGGAATTGAAGTCCACGAGTCATAAAAGAGCCAAGATTGCTTACCCCTAGCCTAGGAGAAACTTTGTTTTAATCAATGTCTCACAAGAGGCCTTGAAAAGATTCCTTAATATATCTTGAAAATTCTCTGGGCTTTTAAAGTCAGACCAAAGTCTATTCAAATGGTTATATTCAAATATTGTTTAAACCATAATGTGGTCTCTTTGGATTTTGCTTAGTGCAGTGATGCTGGTAACAGGCAATGGTCAAAAAATGCAAGATGGTGGCTGTGTGATTGAAAACACTCCCTGAAGACTAGTCTCAGTGACTGTCTTATCTTTCTTTTGCCCTGCTCCTGCCAGATGATGCTGGTATTGCATGAACACAGCCTACTGTTTTCCATAACAAATCATGATTAAACAATGATTTGGTTTCACATGGGAAACATTCATTGGCCTGGCTCACTTAAGGTAATATGGTAAAGTGTAATGCGGTTTGTTTGTTTTTTCACCAGGATGTTACATAAATCAACTATAGGTAGTCCTCCATTTACAACCCTTCATTTAGTGGTCATTTAGAGTTACAACAGCACCGAAAAAAGGGACTTGTGACCATTTTTCACATTTAATGGCCATTGCAGCATCCCCAGGGTCAGCTGATCAAAATTCAGAGGCTTGACAACTGACTCATATTTATGACAGTTGTGGTGTCCCTGGGCACCTTTTGACAAGTCATTGGGGAAGCCAAATTCACCTAACAACTGTGTTACTGTCTTAACAACTGCAGTGATTCACATAACCGTGACAAGGAAGTTTGTCAAATGGGGCCAAACTCATACAGGTCTTAAAAGCAAGCATCAGAATATCTGGTCTCCTAACATGCAGCAGCAGTACCAGACCTTGCTTGGAGATTTGGAAGAGCCAAAGTAGACAGAATGACATCAGATGGAACAATAGTCTGGCCTAGCATTAAATCAACTCCCTATATTAAATCTCTTTGCTGTTCCAAAAGATCTTATTTTGGTATTTGTATTACCTGCATAAATTGCTAATTGCATGTTTTGCTTGGTTCCGGGCGTCGTTTTGATCTTCACCGCCTGCCACGTAAAGGAAGCTATCCATGACGGCGACACATTGGTTGAAACATTTGGTGGGCATCTCGGTCAGCTTAGTCCAGTTCCCTTCTTGATCCCTGTAGCTCACATCTTTGCTGAGGGCCTTCTCCGCAGAACATGGCCGCCCGCCCACCATAAGCAGCACCTTCTGCCCGCCTCGAATTTTTGTTCTTCTGGACTGAAGCTCATTTTGCTGATAAGGGAGCAAATGGTAATTCATCGCATCTACCAGAAGCTTGTGACATTCTGGGTTCTGCATCATACACGGAACAGGCTGGACATAATTGATCAAGTCATGAGCTGGGATCGTGGCGAACCGCACGTTCTTCAGGAGATCTGCCCCACACTTGATCCTCTTGGCATCAAACTCAAGCCATTTCATGGCAATCTGGAAGACCATCACCTCACTAGGGAACTCCAGATGATCGTCCATCAGCAATTCGTTCAAATGTTCAAAGGTGAGTTTCAAAAACTGCTCAGTTTCCGAGAACTCTAGGAAATGTTCCCGGATAAACCTCCTGGCCGCGTCTTTAACCCGACCGAGATTGTATGTGTTTGCCATGTTGGCAACGTACATCCAGTTTTCCACATTCATCTCCTGGATGAGGAAATCGGAGCACATGTTGAGCAGCGCAAACATCTGCAGGTGGCTGGCAGTGGAAATGGTGCTGCCAATGGTATACAAGGAAAGACTCAACTTTCCGGTGTACGCATATGAGATGACAGTGGCCAGGCCCAAGGAGGAGATGTCATTGAGGTCCACTTGCTGAAGGTTGGGGCCCTTTTTCAGCTGGTTTTTGAAATAGGCACTGCAGGAGGACATCACCAATTTGTGAACTCTGAACGACTTGGTTTTGGTAGCAATTGTGAGATCGCAAAGGAAGTGCTCTTGTTGCAGGGAACTCATCTCCATCAGCATGTTGGTTCCGTGGCTTGGGTTGGTGACTTCCGTGGCAGTGCAAAGGAAGCCATCGGAACCGTTTTCAAACAAGCTGTCCAGTTGATGATGGTGGTCAATGTCAAGAGAAGGATCTTCGACTAGGGTGACATTAACAGTCTCTCTCTTCGCCGGCTTACTCTTTTTGGAGCTTTTCTTCTTGGGGGCCATTGGGGCAAAAGGGCGGCCTGTAAGTTGATATCAAGAAGTTGCTTGGTCAAGGAAGACACATCCTACCCAGTCTATGCCAGCCGTCTCCAAACTGCGCCCTGCAAGGTTGGTTTAATTAAGGACAATATTATTGTGCGTTTTCCCTAACAAAAATCAAAGCAGTGCAAGGTAGTCCTCGACTTATCACCACAACTGAGCCCCAAATGTCTGTCGCTAAGGGAGCCATTTGTTCAGTCAGTTTTGCCCCATTTTACGGCCTTTCTTGCCACAGTTGTTAAGGGAATCGCTGTAGTTGTTAAGTTACTAACGGTGGCCGTTAAGCGAATTTGGCTTCCCCACTGACACTTTGCTTGTCGGAAGGTCGCAAAAGGTAACCGGGCAACACACACACACACACACACACACACACACACACACACACACACACGGGACACAGCAGCCGTCATAAATATGAGTCAGCTGCCAAGCATCTGAATTTTGATCACGTGACCGTGGGGATGCTGCAACAGTTGTATATGTGAAAAAAACAGTCATAAGTCACTTTTCGGTGGTGTTAGAACTTTGAACAGTCACTAAATGAACGGTTGTAAGTCGAGGACTACCTGTACACAGGATATCAGCAGAAATAAAGTTAGGTGGGCTTTTGCAGAAACAAGAGATTCCTTAGAGCAGGGGTCGTCAAACTTGCCTCTTTTATGACTTGTGGACTTCAGCTGCCTGGCTGAGGAATTCTGGGAGTTGAAGTCCACAAGTCATAAAAGAGCCAAGTTTGAAGACCCATGGCTTAGAGAGAATCTGGTCTTGAGCTGCTCAGGGTCTCATCAGTTAATTTCACAATCAGCACCTTGACAAAAACTTGGCAGATAATTGGCAGCTTCTAGATCAGTGGTTCTCAACTTTTTTAATGCCACGACCCCCAACCGGTCGTAAGTCGAGGATTACTCAACTGGTCGTAAGTCAAGGACTACTCAACTGGTGCAGCACCGTTTGCAGAATGGGACTTTTGGCGGGCTCAGCAGGGCAGAGACAGCCTGGACAATTCCTATTGGCTTTTGAAAGCCAATAGAATTAGACTCTATTCAAGAGAGTCTATTCTATTGGCTTTCAAAAGCCAATAGAATAAAAGGGAGTAGCACAGCTAAGGAAAAGGGAAAAAAAATGGCAGACTGCGTTGTTTGGCGACCCCCGTGAAATGGTCGTTCGACCCCAAATGGGATCCTGAGCCACAGGTTGAGAACCACTGATCTAGATACACCAATTAAAGCAAGGGTCTTCAGACTTGGCCCTTTTATGACTTGCGGACTTCAACTCCCAGAATTCCTCAGCCAGCATGCCTGGCTGAGGAATTCTGGGAGTTGAAGTCCGCAAGCCATAAAAGGGCCAAGTTTGAAGACCCCTGCACTAAAGTCCTCCTCTGACAACAGCACCCAGAATTCCCAGCCATCCTATTCAAACCTGGGAATTTTGAGACAGAAAGTAGTGTATCAAACATCTGGAGTGGGAAGTGGAAAAGGCTGATCTATATTACATTGTTGAATCTGGGAAAGAACATATCATGATATTGTCACAACATATCATTATATTTGTCCCTGGCCCTAATGAGACTCCACCATTTTTGCTTGCCTTGGTTCAGTTCAGAAGAGGTGCTTCATAACATACAGGACCATGAATGCAGCACCTGTCCATCTCATTAAAGCAACTGCGTCTACTTCCAGTGTTCTTTTCAAATGCATTGATAATACAATAGGCCAGGGGTCTTCAAACTTGGCCCTTTTATGGCTTGTGGACTTCAACTCCCAGAATTCCTCAGCCAGGCTAAGGAATTCTGGGAGTTGAAGTCCACAAGTCATAAAAGGGCCAAGTCTGAAGACCCCTGCAGTAGGCAATATTTGCATATTGCACATACTCTGATTGTGGGTTAACTGAACCACGAATCAATTAAGCATGAAATCCTGGGAATGTTTATGTAATACACTAGCTATCTGATGTGGTTTGCAACTACGGATGCAAACCAGCTGTGCTGGTAGGAGGTAAAACCTTGAAAGAAGGGAGAAGATATGCTAGCAAGGGAACCATCAGATAAGAAACAGCATCTGGATAATGAGTGGGACAAGAGACCCTCCTTCCCCCCCCCCCATAGTAAAGGACACAGCGGCAGAATTGTGTTTTCAGACTTGCAAGATTTTACAACAAAGTAGAATGCGCTCATCCGGGTCATGTTTCCTGTCTGGTCTACCTGGTTAGGATGACACTGGCTGGGTTTATCTCAGTCTGCTACATCTGGACTGGGGGAACTGCATTCGGTCCCAAACTAAGTTATGTAGGGAATCCTGTCCTCTGCAGAGGAACATTGGCCTGATGGAGTCCCCAGCTGTTCCTCAGCTGTTTCTCTCCTCCTCCCCTTTTCAGATTGCTGAGCTACTGGGTAACAGACCTGTTTGTAGCAGGACAGAAATAGCCAAGTCGCATTCTCCCCTCCGAGCTGGGCATAAAGATCAGGTTTCTGGACGGTTAAGCAATCTATCATTCTTAGAATAGGAGGGGTGGATGAAAGGAACAAGAAGTAAATCACTCTTGCCTTTCCAGGCTAGGGTTGCCAATGTTTGCTGCTTGTCTTTGCAACTATGCCTTTAAGGGAAAGGTGAGGCACCGGCATCAGGCGGTGTTAATATTGATTATCCCTCCAGATATGCAGAATGGGGCTTCCCTCTGCTGCTGGAAGGACAGACTGCACCGGTGGACAGGATATTGCCTCTGATTTGCCAAAGGCAAAAACACACTTCTTTGATGAAACCCAGATTGGGCTACTGCAGGATGAGTCAGTTGGGGCTGCCCTTGAAGACTGTTGGAAGGCTACACCTGGGTTTCACCTCTAATTGCCCGAAGCCTTTTTTGGTCAGACCAGGTGACTGCAGTAGTATTTAGCCGGCATTTTGACCCGAAGGGCTCAGTTGAAATTTGGGAGTGGTAGAAGGTTGCTAGTTCCTATGAAGGTTTGGTAAGAGCTGCTTGGTATCTCACCACCTTTCTGTTGGGTTCCCCCCCCCTTTTTTTCCCCATGTGGGAGCCTGTTCTGGTTTCTCTCCTGCCTAAAACACTTTTTAAAAAATTGGATAATGCTGCTTTTTCTTTTTGAAATGAGTTAATAGTTGGTTTTGTAAAACTTACGTTTTATAGCGTTTGGTAGTTTTATTGAACTTGATAACTGCTCTTTCCTCTCTTTCTGGGGTTAGACTGAACCATAAGCAAGCCAAGTTAGTTTATAACAGTGGTTCTCAACCTTTTTAATGCTGTGACCCCCAACCGGACATAAGTCAAGGACTACTCAACCGGTCGTAAGTCGAGGACTAGTCAACTGGTGCAGCACCATTGGCAGAATGGGACTTTTGGTGGGCTCAGCAGGGCAGAGACAGCCTGGACAATTCCTATTGGCTTTTCAAAGCCAATAGAATTAGACTTTATTCAAGAGAGTCAATTGGCTTTCAAAAGCCAGTAGAATAAAAGGGAGTAGCACAGCTAAAGAAAAGGGGAAAAAAATGGCGGACTGCGTTGTTTGGCGACCCTGTGAAATGGTTGTTCGACCCCAAATGGAGTCCCAACCCACAGGTTGAGAACCACTGGTTTATAATCATGGTGTACAAATACAGGTTTGAGTAAGCCATGGTTTAGCTAACTCTGGGTAAGTCTATGGTATAAATGCAGTTTCTGTTTAAATATGGCTGCTGTAAGACATTTTAGTATTACTTTTCCCTGAGTGCCTACAACGAATTACTTTACAGTAGCCTTTTCCATTTCTACCTAATAGTATGACCTGAAAAATGCACTGTAAAATGGAACCATAATTCATAGTTAACAAACCTTGATGGCTCAATTTGCATAATGCTGAAGGAAACATGGTACAATGTAACGGACCAGAATGGTTATGCAACATACTAAGATACAATGGATGCATTTGTATTCTGTGGTAAAGTTGGTTAGTTTTAATGTTGGTTAAAGGTGTTGGAGGTTTAGGTGAACCTATTAAGTGTGAATAGTTCAATGTTATGCAAATATAGAAAATTGGATAACTTAAAATTGGATAATGATGGATAAGCATGTCAACTGAAAACTTGTTGGGTTGGGTTTAAATGGGCTTATCTATGATGCTGTCTAAATTTTATTTTGTGTGAACACAAAAAATGAAGTCAAAAGTGTTTGCTCAGAGATAAAATGGCTAAATTGCATTTTTTAAACAGGATAAATATTAAGTTTGTAAAAATAATTGTAGCACAATGAATTACATTAGATTTAGTTGTTGCTTTGGTTTTGCAAGCAAGCTGGAATCAAACCTCCATTAGGTTCTCAAGAGCTCATGAATGTATATGGCAGATTTATTCTAGATTTATTTCCAGATTAATGAATATATTCTGTTATCTGCAAGATGAATACCATTAGTATATCTTAGTAGTAGACTGAACAAACCCTTGTAACATTAAGTCTCCAGAACATAGAAAATATAATAAAGAGCCTGTGTATGCATAACTGCCTTTCTTAGGAAAACGTGAACTACCTATATTTTTAAACTACGAATTTCTGTAAGGGATAATTTGTAATTTATGGCATCAAGTAACCCACTCTTCACTAAATGTGTAGGCTACATAGTAAGGTGGGAGATATACTAGCTTAAAAAAATGTTCTTATAGAGCACCCTTTTCCAAGGTGGAGCCTCCAGGCTGCAACTCCTATTGCCTACTCTATATCTGGGGAGAGGCAGTTCCAGCCACCCCACCCCCCAAAAGGTTATCTAGTTGGTGAAGTTGTTATCAGCCAAGGTTCTGAGCATCTATCTTAGGTCTTCCTTACCTAGCAAAATGGCACATTTGGAAAAGGAGATCTAACTTGTTTAACAAAATAGACTTTGTCTTTAATTCCAGCCTAATTATCTTTGAAAATGAGTAATGAGTAAGTCTCATTAAAACCAGGTGTCCTCTATGCAATCTATTCAGGTTACTATTTTATATGTAGCTAAGAGGAAGGCCCTCTAAATTCCATGGGGCTTATTTTGAAAAAAAAAATAGGGGTAGGATTATGCTCTTCGTTTGCACCTGACTTTCAACTATTCTAGCTGCACGATCCCTATCAGTAGCAAACAATTAATGAAGATTAATTACACTACAGATCATTACAAATATTCATATACTGTATATATTTGTGTGTATTTAGTACAAATTATGCATTCAATATTATGCATAGGCTCTGTTGTGGTAGATTATACTCCATAACTTTCAAAAAAGATTCTTCCTTCTTGATTCAAGGTATGTGATAGAAACACATTCTGGGGGATGAAATGAACTGTACACCAGTACTAGGGATCCTCACATTTATTCTGCGCATGCTCCAGAACTATCAAGCAGTATTTTAAGAATTCTACATTACATATACTTGCTGCTTTCTATGATCCACTGTAGGTACATATCTTGGCAAATTCTTCGCTCTTAGGGGTCTCTTTTTGTTCTTCACACTATTTTAGCTAACAAAATTTAACATCCCAAATTAGATTAGTTAACCAGTTTTATGCGGATCTTTTTTAAAGGGGAGAATCCCTTTGGTCAAATCCACAAGCTAAACTTTTAAAGTGCAGACTCAAGATCACCCACCCACATGGCAGAGTGATCTGCGTCAACAGATACCAAGAACTGCTAGGTGATACTTTAGCTTCACAAGGGATGAAGTTAGATCAGGCCAAGATCTGCATACTGTAATCCAGGATACTTTGGAAGCAGCCTGGCCATTTGCAAGTCTGGGGTGATTGGCCAGAAATTAACCCCTGATGAGTCTATTTCTAGATTGTTTCTCACCTGTGCCCACCTGTGGAATAAGCCACACTCTCATCCCCGCTATTCACCACACACACACACACACACACACACACATTCATGTATATATAGATAAAGATGTAGATATAGATATACATACATACCCTCCAGAGAAAAAGTCTGAGGTTTAACCACCACCTCTAAGCTTTGACATGTACTTTTCTCTTTTTAAACCTTCGCAACTGATATCTTTTTCACAGAATGACTTCTGTTACCTGCTCAGTAACAGCTCAAGAGACTTGGAAGCCACCTCCCAACTCCTAGCAAAAAAAGAATATGGAAAAAGAGCATCTGGGCTCATTCACCATCTGGGCTCAGAAGCGCCACTGCCTTTCAACTTACCTGGAAATGGAGGATGACCCAGGAGAAGGAAAGGATCTGATGCCCGTCTGCTCCACGCGTTGGATGATCCTGCTGGTTCCAGCAGAAGCCTTGAAATGTGGCAGTGCCCCTCCTCCCTTTTTCCCAATGCAGCCTGGCCAGCTGACCATCCTTCTCATATCGCCTGTTCCCCTGGCTGGATGTTTGTGACGCAGAGAGATGCCTGATAGGGCTGGAAAGAGAGAAGGCCAAGCGTCCACTTCAGCTTCCAGAATCCAGATGGCTTTGATCTGCTCTGGGCTGGACTGACGGATGGAAGGGAAGGAGGATAAACTTTGCAGAAGGAACTGCTTCCTTTCTCATTTCCACCACCTGCTCTCCGGGAGCCTGAGGCCAGCTAATTTTCTAGTGTTTACCCCAACCTTTTTTATTTGCTATGAAAGCCACTTCAGCTGTTTCTCTCGACTTCAGCAATGTGAAGATGGGTGGACTTCAACTCCCAGAAGTTCCCAGCCAGCTATGCTGACTGGTGAATTCTGGGAGTTGAAATCCATCCATCTTGAAGTTGTTGAGGTTGAGAAACAGCACCCTACATAAATGCAGGGATGTATATGTTCCTGCACAAAAGTTTTTGTTCTTTCAACTGATCGCTCTTTTGGGAGTTTCCATAGACTTCATTCAACTGTGACTTTCTCAGTTTTTGACTTCGTCTGCAAGAGTATGCGTAATATTAACAATGACCTACTTTACAGAGATATTGTAAGACATTCTGAGTTTGTATCAGTATAGTACATGTACCTCTGAGAGTGTTCTGGGGAGAGGGATAGGCAATACCTCAGTGGCTTATAGAATAGACTCTCAATTAGAGATGCTCCATGACAATGTCTTGCTGAAAATACTGTAGTATCTGAGCGTGCATGGAGCAAAACACACAAGTTCCCCTTGTGTTCTATTGAACAAGGGCTAATTGTCCAGAACTAACTAGCAAGAAACACTGCATGTGGCACAGATACAGCAAAAGCTGTTTTACACCTTCTTTGTATTGCTAAATATCTTATGTAAAAACATTGGATCCAAGCTGTCAGGGGCAACAGAAGTTAATGTCTGTGGGCTCCTCTATATCTACATATTGTATCAAATGGCTTTAATTTCTTGGTGTTTTGCATAATACTGTTGACCTAGAAAACGGGTAGCACGATGGATGCACATGTATGCTTGTTGTAAAGATTTAGTGCCCTTGTCTGCGACAAAGCAAAGTGGCAGAGTCTAAAAGCTGCTTTGTACTGTCAGTTTCAGGCTGTGTAGGGGAGTGATATTTTTGAATGCAGTCTTCTTTCTAGATTCCTTATGCAGAGGGGGAAAAAATGCATCAGGTTCCACGGAATAAGCCAGGCAGAGCAGAGTTATTAACTCTCATAACTTCTTCACAAGTTCCTTCAGCGTACAGGTAGTCCTTGACTTACAACCACAACTGAGCTCAAAATATCTGCTGCTAAGCAAGACAATCAAGTGAACTTTGACCCCATTTTATGACCTTTCTTAACACAGTTAAGGGAACCCAGATGTTCAGTTAGTAACACGGTGTTTAAGTGAATCTGGCTTCCCCATTGACTTTGCTGATCAAATTATCACAAAAGGGGATCACATGACCCAGGGATACTGCAGCCGTCATGAGTCAGTTGTCAAGCGTCTAAATTTTAATTACATGACCATGGGGATGCTGCGATGGACATGTGAAAAACGGTCACAAGTCATTTTTTCAGTGCTGTTGTAACTTTGAACGGTCACTAAATGAACTCTAGTAAGTTGAGGACTACCTGTATTGGAAGTCATGACTCTATTGTTTTTTTTATGGAAGATTGTTATCTTTTCTCTTCACGCAGCCTGAAAAGAGACCATGGGAACATTCAACTACTAAAGGCAGGGGTAGTCAACCTTGGCTCTTTTATGACTCGTGGGCTTCAACTCCCAGAATTCCTGAGCCAAGGTTGACTACCTCTGTACTAGACGATCTCTCCTTGAGCAGAATTGGCATCCAAATCTCAAAGAGCTCTGTTGTTTTGGATCAAGGAGCACACATCACATCTTGCAGCAGTGAACACCCTAAACTAACTTTGCATCACACCAGTTTGAGGAGAATAGCTTGCCTGTGCTATTTTTCTTAAATTCCCAGCTTGTGTGTGTGTGTGTGTGTGTGTGTGTGTGTGTGTGTATGTGTGTGTATGTGGTGGGAGACTATTTTGCACAAATGTTTCTTTGAGTAGGGAGTTAAAATCCAAAGAAAAGAGGGTTTTGTGTGTGTGTGTGGTGTGCTTTGTGAGTACAAACATGGCATTTGACATTGGAGCCCAGTCATCATCTTTGCCATGTTCTCAATTTATTGGATTCCTGTCCCCCTCTTCCCATTCCACACACCTCCGGGTCTTTTCCATTTAGCCTCCTAGTTTTTTCTATAGGAAGTCATGCTATTTTGTGAATGGATATTCTTCCCCATCTCATGGCATGTATTTTAGGAGAGCCTCTACAAGGTGTTTTCAACTCTTCAGGTGTCCCTGTCAACCCTGAGTGATTTTAGGACTCCTCCAGAGATGCTCCTAAGGAGGGATATATAGAAAAATTACCAAATATGATTATAATCCAATAAATACAGAGACTATCCCCAGAAATGGATTCCATATTCTCAGCATCCATTTTCTGGGTTCTGTGAGACACATATTGGGCAACAGGACCTTGTGACACCCAGGCCTAGCTAATGTAATGCATGCAAACTACCAATTGTGGCTTTTTTTGCTAAAACATAATAAAATAACCCACAGCTAATCTGGGTGCAATGCATGAATTTAGTCTGAGCCTGCAGTGCATTGCCTGTTGATTGGGAGACAAAGTAGACAAATCATAATTGCTGGTCTGTAGCATAGACTGTGTAAACTCTGCTATTCTGGGTTGTTATTGTGCTATGTAAATTGAGCCAGGAGTACTTTATTCACCAGGGGTGGTGCGGTGCAGGGGTAGGCAACCTTGGCTCTTTTATGACTTGTGGACTTCAACTCCCAGAATTCCTGAGCCAGCCATGCTGAGGGGAAAGGGAGAGGTTTCCAAGCTGAGCCATGCTGGCTCAGGAATTCTGGGAGTTGAAGTCCACGAGTCATAAAAGAGCCAAGGTTGCCTACCCCTGGCTTGGTGTGTTGCATGAAAGTCTGTGTGGACATTTTATAAGCCGCTCTTTTAAGATGAGTCTCAATCTTGACAACTTTTTAAGATATAATATGGGCTTCAACTCCCAGAATTCCCCAGCCAGCATAGTTGGCTGGGGAATTTTGGGAGTTGTAGTTCATATAAAAGTTGCTGAGACTGGAAAAACACTGCTTCAAATTCTATAATTTGCAAATGTGCTTTCAGCAGTGGTAATGGGTTTTTAAACTCTGTAAACTGGATTCCTGCCTCTGGGAAGGAGTATATATGTGATTCAAAGCATTTTGTGTGACTGTCAGTTAATCTGTGGTCATGCTTAAGTCTTTATCCAGCTTTAGCCAACATGATGAGCCAGCCCAGGTGGACGACAGCCTCCGTAAAGGCAAAAAAAAAAAAAAAGCCTCATACTGGTAATAAGACCTTATTTGAACCCTACCGGCAATAATACTGGAAAATCGGTGAAAAAGCAGAAGCGCTTTCTGGACAGGAACTAGCAAACCGTGGCAGACCACGCTCTTGCCAATATTTAAAATGGCCGCTAGGCCACAGAAGGACGGTTCTTGCCCTTAGTAAAGATGGGGACGTTCTCAGCTGTCCGTTTAACAGCTGTTTCTTACCGTTTGCCCTGACCCGAGATGGCGATCTTCCTTCTTCCCTGCCTTCTCGACTGAGAAGCCTTTGCCAGCTTACGAAATGGCGGCACCAGCGGGCAAAGGGAACGGCCGATTGGCCTCTTCTTCAGCCCCGCCCCCTTTCCCCGCCCCTTCCTTTTCTGCCCGGAATAAACATGGTGCCACGAAACGCGATTCGAGAACCCCCTAGGCGTTCGGAAGGAGGGAAGCCCGAGTTCTCCTGGGAAGCCGCTGAAGCAACGGCCACTTCCGCCGAGCAGAGACCTCGCCAGGAGTAAAAATGGCGGAGTCGGTACTAGAAGTTGTCCGAAAGCTGCAGTCTCGGCTCGCTTCGGAGCCCAAGAAGGTAAAAAAAGGGGCCCTGGAGGGAAAGGCAAATGGGGCGGAGAGTGGCTCTGGGGTGGCTGGATGGCGGCTGGGGGGATCCCGCCAGGGGGGACCAGCAGGGGTCCCTTTGGAAGGGCCACGGCGAGGGGTGGAAGAGACGAGGGGTGCCTGAGTGAAAGAGGGGGACTAGCCGGGGGGGGGCAAGGGTGAATTGGGCAGCGGGTGGGGGGGGGCAAGGCAAAAGGGGTTACGCTTTGGGGGCAAAAGGGGGCGACCGAAGTGGGGTACTCCCTCCCCTCCGACCGTTACTGGACAAGCGAAGCAGTGCGAGTTTTACAGGCTCACCAAAAGACTCCCCCCTCCTTCCCCCCCCCCTTGAGGATGCTATACTTGTGCTGGGTACGTGTACAAATCACATAGATATTGAACATCCATCCCCCGATTAATTTATATATGTGTGTGTACATATATGGATGGTCGATGGGAGAAGCAGAGGCCGGAGAGAACAGCAGTTTAACGGCTGAAGTTTGAACGCGGGAGAGATCCATGTCCATTGTCTGTTGGGGGGGGGCTGGTTTTAGGGGTTGTGGGTCCTGTTCCAGATGGACAAGGGAAAATTGGGGAGGGGGGGGGTGTCACGGATTCCAGAGGGGGTTGTCATGTCCCTTTGGGGGGGTGGGGTGAAGGCTTAGCCCAAAAAGGCTGTTGAGGCGTTTTTATTGCTCTGTGTGTTTTTAATAAAAAAAAATTTAAATCTAAAAGTAGTACTGTAAGCATCATTATTATCATCATCATCAAGTGGGCTGTACAGTAGTCACCAGAGGCTTGTAGAAATGTGTGAGTCTCAGAAGTGCCACAAGAACACTGTGGAAAGAAGAGGAACCTTGTGCAGATCTAGGGAGGGGGGTTGTGCATGTTGTCTATCTGTTCTTCCAAACATGCAGGGAAGAGCAGAAGAAGATGCTGGCAATACTATTTGAATCACCTCTGATGGTGGGTTATTTATTTATTAAACCACTACCAGTAATCTAGTGCAGGATCTCTGCTGTTTGCATCAACTTTGCAACTGCTGAAATGAACCTCTCTTGCAATCCTGCATATCTTTAATTATGCAACTAATCTGTAAAGAAAACAATCAGAAGTTAGAAATCTGGAAAGGAGCAACTGTGCTAAGCGATTTCCTTTGTGTCCTAAAGATGTGAGAAGCAGAAAATGAGGGAGGCTCTTTAATTAACAGTTGAAAGGATGAAGTTCCTTTTTTTCTTTTGGTTCAGTGGATTTTTCCTCTACCTTGCAGAGCAGCATCCACTGAATAGTTTATAGTTGTTTTTTTCATGGAAAGGACCTATTGTAAGGATAGAAGAGAGGTGTATGATACAGGGCAAAACTAGTGCTAGAGCATATTCTTACATCTTTAAATCATCAAGCAAAGAAATGTCACCTCTAAAAGCATTTCATGGAAATGAAGGCTTGAACATTTTGTGTTTGGTCAGGAGCAATCTGAGTTACTTTTTTACTTGGAAAAACCAGATTCAAATGGCCCATTCCTTCTGGTGTCTGGGAGTTAAGGACTATTGAGATGTGTACTTCAAAATACTCAGGACATGCTTTGAATTTGCATTTAAAGTGCAAATTGTAACTCTTTTCTTGATTCGTAAGTTTTCTAATGAAGGAACCTGCAGGCATAAAGCATATTAGGCTGCATGTGTGTACCAGACTATGTAATCATAGCAGGTCAGAAAGATTTAGTTCCTCTCTAATTCTACCCCCACCTCATCCACATCTTCATGCACCGACTGTGGAATTCAGTGGGTCAAGTCTATGAACAGTAGATGGTGCTCTTGTGCTCTCCAGAAATCCTCTTTTCTGTCTGATTTTTATGGTCACCCTGTGTTTTATATTTATTTAATTTTTATCCCACCCATATTATTTTTATTAATAAATCAAGGCAGCAAGCGTACCTAATATTCCTTCCTCCTGCTTTCTCCACGAAAACAACTTCGTTAGGTGGGCTGGGCTGAGAAAGAATGACTGAGTTCAACAGGCAGCTCACTAAAATCTTAGTCTCTTTTTTGCACCTCCCCCCCCCCCAGAGATAACTTCTCTGACCAAGTTTGATGCTAAATTACTATCTTTAGGTATCAGAGACTCCTTCCAAGTACTTTCTCTTTTATGGGTGAATGGTCAGAAGGAATGCTTAAAAAAATACTTCAGAATTGAAAAAAGCTGTTGGAATGGAAGAACGCACATTCAGTTTGGGGTTTGGGTTCCATGTTTTGCTTTTGCCCTGTATTAAATGCAGATTGTACATTCAATGATGATTAAATTTCTAGAAGAATGAAAGTACCGGAACACCGGAGTACTAATTTTAGAGATCAAAAATGTTTCTGTGTGGATGTCTTGTGGAAAACGAAAGGAACTTTTACGAATTCCAGAGGGTTTAGCAGAGAGATTTATTGCGCAAGGTTCAGAAGCAATAACAACAAGAAATTCTGAACTCTGAGGGCGGGTCCCCAGTTGTCATAAGTTGAGGACGATTCTCAGTCATCCAGGTCGTTGTATCAAAAGTGGTTTTTATTTTTGAAAAGGCAACCGGACTGATTTTTTGAGGAAAAAGAAGACGTTTCGCTTCCTAACCTGGAATCTTGGTCAGTTGTACTGGAAGGTCAACTGGCCTTCAACTGTCAATAACTGTCATTCCATCTCCAACACCATCCAGTACAATTGATCAAGCTTCCAGTTGCCTTTTCAAAAATAAAAGCCACTTGTGATACCCAGTTGTCATTGTCCAGAGATTTTTAGAACTGGGACTTGGTCATGTTGTTGAGGACTTTAGAAGTGGTCCTCTCAGCCAGCTGCATGGCTCCACGTTGGGAAAGGCTGCCTTTAAAAGAAAATATATTACAGTTTGGAAGGCTTAACATTTGATGGATGTTGCATTCTATTTGTTAAGCTATTGGTTGCTTTTATGAAATGGCCCGTCACGATGGAAGATGAGAGTGGGTTTCTCCCCCCCCCCCTTATTGAACATTTCTGTTGATCAGCAATGTTACACCAAGGCTTAGCTAGCATGGGGGGGAAAGTGGGTGAGGCAGATATATGGTGAGCCTTTTCCCAAATTCTTCAGACTATTGAAGGCATCCAGAAATATTCTCCTTGGGAAAGACCTGCCTCTGATCCAATTGGATTTTCTCTTACTTTTGGTTCATCGTGAGGGTGGGTTTCCGAACAGATTTGGGGGCTAGCCGCTCTGGATCCCTCTGACCAAGCCTACAATCCTTAGGTGGGTGAGAAGGCTGCAGCCATAAGATTTTTGCTCTGCTTCATTTGTCTGCAAAATGTTACGCCTGCTCTTTCTGTGGCATCTTAGCAGCTCTGTGGGTTTGTTTTTTGAACTTCTCGGCCACGGTAGAAGAAAAGGCTCTCCATTACAGAGCTGAGTTCTCAATCCTTTTCTGTTCCCCTCTACAGCTGATGAAGAATTTGAAGAGGCTTTCTGAACTGCCAATTACAATTGACATTCTTATGGTAAGTCTTATTTTGTAGCATCATTTCTTGCCCTTGGAAACTTAATTCCGTTGGCAATTCCAAATATTGCTGCCCAGGATGGTGGTTCTAGGGCAGTGTTTCCCAAACTTGACAATTTTAAGGCATGTGGACTTCAACTCCCAGAATTCCACAGCCAGCGTTGCTGGCTGTGGAATTCTGGGAGTTGAAGTCCACATGCCTTAAAATTGTCAAGTTTGGGAAACACTGTTCTAGGGCAGTGATGGCGAACCTTTTAGAGACCGAGTGCCCAAACTGCAACCCAAAACCCACTTATTTATCGCCGGTTGCCAGGTGGGCCTGGCCCACTGGGTGGACGTGGCTGTGGTGGTCATGGCAGACTGGGTGGGTGTGGTCACCTCAATGTTGCTGGTGGGGAGGGATGCCTGTGGGGGCTGGGCAGGGTTGGGGGAGACCCAAGGGGTCTCTGGCAGGTGGGGCGGTGGGCAGGAGGCTCGTCCTGCGAGGCGAGGCGAGGCAAGGCGAGGCAGGGCGGGGGTGCCATTGTCGCAGGGCAAAGTGAGGCAGAGGCCGGGGCAGCTGTTGCCTGATACCATTGGCCCCCTGCACACACAGGCCAGCAAGCACATGGGTGCTGGGATGCATCCGGCCACGTGGGACCTTGGCGACTTAGCGGACAGCTGGTTAGGGCATGGTGCGTGTGCCCACAGAGAGGGCTCTGAGTGCCGCCTCTGGCACGCGTGCCATAGGTTCGCCACCACTGTTCTAGGGAGTGAGAAGTTGCAAATCTGAATAACCTCTCTGAAGATTGATTATTTATAAGTTTTGATAGCATGGTATCTCACAGCAGCAGTAAAACCCAATAAACTACAGCTCTTGGTGACTCTTTCTACCACGGCACAGTGTCCTTTGAGTCGTCTAAGCCAGGATGGGGCTAAATCTGTCCTGTTGTGATGGCGCTGTCCTAATTACAAATGAGACGGCTCAGACAGAGCCTGCAAAATACGTACAGAAAAATGTTTTGTTGCTCCACGTATAGCCTGCTAAGCCATAACTGTGCTTTGAATAAGTCACAGCTGGGCTGGGTTAATATCTTGCATTCAGCCGTGATTGGTTTATTTGTTTTGGGTCTAGCTCAGTGGTTCTCAACCTGTGGGTCGGGACCCCATTTGGGGTCGAACGACCATTTCACGGGGGTCGCCAAACAACGCAGTCCGCCATGTTTTCCCCCCTTTTCCTTAGCTGTGCTACTCCCTTTTATTCTATTGGCTTTAAAAGGCAACAGAATAGACTCTCTTGAATAGAGTCTAATTCTATTGGCTTTCAAAAGCCAATAGGAATTGTCCAGGCTGTCTCTGCCCTGCTGAGCCCGCCAAAAGTCCCAGTCTGCAAATGGTGCTGCACCAGTTGAGTAGTCCTCGACTTACGACCGGTTGAGTAGCCCTCGACTTATGACCGGTTGGGGGTCGCGGCATTAAAAAGGTTGAGAACCACTGGTCTAGCTAGTCGTATGAACTCAGCCGTTAACTAGCTATCATTGTCAAAGCTGGTTTTTTTGCATCCTTTCCGCAGGAGACTGGTGTCGGAAAGACGGTGAACGGTTTACGAAAACACGAACATGTTGGGGACTTTGCCAGGAACTTGGTAGCGAGATGGAAGAAGCTGGTGCCAGTTTCACAGGAAACAGAGCGGTGAGTTGGGCCTTTATAATATCTCTGCTCTTGAATGTTTCTTCTCAGTAGACAATGTCCTTGTATAGTTCATCTGCCCTCAAGAACAATTTGAAAGTCTGTTTCCCGATACAGCTCCACTGCCTGTTGGAATGCGCTAAATGTCCCCTTAAAGCTTTAATAGCCGGAGAGAACATAAACAATGAAAGATGAAGATGTTTTGATAAAATAATGTGAAGGGGAAAAAGAAAAAAAAAGAAACGTGCAGGCTTTCTAGACCAGTGTTTCTCAACCTTGACCATTTTAAGGCATGTGGACTTCAACTCCCAGAATTCCACAGCCAGCGTTGCTGGCTGTGGAATTCTGGGAGTTGAAGTCCACATGCCTTAAAATGGTCAAGGTTGAGAAACACTGGTCTAGACAGTATATGAAGAACGGTTGTAGGATTTGGGTATGGCTAGTCTAGAGAAAAGAAGGACTAGGGATGATATGATAGCAGTATTTCAGTATTTGAGGGGCTGCCACAAAGAGGAGGGGGTCAACATGTTTTCCAAAGCACCAGAAGGCAAGAAACAATGGATGGAAAATAATCTAGAAGAGAACCTGGAATTAATTCAGAATTAATTCTGAACAATTAACCACTGCCTTCAGAAGTTGTGGGTGCTTCATCACTGGAGGTTTTTAAGAAAAGACTGGACAGTCAGTTGTCTGAAATGGTTTAGGGTCTCCTGCTTGAGCAGGGGGTTGGGCTAGAGGACCTCCGAGGTCCCTTCCAGCTCTATTCTATTCTAAATTCCAGTCTAGAAACTAGATAGAAGTTGGCTGCATTCTGTTTTGGAGTTAAGAAGAAGATGGGACTAGGCCAGTGGTGGCGAACCTATGGCACGGGTGCCAGAGGCGGCACTCAGAGCCCTCTCTGTGGGCACGCACGCCGTCGCCCCAGTCCTAGGCCTTCAGCTGGGTTTTATAAAACCTTTTCGCTTTAGGCAGTGTGCAAAAAAAAAAAAAAAGGTTCAATCAGTCAATTTCAACTTCTCGCTGGGAAAAAAAAAAGATCTTGCAAAGTTGGAACTGATTGATTGAACTTTTTAATCCCACCCAGTCTGCCATTACCATTGCAGCCACACCCACCCAATGAGCCACGCCCAGCCAATTGGCCACACCTATCCAGTCTGCCAGGTGGCCACACCCACCCGGCACCCATCCAGTCTGCTGTTACCACTGCAGCCATGCCCACCCCATTGGCCACACCCAGCCAATGGGCCATACCCACCCGGCACTCGACGATGCATAAATGGGTTTTGGGTTGCATTTTGGGCATTCGGTCTCTAAAAGGTTCGCTATCACTGGACTAGGCGATCATAGCCTTAGCTTAGGGTTTCAGTAATTTTCAGTTAGATTCAATAATGCAATTCTTTCTCCGTTTTTTTTCTTTTTTTAAGGCATACTCTTGAATCTACAGCACAGGGCTATGACCAAAACATCTCTAGGAAACGGCAGCGAGACCTTCATCCCAAAGAGGATGAAAAGGCCTACTCAGAGACATATCAGCCTTCTTGCAGCCAGTCATATGAGTTGGATTGTGGAACTAAAAAGACCAAGAGGTATTCAGACCCGGAAAAATCTGAGCATGATGAAAGCTACGGTATTGCAGAAGACAGGTCATGGAGGAGAGGCTCCTCTGACCTGGAATGTTCTGATTATGGACACACGGTCTCATCTGAGCTCAGTGAAAGTCCTCAGGAACTATATATGGACCTCCATCACGCTGCAGAAGAAGAGCGGGAGCAAAATCTTTTTCCCCCAAAGGGGTCTAAAAGCCACCAATTTCAGGACAGACAAGAAGCTACTCCTCATAGGAACTTCAGTGACTCTCAAGATAAGGCTAGTTCAAGTCGGAGCAAAGAGCCTAAATCTTCTCACAAGGAGAGGCAGCGGCTAGAAACCAAGGGGAAGGAGAAGACACCTGTATTTAGCCCAGAGAGGTTACCAAAGGCTTCTTCATCCCAGGACGCTTCCTTATCGAGCAGCAGCAAAGAGAAGGCGAAGGCCCTGGACAGCCTCAAACAAGACAAGAAGAAAGACGGCAGCGGCATCAAGAAGGAGAAGGCCCACTTTGACCTGGATGATAGCTTGAACGAACATAGGAAGAAGCAAAAAACTCACGACTCCGAAAGGGCCAAACCAATAAAGATGAAGCTTAGCGTGGAAACCGTCTGTGGAGATCGGGAGAAACCAAAAGCTGTGGGTGATTTGCCCAATAAGAACAGGGAGAAGAAGACTCCCAGCAGCCTTAAAACCTCTGAGGGCAAACCCAGAGGCACTGAATCAAACAAGAGATCTGCAGGCCTCTCACCTTCCAGAGAGGGAGAGGTGGAGGATGAGTTTGAACAGCCCACCATGTCCTTTGAGTCCTACTTGAGTTACGACCTGCCTCAGAAGAAGAAGAGAAAGCTGGCCAAGCCCACGACTCCAGTCCCAGAGAAAGTCAAAGGACCTGGCAAGCAGAACGGTTCCAAGTGCAGTGCCAAGAGCTCAGACCCTAGCCGGAAGGCTCCCAAGCCACCGAGCGAGAAGAAGCCGGAGGAGCCCCCTAAAGCAAAAAAAGTAAGGTTTTTTTTGGGGGGGGGGGGAATCATTGCTTCACTGTTACCTTTTCTTGGGCAAATTGATGTCAAAGGCAACTGAATGAATCTAGCGCAGTGTTTCTCAACCTTGACAATTTTAAGGCACGTGGACTTCAACTCCCAGAATTCCACAGCCAGCAATGCTGGCTGTGGAATTCTGGGAGTTGAAGTCCACGTGCCTTAAAATTGTCAAGGTTGAGAAACACTGATCTGGCGCTTCAGTAATCCGGCTCACATCGCCCTGTCACGACGTGGCTTATTTGGGGACGTCGCCATGTGCATCTAGCCATCCTAATTTATAAATCGTTGCAAATGAGGGTTCCTTCAGCAAACTGGTTAAGCCAGTCAGGGCTTGCATGCCCACGGGATTGTTTAGCCCACCGAAGGTCCAGACGAAGGTCCTGCAGGCTTCAAAGGCAGCCTGTGCTTTAACACAGACACATCAAACAGAAGGCCCCGGGGGCCGGATGCGGCCCACGAAGTGGTTTCATGTGGCCCGCAAAGCCATCCTGGAAACAGCGAGGAAACGGCCCCCTCTGCCTTGGCCCTGGCCCAGGCCGGCCGGGGGCCAATTTACAATTTTGTGGTGGCCATCTAGGCTGAAATGCATTCAGTCTTAGCTCCACAAGGTCGTCTAGAAACAGCGAGGGACCAGCCCCTGCCGCGTTGGCCCCATCCCCTGGGTGCATGCTGGGGAGGGTTCAGCCTTTGTGAGGAATGAAGAAATGCACCATGCCTTGATGCTTGCCCCGGTCCCACCCCCTTCTGCCAGAAACCCTCAGATCTATCCCACTCCTGCCCAGGCCCCCACAGGCACCCTTGACGCGAACTATGTAGAGCTGGCCATGTCCATCCAGTAGGCCACACCCACTCCATCCACACCCACCCAGTAGACCGCACCCACCCTGGCCACACCCACCCCCCCAGGGCAACTGCAATGCTGATGCGACCCTCAATGCAATTGAGTTTGACACCCCTGCTCTAACAGTTTGGGCTCATTAATAACTAGTTCTGCCCAGAGGCTTTTCAGATATGCTACAATGCAATACCCACCGTACCCATGCTGGTTGAGGATGATAGCCGTTGTAGTCCCGTCCTTCTGAAAGGGGCCAGATTAGAAAAGGCCGAATTTAGTAGGAAAGGAGTCCTGTTTAAACTTCCCAGATGGAGCACTGAAATCTGTTGAGGATGTTTTCATTCTCCTGCCTTTTCTCTTTGTGGAATGGGCTTCTCTGTTAACCTTACCCCAGGGATAAAAATGGAACTCGATCCTTTTCAAAAACTCCTGTTGAGTCAGCTAGCTTTGGGATAGGTGCCGTTTTCTCTCCAGGGGAAACGAAGAAAGTCCTTGGAGCCACTGAACTTGGTTGTTTGCAGATGTTTCATTACCCAATTAGGTCACACAACTGCAGCGAGTGGGATTTACCCCTCTGCCTTCTTCCAGTATACTATTACCTGCCAAAGAAATATTTAGCTACATCATTTCCATTGTTTGTAATGGAATATATAAATAATTAAAATAATGCTTTAAAGTTATTCCCTAGACCAGGGGTAGGCAACCTTGGCTCTTTTATGACTCGTGGACTTCAACTCCCAGAATTCCTGAGCCAGCATGGCTCAGCTTGGAAACCTCTCCCTTTCCCCTCAGCATGGCTGGCTCAGGAATTCTGGGAGTTGAAGTCCACGAGTCATAAAAGAGCCAAGGTTGCCTACCTCTGGCCTAGGCCGCTTTATGACTCATGGACTTCAACTCCCAGAATTCCTGAGCCAGCAGGGCTCAGCTTGGAAACCTCTCCCTTTCCCCTCAGCATGGCTGGCTCAGGAATTCTGGAAGTTGAAGTCCACCAGTCATTAAGTGGCCTAGGCCTAGGCCGGGGTAGGCAACCTTGGCTCTTTTATGACTCGTGGACTTCAACTCCCAGAATTCCTGAGGCAGCATGGCTCAGCTTGGAAACCTCTCCCTTTCCCCTCAGCATGGCTGGCTCAGGAATTCTGGGAGTTGAAGTCCATGAGTCATAGAAGAGCCACGGTTGCCTACCCCTGGACTAGACCAATTTTTCTATAGGTTGATAGGTAGACAGCACTCAGCGGTGAAAAAAGTAGAAGGTTAGAGGGCACAGTTCTTTGAACTCCCCATCATTTCTAATAACAGAATACTCGACATGTTTGAGTTTACCTCTGTTGAAGTACGGCCTGCTCAAAATGTTCAGTGAAACGTTTTGTTGTGAGTCTGTTTGGTTCCAAGGATGAATTTCTTGGAATACAGACTTTTGCGTAGCTATCCTAACCAAACGTGGGCTTTCTCCCCTCCAGTTACTTATTGATGTGGTGCCGATGCTTCCCGACATCCCGTTGCCTCCAATCCAGGCAAATTATCGTCCTCTTCCTTCAATGGAGATGATCCCGTTCACCCAACCAAAGAGAAAAGGTAAAGTCAAAGCGGGAAGCTTCTTGAGGCTTTTATTTACTATTTCTAAATGTCGTGGCGGAGTGATAACAGAAAAGAATCGCATAGACGTTTTGGATTGTTCTGCTACCTTTTATTCACTTGTATAGGTCTCCTTCCTCCTGCGAAAAAGGAGGAAAGACCGCTACATAAATACAATAAGAATAGATGCCAATTTGGATTCAGAGAAATAGTCGAAGAGCTCAGTTGGCAGTTGATACTTTCTCTGATGCTTTCCGAGAAGGAGAGGAATGCGATTGTGGCTTTGCTTCCAAGCATACTGCATCTCAGTTGTTTGATCATGAAGATCTTTCATGCAGCGAGGAATCCTCTGCATCACATTAAAAGCACGAGTAAATAGTTTTCGTTCACTGTCCCAAAGTTGAGCTTATTCCCTTGAGTCAGAAGTGGGGATTTTCCATGTAAGCCGCCTAGAGCAGTGGTGGTGAACCTATGGCACGCGTGCCACAGGCGGCACTCAGAGCCTTCTCTGTGGGCACACGCGCCATGCCCCGGAGATGGCAACCGTCCCTCTTCAACCAGCTGCCCGCTAACTCGCCGAGGTCCCACGTGGCTGGATGCATCCCAGCACCCATGCGCTCGCTGGCCTCTGTGTGCAGGGGCTGATGGTGTCAGGCCCCTACCTCACCTTGCCCTGTGACAAAGGCAGCCCGCCCTGCCTCGCCTTGCCTCTCCTCTCCCTGCAGGACGAGCCTCCTGCCCACCGCCCCACCTGCCAGAGACCCTCTGGATCTCCCCCAACCCTGCCTGGCCCCCACAGGCGTCCCTCCCCACCAGCAACATTGAGGAGATCACGTCCACCTTGGCCATACCCATCCAGTCTGCCATGACCACCACAGCCATGCCCATCCAGTGGGCCACGCCCACCTGGCACCCGGCGATAAATAAGTGGGTTTTGGGTTGCAGTTTGGGCACTCGGTCTCTAAAAGGTTCGCCATCACTGGCCTAGAGCAGGGCTAGGCAACCTTGGCTCTTTTATGACTCGTGGACTTCAACTCCCAGAATTCCTGAGCCAGCCATGCTGAGGGGAAAGGGAGAGGTTTCCAAGCTGAGCCATGCTGGCTCAGGAATTCTGGGAGTTGAAGTCCACGAGTCATGAAGGGGCCATAGTTCCCCCATGCTGGCTCAGGAATTCTGGGAGTTGAAGTCCACAAGTCATAAAAGAGCCAAGGTTGCCTACCCCTGGCCTAGAGTATAGCCCCACGGCGAGACAGGCAGCAGCTAAATTTGACAAATAAATAAATAATGGAAAGGCCTTCACAAACTCTGTTATAGATGGGCAGAGGTGTAAACTTGCTGTATCAAAGCCCTGTCTGGTAGCTGTAAACCAGGTATTCCGTGCAACTGCCGTGAACTTTCCTGCATTATATGGTGGGGTTGGAGTATATTTTTGGTCTTCCATGATTCCCTCCCCCCCCCCCAGGCTGGATGATACCCTGGTCTCTAATGAGTCTTTCCCCTGCTTTAATCTTCCGCTGGCTTTGCAGCACTCTCCTCCCCAACTCAAGAGGACGAGGCTGGTTTCACCGGACGTCGGTTGAATTCCAAGATGCAGGTGTACTCCGGTTCCAAGACAGCTTATCTTCCGAAGATGATGAGTCTTCATGAGCAATGCATCCGGGTTCTCAGCAACAATATTGATTGTGAGTCCCATCGGTTGGCCTGCGGACTGCGAAGGGGAGGGAGTTTGACAGGGAACTTAAAATCAGGATACGTGTTTATTCATTAGGTTTACACGGCTGCCCAACTCACGGTAACACCCAGGCAGCTTTTGATTCCTGGTACTGAACACAGGGACTCTTGACTTATGACCATTTGGTTAATGACCGTTTGAAATTGAAAAAAAGAAAAGTGACTTACAACTGTTCCTCACGCTTGCAACCGTCGACAGCGTCTCCGCAGCCATGTGATCAGGATTTGGGTTGCTTGGCAATTGTGGTCGTAAGTCGAGGAGTACTTGTGTATCTGTCAGGCAAACATTTGCATTAGAGGGCTGCTTAATTCATTACTCCTCCGTCCAGCTGACCAGTTCCCTTTCAGAGCTCCTTTTCTCTTACAACCATGTTAATTTCTGATTTGGGGTGGAGTCTGGGGAGGAGGCAGAAAAGGCACAATTAATAGAATAGAATAACAGAGTTGGAATGGATCTTGGAGGTCTTCTAGTCCAACCCCCTGCGCAGGCAGGAAACCCTATACTACTTCAGACAAATGGTTGTCCAATCTCTTCTTAAAAACCTCCAGTGTTGGAGCATCCACAACTTCTGGTGGCAAGCTGTTCCACTGGTTAATTGTCCTGTCAGGAAATTTCTCCTTAGCTCCAGGCTGCTTCTGTCCTTGATTAGTGTCCATCTGTTGCTTCTTGTCCTGCCTTCTGGTGCTGTGGAGAACAGGCTGACCCCCCCCCTTCTCTGCGGCAGCCCCTCAAATACTGGAAGATGCTATCATGCCCCCCCCCCAGCCCTTCTTTTCACTAGACATACCCAATTCCTGCAACTGTTCTTCATATGTTTTAGTCTCCAGCCCCCTGATCATCTTTATAGTAGCATACTACAATTGGGTCAGTCCCATACCTGAATAAGTGGGACGGGCTGATGGGATGGGGCAAAGCCGGTTCCATGGATATGCTGGCCCTATGCAATGTAAAGCTTTATAGAAGGGGTCCCCAAACCCCCCCCCCCAGTCTGTGAACCGGCACCGGGCCGTGGCATGCCAGAAACCAGGCTGTACAAACAAGCGAAGCCCCCCTCCACGGGATGCAGGCAGCCTGTGAAACCAGGCCCCCTCCGGTCCATGGAAAAACCTCTCTCTCCACGGAACCGGTCCCTGGTGCCCAAAGTTTGGGGGCCCCTGTTTTATAGGTAATAACCAACACCTTCCTAGTCATTGCGTGCCTGTCCCAAACACAATTAAGGCAAGAGCTTCTGTGAAAGGAGAAAGACTGATGAAGGTGTCTCCTACTACCAATATTTCTCTCTTGTGACCCTCTTTGCATTACCTTTGAAGGGCAGTGCTAGGCTTAGGAGCCAAATGCTGAACTCTTTGGCCTTCATTGGGATTTCATCCACACCTTTCATCCACAAAGCTAGGGTTTGTTTATAGTTTTTTTTAATGAAAACATTGGAAGAGAATAAATAAAGTACGTTCCCAGTGGTTCCACTGAAAGAGACAGTAGCATAAAGAGACCATTTGATCTCGCCGGGATTGGCATGAAATGACCCATGAAACCATAGTTCATGGTTTAACCAGAGGGGCTAAACTGACAGAGGTGTGCCTTACTACTGCCACTTAGATCTGTTTCGTCCTAAAGCAGTCTGCCCTTCTGTGGTTCCCTGCTTCTCTTTCTGGGGAAAAATTGATTTGGACAACATCTATCTATCTATCTATCTATCTATCTATCTATCTATCTGTCTGTCTGTCTGTCTGTCTGTCTGTCTGTCTGTCTGTCTGTCTGTCTGTCTGTCTGTCTATCTATTTATGAGACTTATATACCGCTTTAAGTGCAAGCACTCTCTAAGCGGTGTACACCAGTAAGCAATGTATATATATATATTTACATTGCCCCCAACAATCTGGGTCCTCATTTTACCTACCCCGGAAGGATGGAAGGCTGAGTCAACCTTGAGCCGCTGAGATTTGAACCGCTGACCTGCTGAACGCAGTCAGCTAAAGTGGCCTGCAGTACTGCACTCTAACTGCTGTGCCACCTCGGCTGTTAATCTATTAATGTTAATTAATCTATTAATGTCTCGGTTTTCTATTTTGCACCCATGACATGATGGGAAGACCATGGTTCCCTTGTGTGACCTAGAAAACATTCTGGTCCTTCTATCCATACATGGCTGATTTTATGCCTCCTGAATTTCAGAAGATGCGGCCATGGGCCGTGATGCGTATAAAACCAAGTATCTGTTTCCCACTTGGAAAATGTGCCCTGAAAATGAAGAAAAGTCTTGTCTTCTTTTTTTTTCCCCTAGCAATCTATGAAGTGGGTGGTGTCCCTTATTCTGTAATTGAGCCTGTTTTGGAACGCTGCACCCCAGAACAGTTGTATCGCATTGAGGAGTACAATCACGTGAGTGTTACTAGATAAGAGGCAATGGGATGTGTTGATCATTGATGAGTCTTCACCATTTGTAGCAAGACCAACAGATGGTTCAAATAAGGTGTGGTTTAATTTTCCAGGATTTTGCTTGTCTCTGCTCCAGGATTTAAAATTAAGACATTGCTCCCTTTTGTAGCACCTCTGTAAAGGACAGTGGCTAAATTTTATTTACTTGAAAGTGCTTTCTACCTTGGATGTAACTAAAAAAACAGCTGGTATAACATCAGTATAGGGAATGCTGTATTTAAGAAAAATACTCTTATTTTTTTATTCAGATGACATAAATGTGCAAGACAAAATATACTGGAGGAAGTTAATTGAAGGATAACAATTATGTATAATAAATATAAAATTCATTATGTAATAATACAACCTCCAACAGTGATATCTTATAAGAAGAGTCAGTAAAATAACAGCGCTATGATTAGATAATAGAGAAGAGCCTCAGAAAATGAAAACTTTGTGGAAAAGCAAAGATTTTGAGAAACGGTTCCTTTCTGCAGAGCAGTATTTCTCTCCTCAACCATCAAGAGGAACTGGACTTGGAAGTTCTAGGAGTTGAAGTCCACACATTGAAAGCTGTCAGGTGGAGAAATACTGCTGTACAGAGAAAGTAATTTTGACCTGCTCTGCAAGCTGAACGAAAGTCCTTTGCAGAAATTTTACACACTACATGATACCAGTACTGCCAAATGACAAATTGGCATTTGGGATTGTGGGTGAGTGGGTGGGTGAGGAAGATACTGAGGTTGCATTGTAAAGCCCCCCACCCAATGAATTTCGGGACTTGGCTATTAGCTAATGAAGCTAATGAATTGTACGGATTTCCTTCTGTGCCAGCCTAACCCGTAAAGGGTATAGTAATAGCTAGCTTAAAAACCTGCTCTTAATTACCCTATGTGCTTTCCAAGCGTATTTGGTAGAGGGAATTAAATTGGATCTTGGCAACGTTGCCACCTGTTTGTCACCAGCTGCTGTTCTCCTTAAACATTCCTCTAAGGAACAAATAATGATCAAGTGAGACAGAGTGGCTTTAGGGATGGGAAGCATCTACCCCTTAATTTTCTTAAACCCCACAAGGATGAACGGCAGCAAAATGACTAAGGGGCAGGTGATAAAAGAAGTCTCTTAAGAGGAGCCCAAGAGATTCTGAGCACCTGGAAGGCCATTCTGTAAGCCCTGGACGTTGCTTCCTTTATCACCAGCCCAAATAGCAAAGAGGATTGAATGTGCTATTTTTTTGAAAGTTGTCTTTGTTGACAAAAGCGATTCCATTCCTCTCCAGTGAATAACCCTAAAGGAAAAGATTTGTATAATTAGTTCTCAACTTAAGACTGCAGTTGGGAGCAGCATTTTGGTCGTAGGTTATGTGGCATTCGCGTGACTGGACCTGGTTTTACAACTTGGGGTTTTGTAGTATTTCCCTGTTGTTGTTGTTTTAAATCTGAAGAGTATATCTTCCAGTTGGCAGATTGCATCTCAAGACAACTAGATCTTGGTTCATAAAGGTTTGGAACTTGTATGCCCTCAGAATAATTCTCTATTTAGTCTTTCCGAGGGACTCCAACCCTAGGCTCAATCTTCATTTGCTCTTGGCCTCCAGGTTTTAACTGAAGACACAGATCAGTTGTGGCACAATCATTGCCAGCGTGATTTCAAGAAAGAGAAGCCAGATGAGTTTGAGAGCTGGAGAGAAATGTATCTACGGCTGCATGATGCTCGAGAGCAGCGACTTCTGATGCTAACGCAAAACATCCGTTCAGCTCATGCCAATAAGCCCAAAGGTAGAGTGCTGGGCGGAGCGATTGAGCGGGCATGGAGACACGGGGATATTGGATGTTGACTCCCATCATTACTTTGGCTGTGCTGGCTTGGAATGAAGGCACTTGAATTCCCATAGGTGTAGACCAGGGGTCTTCAAACTTGTCCCTTTTATGACTTGCGGACTTCAACTCCCAGAATTCCTCAGCCAGTGTGCCTGGCTGAGGGATTCTGGGAGTTGAAGCCCGCAAATCATAAAAGGGACAAGTTTGAAGACCCCTGGTCTAGAAGTTGCCGGGTCTTGGATGATGGGCTGTTAGAAATCAGCTCATAGTGAATAGCTGTGTGTCCTTTTCAACAACTGGCAACCCTAGCCAGCTTGCCAAGTTGACGTTGGCATGTTCCAAGTAGATAAGGGTTCCCTATTCCTTTAAGTCAGAGGATGATGGAGGTTCCAGTGAATATGGAGATTCTCAGTCATCCAGGTCATGATTGTCCCAAAGATGCTTTTCCAAAAGGCAAGTGGACTTGTGTTTTTTTTTTCCTTGAACTGAAGTTAGAACTGGAGAAGCTTCTTCGATGAGAAGCGAAACGATTTCAAGGGGGAAAAAAAACCCAAGAAAGTCCACTTGCCTTTGGGAGTTCCAATGACTAGGGATGCCCATTTATGAGATTGCAGATCTGACTTGATGTGCTCTTGGGCTGAAACTAGCCTATAAAAGCCTTCACGCTAAAAACAAGAATAATTGTGGGAATCATCGTGTCTTAGAAGTGGAGGGAAAGAAGAACATTTCCACCAAAGAGGAGACATGTTTCTTAGCCACCCTCTCCCCATCAGTTATCACAGGGATTTTCCTTCCACGCTTTCTGAGTTGACCTCTCTTTCTTGGCTTTGCTCCTCTTGTAGCCAGAGTAGCTAAGATGGCATTTGTCAACTCAACGGTCAAGCCACCCCGGGAGGTGAGGAGAAGACAAGAAAAATTTGGAACTGGAGGAGCAGCTGTCCCAGAGAAGATCAAGTATGTTTTATATGAAGGCTTTCGCTTTATCTTCTTTTTGAGGGGTGAGAGAGCTGGGACAAGCTGCAGGGAAAAAAATATATATATGAAAGGCTGCATCTATCCTGCCTATCGGAATTCATTTTGGGAGCAGACGCAACATTGTGCGAGATTATGTTATGGCTAGTTTTAGACACCTATGTACCTATCTTAGGCATCACCCATGCTCCCAGCAGTGCTGTCCCTCCTATGATTGCAATTAAATTGTTCTCTTCGAGAGAAATAATGGTTTATACCTTTTAAACAAAGGTGATGAGCGGGCCACTAAGAAAAGGCGACCTGGCCCTAAACAATGGGGACAAAAATAAAATGGATTTTTCCAGATCTAAATACCTGATCTGTTAAATTGTTAAATTTAATTACAGCTGCAAGGTTGTTAGTAGGGCAATGTTGGAAGAAGGAATCTTTGCCTACTTTGCAAGAGTGGTTTCTTAAAGTTTCTTATTTGGCGGAAATGGCAAAGATTTCGGCTTTCTTGAAGGATCAATCGCAAGAGAAGTATGTTGCGGTATGGAAAAAATGGATAGATTTTATACAACATAAGTTGGATATAAAAAAATATTTAGTTTTTTAACAATTTATATTTAAAATTGAATATTTTTTTTATATTTTTCTTCTTTTTTCCTTTTCTCTCTTTTTTTCTTTTCTAAACATTTATTTTTTTGTATTTATGTTTTTTTATATATACACTATTGTTAATTATTTCATAATTTCTCTAAGTAATGTATTTAGATTTATTTATGGTTTATATCTTTTCTAAGATTTTTTGATGAAATTTTAATTAAGCCTATATTCAGCTCCGGGAAGGTCGGGGGAGGGAATGGGAGGGTTGGGGAGGTTGGGGGGAAGATTGTTTTGTTTTTGTAAAATCTTAAAAATTTAATAAAAAAAAAAATACCTGATGCTTGAGTGAAGAGGGAGCAACTGATCTCCAGTAACTCTGGTTGTTCCTGGGTGACACATTTTCTGGGTCTATTACCAGTCCAGGCCCTGCCAGAGAAATTGCCTCGGTGGCCCTGGGCGAGCGCATTTGTTGAATCTGCAGTGGACAATTCCTGACCGCTCACCACCTTCTCTTTCCTCAGAATCAAACCTCTGTTCTTCACGCCAACAAAAAGCAGCAGCGTTCACGCTGAAGAGGAACCGGCTTACGACAGGCCCAGCACCAGCAGCGGCCTCTCAGGCTCATCCCTGGGCAGCACTTCATCGGTGACCTATGACCCGAGGAAGCCCCAGGTGAAGAGTAAGTGAGCTGATGCCTCCCCATCCTGTAAAAAGATTGAGGTTTTTCATGAAAAATATTCTATTGATCTCTAATGGGCTTAAATGATTTTTACGTGATTTAAAATGAATGTGTCCATTTTAACCTTTGATAACAGTAAAGATTGGAGGCTAAAGCATATAAGGAATGGCTGCTGGAATTGGGTATGTCTAGTCTAACAAAGAGAAGGACGAGGGGGGACATGATAGCCATGTTCTAGTATCTCAGGGGCTGCCCCAAAGAAGAGGGAGTCAAGCTATTCTCCAAAGCGCCTGAAGGCAGGATAAGAAGCAATGGATGGAAACTCATCAAGGAGAGAAGCAACCTAGAACTAAGGAGAAACTTCCTTACGGTTAGAACAGTTAACCAGTGAAACAACCTGCCTCCAGAAGCGGTGAATGCTCCAACATTGGAAGTTTTTAAGAAGAGACTGGACAGCCATTTGTCTGAAATGGTGTAGGGTTACCTGCCTGAGCAGGGGGTTGGACTAGATGACCTCCAAGGTCCCTTCCAACTTTATTATTATTATTATGGATCATCGCACAGTCAGCCAGATGTTCAGACTGGATTTGGCATTTTGTCTACCTATCGAGTCCTTACCCAGGACCTGGGATAGGCAGATGTGAATGTTTGATGGTATTACAGGTATCGTCGCAGGATGGAAGCAGTTCCTAGTAAGGCTGCCTTTTGCAATTGACTAATAGCGAATTTGTCAATGCCAATGGTGTTCAAGTGGTGCTCCAGTTGTTTTGGGGATTGCACCCAAGGAGCCTATGACTATTGGTACTACCCTTGCTTGCTTTTGCCACAGTCTTTCTATTTCTCTTTGTAGGTCTTTGTATTTTGTTATCTTCTCCAGTTCTTTCTCGTCTATTCTGCTGTCTCCAGGCCCTGCCACGTCCACTATCCAGACTTTTTTGTCTTTCTTATTGACAGTTGTTAAATCTGGGGTGTTATGTTGCAGGTGCTTGTCTGTTTGAATTCTGAAGTCCCAGAGCAGTTTAATTTTATCATTTTCTATGACTTTCTCTATTTTATGATCCCCCCAGTTTTTGCTTACAGGCAAATGATATTTTTTGCAGATCTTCCAATGCACCATTGTTGCTACTTTGTCATGCCGCTGCTTATAGTCAGTCTGTGCAATCTTCTTGCAGCAGCTTACCAGGTGGTCCACTGTTTCTTCAGCTTCTTTGCACTAGATGTCCTCCAAGGTCCCTTCCAACATTATTATTATTATTATTATTATTATTATTATTATTATTATTATTATTATTATTCATAACAAAATATCCAAACAAAAGCTCTTTTACAGGGGACAGGGTGTATTTGTGTCTCCATAATTTTTTAAATGGGAAGCAATTCAGAGGGCAAAAAGCTTAAGAAACACTGTTCTTGACCGTGCAGAATCCTATCAGACAGTCTTCCCCCTCTGCTATAAAGAGCTGATTCAGAAGCACAGTTCGATGGGCAAAATGTCTGGTTCTGCACAATTGCAGCACTCTAGCCCAAATGAGAATGATATGTAAATTAGTGTGATGTGTAAAATATATGTCCTTATGTCCATAGAGAAAGAAATCGGTAGCCATTAATGTGTGCCTTGCAAATATTTTTTTTCCTGCTAGTTAAATACAATTGGCTTGCTTCCTTAATGTTTCGAAACCTTTTCCTTCAAATGCAAGTCCAGATATGTATTCTGTATTTATATCTGTGCATCTTAACGCTGCAGCTCTCTTGCCTTTTTTTTGTTTTGCAGAAATTGCACCTATGATGGCAAAGACTATCAAGGCTTTCAAAAACCGATTTTCTCGAAGATAAAGACACTGTCAGGCTCCAGTGAATGCGAAGGAAAAATCTTATGGAAGCAATGCTTACAGGAAAATGGGAATTTGTTGGGGGGGGGTTCCTCAAATCCCCCAAAGCCCTATTTAAGACCAACTGCACAGTATTGTTCAAAACCCCCTTCCGGTTTTCTCCCTTTGTCCCCGTAATTTGGTTTTTATCTGCCAAGCGTTTTGCAAATGTGAAGTCTTGGCACCTGGCTGAGACATGAAGGTCCACAAGCTATAGCTCTTTCTTCAGTCTCTTTTTTCTGGACTCCAGAATGGAAAGAGACCCGCCTTCCACCATCTGCAGTGTTTTCTTTGTCACCCCTTGGCCAGTTGTAAGACTTCAGATCTGCTCTTCTAGTGTCCACTGTGAAAGACCATCTTTTTGCAGATACTGTTCACGATTAAGCAACCTCTGCTGAATGACCTCTTGAGACTTCTACAATCTTGGTCAATCTTCCAGCAAATGGATTTCCCCAGACATCATCATTTTCTCCTCCTTTCTGTTTTACAGTTGCAGCTCTTAAGTGTTCATCTCATGCCTAAAAACCCTTTGTGCCAGATACAAGTTGATTGGCCTTTCTAAATGGGGACATCTGGAGGTGCCACTGTCGTTCTGTTCACTTGGCAAAGGAAAAAAGTAATAATAAGAGATGGGTACATGTCATTTTAAACTCTTAGGGAAAAAAAAGCAGCACAACTCAGGAAGCGAAGAATAAGTCACTTTGCACACATCTGGATTTTAAGCATTCATCGGAGGTTTCTTATTTTAAAAATGTATAGTGACGATAATGGGGATAGGTTCTCCCCATTTCAAATGGAAAACAAGGACTTAACATTAGATTTTTCCTCTTCTATCCCTCTGGTTTTAACAACAGAACAGGCACTTTAATTCACTGTTACCCTTTAAAGAGCTCCATTGACAAAACCTCACTCATCTAGGAGTTTTGGATGTTGCAGAACAGAAAAAGATAGGCCAAGCCCAGGGGGCAGGTTTTGGTCTGGAGCTACAGCATCTGCTATGGAATAATCTACAAGAACATTTCATGCACAGAACAAGTCACGGGGGAAAAAGTTCTGAGAGTGGTCTATCTGTCTCGGTGCTTATTGGCTGCTGTTGTTTTACTCCTGGAGGGGACAGTGAGTTGATGATTTTATTTATGCTGATGTTGATAGTTATATGTTGTGGAGGGGAAAGACAGACCGGATTTTGGAAGGCTTGTTGGTGTGCTTCCTTAGTGCCACGGTTGAATGAACATTGATGTCCATGTGTTTTGTGAAGGAATCTGGCTTTTTCCTGATGATACGAATGGAGGAAAAAGAGGTTCTTCCCAGTGGCCTTCTACTGCCACCATTCTGAACTCTGGCCTTCAGGTTTTCTGCTGACACCCAATTACCCATGAGAGTAGTAGTCCAAAAGCCCCGTTAACTTTAAAAACCAGCAATTCCCCCATAAATGTAAAGCTGGAGGGGATATGTAGTATGTGCCATCTGGGATCAGAAAGCTCTCTTGGAGTTCTCTGTCCAGTCTAACCAACAATGTCCACTGAAATGCCAATAGTTGGAAGTTGCTGGGGATTTAAATTCAGCTCCAAAACTGCATGAAAAAGACAGCGCCTTTTTCAAAACCCACCATATAATTAAAAATTTATATGCATTTATATGCATTTTGTGTATGTATGTGTATATGTATGTACGCATGTATGTATATATATACATATATACACACATATATATATATATATGTAGGTGTGTATATATATATATATATATATATATATATATATATATATACATATATATACATATATACACACACACACACATATACGCAAAATATGTGTAGTGTGTGTTCAGCCATACACACACACACACATGAAAAGCATAGAATGCGTTTTGTGTATATATGTATGTGTGTGTATATATATGTATGTATATGTGTATATACATATGTATGTGTATATATACCCACACATACATACAAAATGCATATAAAATGCATGTAAAAATTTAATTATATGATAGTTTTTAAAAAAGGCACTGCCTTCCTCATGCAGTTTTGGAGTTGAATTTAAATCCCCAGCAACTTTGTGCAGCATTTTAAATTAAAGGCAGATTGGATTGAATGATGTTGGATTTTTAAAAAAATGCTCCTTTTGTGTTGCTGCACCTAATTTTGTGGGTTTTGACATGATATGTTCTTCTGCCAGTTGTTGTACCTGGTGTATTTTCTCCTTTTCGTTGTTGGATTTGGTGGTAGAAGGGACAGGCCAAGAAACTTCTCAACCATAGAAGGAAATTTACAAGAGTCTTGTTGGTCCAACTTGGCTGACACCCAATTAATTAATCATCAGAGGAGTAGTCACAAAAGCCCCAATAACTTTGAAAACCAGCAATTCCTCCATAAATGTAAAGCTGGAGGGGATATGTAGTATGTGCCATCTGGGATCAGAAAACTCTCTTGGAGTTCTCTGTCCAATCCAACAGACAATATCCCTTGAAGTTCCAGTAGTTGGAAATTGCTGGGGATTTAAATTCAGCTCGAAAATTGCATGAAAAAGACAGCGCCTTTTTCAAAAACCACCATATAATTAAAAATTTATATGCATTTATATGCATTTTGTGTATGTATGTGTATATATATATATACACACACACACATACATACACAAAATATGTGTAGTGTGTGTTCAGCCATACACACACACACATGAAAAGCATATAGAATGCGTTTTGTGTATGTATGTATATATATGTATGTATGTACATGTGTGTATATACATATGTATGTGTATATATATACACACACATACATACAAAATGCATATAAAATGCATATAAAAAATTAATTATATGATGGTTTTTTAAAAAGGCGCCGTCTTCCTTATGTAGTTTTGGAGCTGAATTTAAATCCTCAGCAACTTTGTGCAGCATTTGAAGTTAAAGGCGGACTGGATTGAATGAAGTTGGATTTTTTAAAAAATGCTCCTTTTGCATCGCTGCACCTAATTTTGTGAGTTTTGACTTATGATATGTTATTCTGCCAGTTGTTGTACCTGGTGTATTTTCTCCTTTTTGTTGTTGGATTTGGTGGTAGAAGGGAGAGGCCAAGAAACGTCTCAACCACAGACAGAAATTTACAAGAGTCTTGTTGGTCCAATTGTTAGCTATAAAAATTGGTGGATGATTTTCTCAACCTCTTTTTTTCCCATTCAAGTAAATATCCGGAGAACTTGAAATAATCAACTGGCTGGCTGGAGCCCCTTCCTTGCCACTGTGATATTTTTGTTTGCAATGGTTTTACTATAGGACAACACCATTCCCCACCTGAGATGGTACTTCCCAGTTGTGCAGGATTTGAATCCCCATTAACCCATGCTGACTACACGTTATGGGGTTTCCTGTCCAATGTATCTGGAGAAGGCATTTGGTGGGGAAGGTTGGCTAATGCCATCATGATGCCTTTTCATAGCACACACCTGTCACCAGGTGGACTGACAGCAGTAGTCACTGGTAGCTGCCAGAGTGACTTTTCAAAGCTTGTGTCAACCCCAGGTATTAGGGCTTCATTTTATCAGTGATGGGGAATCCCCTTTAAATGCAGTTTCTATGGCTCTAATGGTCAAGAAGAACACTTGTAGATTAACCACAGCACTGTTGGTACTGTTAATGGAGGAAACCATTGGCTATATTCAACTATATTTTGGACTAGTTGATTACCTTCTCTGATTAAAGTCAGAGTTCAAATTATATACTGCAAGCTTATCCAAACTGGCATATTCCAGATGTTTCAGTTCCCACGTTCTTTCCCAGTGCTCTCTGGGGGGGGGGGGGGATTATGGGAATTTCATTAAGTGACAGCACCTCACAGTCTGGTTAGAAACCATTTCCATGGAAAAGACTTCCAGGTCATTCATCCTTCTCTAATGTCGAAGTTTATTTTTATTTTGTTTTATTTAATGTTGTTTTAAATTTGGGCAAAAGTTACATGAATTGGGTTTTTAACTTCATTTTGGAACCTCCTTTTTAATGGTTGAGGATACACAAAAGACTCAGTTGCTGAATATGATAACTCGGCTTCCTTTTCTCATTGGGGACCCCACATATTTTAAAGTGGGTGCGATTTTCAGTTGCACACTACAAGCAAAAGAGCCATAGGAAATTGTGCCCCCCTGCTGCTGCTGCTGCTGCTGCTCCCCTCCTCCCTGTGTATACTACAAAAAAAAAAGGTAACACATCTGTCTGTTGATTCCCCCCTTGTAAATAGTTTTCTATTTTACTTTTTGGTGGTAACTATTGAGATAAATATTTTAATTAGATAACTTATAAGAAAGGAATTACATTGTGTATCAATAAAAGCCAAACACTGGAATTTGTCTCAGGTTTTTCTTTTTTTTTTTTATCCTCTCTGGAACTGTACCCTCTGACACCCCCTCCCCCAATGTAACAATCCCTAGACTGTCTCCCAGGCTGTACTTCCATGCCAAGAAAATGAGGAATGGAGTAATTGGGAGTTTTAGCTGGAAACAGGTTTGTGAGAACTTAATGGGGGTTCCATGAGAGATCTAGAGCAGTGGTTCTCAACCTGTGGGTCGGGACCCCATTTGGGGTCGAACGACCATTTCACGGGGGTCGCCAAACAAGGCTGTCCGCCATTTTTTTCCCCTTTTCTTTGGCCATGCCCTTGGCACCCGGTGATGTATAAGTGGTTGGGGGTCACCACAACATGGGGAACTGTATTATGGGGTCACGGCATTAGAAAGGTTGAGAACCACTGATCTAGAGCAACAAGGACAAAATTTCACTTGGACCCTGGCCAGAAACTTTTGTGGGCATTTTTGGAAAGGCCAGCCATGCAATATAGATGCAATTATGCAGCATAGAATTGGGGAGGCAAAAGGGAAATGTATTACTTTGGTTATGAAGTACTGTATGTGCTATACTGTAGGCATCTCTTTAGATAGCCAACTACATATAGTACTTTATAACCAGAGTTACTTCTGGATCTTTTGGCTGAAGAATTGGGGTGGCCAAAACTTTTAATGGAGAACACAATTAGATAGCTTTATTGTTCTGGATACTGTTCTAGATTTAAGATTTGGTATTTGTTCAAAGAACAAATTCTCCCTTACAGGAATTTATTTGTAGGTGTTTTTTGTTCATCATGTATTAATGTGCATTGTACAAAAGATCGGTCTGGAGAGAGTTATTTATCTTGAGACAATCTTTCAGTCATGGCAAACAGCAACACATATGTGGAAAAGTCCAGCCTTCTCTGCCTGATTCTACCAATCAGTGGTTGAAAATGTTGAGCTTTATAATCATAATATATCTGGAAGGGACCATGGTAGAATCCAACATTTTTAGAGAGTTCATTTTAGATTTAACATTTTGGGATGGCTAGGACTAATATTAATATTTATTTCCTTTAAAGGTAAATTAATTGTATTTCAAACCTGTAACTCCAATATAGTTAAATAAATGTGGGATAATAAAATTCTTTGCAATGAATACTCCGGGTTTTGAGGGACTACAAGTCTTGTATCTCTGCCATCTGGGGATTATTTTTTTTTTAAAGATAATTGAGGACCAACAATTAAACTCCAAAACCTGTGAAAGAAGACATGCCTTCAGTAAACTCAGTTTACAGTGGAAATAATAGTAGCAATGCACTGGATTAAAAAATGAAGGCTCTTAAGACTTAATTTCATGTATTCAATTGTTATTGACTGGGTTGACCCAATCTGCTGAACGGGTGGTTGCAAATCTATGGGCTGCATTGGCACATGTTCAACTTGGTTGTTTTCTTTTCTTTGGTTCAACACACCGTGGAAATCCTGGTGTGATGTTAATTTGTAGGTCAGTGAACTGTGGAAGCCCATGATTCATTCAGGTGCCTGAATATGTGCTGTGCATTTTCCTGTAGTTTGGTCTCTGTGCACTGTGTGAAATCGTCTTTTGAGGATACAAACCAGAAATCATGGCTTAGCTATTGGGCAAACCAAGTCATTGCAGTTTGCAGCTTAATGTGGTGTTCCTCAAACTTTTTTTCCTTCAGGACCCCTTCCATACGGAGGACCCCCAAAGAACTTGTTTGCATGGATTATATTGATCAACATTTACCATATTAAAAATTAAAATTGACCGGCGGACTGCCGTTACTTCTCACGCGGGTCTGATTGGATTTTAATGCTGAATTATTTTTCAACGTAGGCTGGCAAATTTTGGTTTTGAGGACCCTTGAGAAGGTCTTGGGGGACCCCCAGGGATCCGAGGACCACGCTTTAAGAAACACTGGCTTAGCGCGCTGTAGGTGCCCAACCCCGGAGGTCCATAAACCATCATCTGGGGCTACGTTCCCCATTGCAACTGAGCTTCGTTGAGCACAGCGCCATTTGGGAAGGAAGACGTTTTATTCGTCGATTCTTGACGAGTTCGGCAAACGAAGGCAAAACAGCCGTCCGGTTGCCTGGGCAACGACAAGGCCCGGCCCCCTCACCACGTGACGGGGATGGTCCGGAAGGACGGCACTGCGCCTGCGCTCCCTCACTTTTGTTGACGTGCGCGCGTGCTGCCGCTGGCGACTCCGGGTTGCTGAGGGGGCGGTCGGGTGTCCCCTCGCGCTCGGCCATGTCTCACGGGCACAGCCACGGCGGGGGCAGCTGTTGCCATGGCAACGACCACGAGGAGCCTCCTGAGCGGCGAGGCCAGGCCTGGGGCCTTTACCTGCGCATCGACCGCGACCGCCTGGAGTGCCTCAACGAGCGGAGGGAAGGCAGCGGCGCGCTCGTCTTCCGCGCCTGGGAAGACCGTGGGGATAGGCAGAAGGTCGGTCTCTTCCCCGGCAGCGGGCAGGGCAGGCGGGCCGTGGCTGTTGACGGGTCAGGGGTTCCTTTCACACAGCGCCCGTAACCCTGGCGGGAGTCGCATAATAGCAATTCCTGACAGCTGAGGGCGAACGCAGCCACAGAACGAATATTAGGCAAGATGAGGGTTTTCTCAACCTTGGCCGCTTTAAGAGGGGTGGACTTCAACTCCCAGAATTCCTCAGCCAGTAGTTGAAGCCCACCGAGTTTGAACCAGATTGGCTAGGGAATTCTGGGAGTTGAAGTTCACCCGTGTGAAGTGGCCAAGGTTGGGAATACTCCGTGTGTACACATTAATTGTGTTAATTAAGACTAACTTCAAATCCGGAGTACAAGGAAACTGCAGCTCTGGAGAATCAAGAAATCAAAGATCTGAATGTGCCAGTGAGCTGTGAAGCCAGCCATTAGAGCAGTGTTTCTCAACCTTGACAATTTTAAGGCATGTGGACTTCAACTCCCAGAATTCCACAGCCAGTGCTGGCTGTGGAATTCTGGGAGTTGAAGTCCACATGCCTTAAAATTGTCAAGGTTGAGAAACACTGCATTAGAGTTTAATTGGGAAGCTATGGTTAAATCAAACCATGGCTGAGCATGACATTTGATCTACCCTATTACCCAGGAGAGGTGCATGTTGTGCTGCTCAGGTCACTAAGGAGAATTAAGCTTTTTAGAAGATTTTCTCCCATCCCTGAAAATCTTCCGAAATATGGATAATAGTGCAAAAGGACAGGGAAGAGGAGTATAGAAATTCAGAATATAGTTAGCTTGGTGCACATCCTGAAACACAAATGACATGGTTTTGATAAGCATGCTTGAATATTGGCACCTGTCATTGTGCTGGTGGTGGTGTCATTTGCCAAGGATTATTGATGCTTTTAACGACAGGATTCATAAATGGAATGAAGCATTAGGGTACGTTAGAATGTGAATGCCACTATTGTGGTTTGTAGTATAATGCTTGCATTTGAAAAGCATGAGAACACGTTATCTAGATACATGTAGCATATTCAACAAACCATGTCTAAAGAAAGCAGTGCTGAATATTGCCTGTTCAAGCTAATATTACAGTTTTTTGATTATACAAAAAAAAAAGTGTCTCCGGACTTTTGTGCACCTTCTGATTGGAATATATATTCTATTTTGATACTATTTTGCATAGCTCCAATTTTCTGTGTGTATTATTGGTGTTTAAACACTTGTTCTAAAAACGTAAATTGAAAGTCTCCTGTGAGATCCTCAAGCAATCATTTTGAACGCACTGGTTTTGGGGGAACAATTGTCCTTTGCAATATATATTTCAGATTGAATGTCAAATTCATACATTAAATCCTATTCATTTTTTCCTAGTTTGTAGAAAGTGATGATGACGAAGAGCTCCTATTTAATATTCCGTAAGTACCCCCCCCTTTTTTTAAAAAAATACATATTGCTGTCTTTTGATTTCCTTTTGGAGATTTTATAACATGGTTTTGGAAGTGGGCTGATAACAACCGAATATAGAGAGAGCCAGTTTGTTGTAGTGGTTAAGGTGCTGTTCTAGAAGCCAGGAGACTGTTCTAGGTCTTCCTTAGGCATGAAAGCCAGCTGGGTGACTATGGGCCAGTTCCTATGTCTCAGCCCAATCTACCTCACACAGTTGTGGGGAAAAGAATGTTGGGTATGTTTGCTAATTTGAGCTATATATTGTAAAAAAGGTATGCTAAAAATCTAATAATGATAGACTATTTTTAAAATAATGGTGTAGTCTTGTTATAACTAGATTCAGCTGAGATTGGTTACTAAGACAATTTATGGCAAAAAACTCAATGTTAGGGTTGTGTTAAGGATATGTAGTTATTTTATTTAAGTCTTAACTGATGATTTTGTGGTTTAATTCCAGAACTGATGTTAAGTTAAAGGGATTTCAGTGGCAGGTGTGGGTAGTGAAAACAATAAGATTCCTTTCAAGCTGAAATCCCTAAGTGCAGTAACTGAACAAAAATAAATGAAGGACCAATGGCATTTTTTTTCTTTTTGCAGATTTACAGGCAATGTGAAATTAAAAGGAGTAATTGTGATGGGAGAGGATGATAATACGCACCCCTCAGAAATGAGACTGTAAGTTGAAGCAGTGGACAGATCGTTCATGTTGCAGAAGTCCCTAATTAAGATTAGGCTGGCTTAATGAAATAGAGGATCCAACATGCACAAATATATGTGATACTTTCTGGCTTCTTTGAAGCTTTCAGATCTTCTGCCTATATTAACACAGAACATGTTTATTCAGGATTTAGTTTCTCCACATCCTTTCAGTCACTTACAAATTTTCTTCTCTTTAGCAGAATTTACTGAATTCGTACTTTTCTTTAGCTGTTTTTGTAGTAGTTGTCTTTTCCTGAACTTGCTATTTTTTTTCATGCCATGAATAAATAAAAGACTGGGAAAAATTATTTCTGGAATTATAATAATGATTTTTTCTTGATCTCAAGGAATTCTTATAAATCTGTTTGCCAGCCTTTGCTTGGAAGTGAAATGTGTTTAAATGGCTACAATTTTAAAGCCTTGAGAGCCAAACAGCTACTAAAAAAATCTGTTTGGAGTGTGCTTGTGTTATCACTGCTTTTTAAAGTTATAATTTCTTTCCACATTGTAAATTTTAATACATGAGCTGAAACAACTTCAGTTTTAGAACTGCAGTATGATATTGTTGATGGCTTTGCTTGACAACCAAATTTCCACTTGTCATTTGCTATTCTTAGTGGCTGCTTTATTTAAACATTTATTATGAAACTTTATATGCCTCACTACCTCCAAGGACTCAGAATGATTTACAATAATAGTACAAGGAGAGCCAGTTTGATCTAGTTAATCGCCAGGCTAGAAACCAAGAAATCAAGAGTTTAGGCATGAAAGCCAGCCAGGTGATTTTTGGCTGGCCACTCTCTCTTGGCCCATCCCACCTCAGAAGGTTGTTGTTATGGGGAAAATAGGATGAGGAAGTACAGTGTGTATTTGCCACCTTGAGTTATCTATAAAAACAATAAAGACAGCATTAAAAAAATTCTTAAATAAAAGAAAATCCAAAAGCAAAGAGTTACAGTTGCATTCCAGATCCACTTTCTATGCCAAAGAATTTTTGGAAAAATCTTTTGTACTTGCCTTACCAAAAGTAAGTAAAATGGTGGGGTTTCCCTGTGGCTCAAGAAACATTGGAGTTGCTGATGGAAGGTATTCCTCTGGCGCCCTGTTCCTTGTTCCCCGTTGAGTGCACAAGATAGACTAAATCTGTCAGGAGAAATGGTCCTATAAGTTCATCTGTGCTGACCCATATAGGATTTCATAGATTAAAAACAGTATCTGCAACTGAACCTGGAAGCTTAATGGCAACCGTGCAGCCCCTTGCTCTTAGTTATTCATTTCAGGTGCTGTTCTTGTATTTCTGGATGATGGAAGATGCAGAAGTTTAAAAAAAGGGAAATTTGTTGGTGTATGACTGAAGTCCTCAATTACAGTATAAAATTAATAATTTAATATATCATTGTTGACTTATGAACTTAGTTACCTATAGGCCCGTTTTGGGGAGCAGTCTTTTTTATGCAGTGTTGTAAACAACTGAAACTGAAAGAACTGAAGAAGCTTCTTGGATGAGAAGCCAAAGGCCTTCAAAGAAAAACAAAGAAAGTCTAGTTGCCTCTTGAAAAAGCACCTTTGGGGCAACCATGACTTGGATCAGGGGTTCTCAACCTTGGCAACTTTAAGACTTGTGGACTTTAACTCCCAGCAAAGCTGGCTGAGGAATTCTGGGAGTTGAAGTCCACAAGTCTTAAAGTTGCCAAGGTTGAGAACCCCTGACCTGGATGATGGAGAATCTCCACAGACAACTGAAACTGAACTTTTTCCTTATTGTTTTTTTGATCTTCACTTTTGTGTAGTCCTAAGAACCAGTTTGAATATTCCTCCATTTTCTGATCCACATGACTACAGTGACTAGCTGTTGAAAACATCATGTGACATTTATACGAACTGACCCTTGCCTTTTTCTAGGTTTAAGAATATTCCTCATATGTCCTTTGATGATACTGCCCGAGAACCGGATCAGATCTTCAGCCTGAATCGTGATGTTTTAGGAGAACTAGAATATCCCACAAAGTATGTCATGGCTTATTCAGTCTTTTTTTCAAGGGGCCCAGTATTTGAGCCCCAAGTTCAAGAACATGCGCCTTGGGCTCTAATAATTGGGGGTACCAAGTTGGAGAAGTTTTTCTCTCCCAGTGCTTTTTTGTGGAGGATGTAACAGACTGTAAAGGAAACCATAGCAGTAAAAACTGTAGCTCTGTTTCAGGTGTAGGAGGAACTCCAAAGAGAAGAACAAGTGTTGCTAATCTGTGTATTTTAAAATGTTAACTTCTTTCTAAAATTAGTTAGCTGCCATATGACAGCCTTTCTGCAATCTCTCTCCCTCCAGTAGTATTGGAACTGAAATTCTAATCCCAGCATGTTTGCCTTCAGCAACTGGCTGCCCTCTAGCCACAGCTCTCAGGGATAATAAACCGGAATGGCACAGCTAAAAATAAAAACGACTTTGTTACTGGGTGAATGAATTATATGGTGAAACCGTTGCCATTACATCTGGGGGGGAAAGAGGTAGTGAGGCCCTCATGGAATGAAAGATTGAGGAACTGTGTGCAGTTAGGATTTAAAGCCTCGGCCTTTGGGGGAGATCTGCACTGGAGTAAGCTAATTTCTCATGTGTCCTCCCCTGCTCTCAAGATTTTCTTCCTAGAACAGTGATGGCGAACCTTTTAGAGGCCGAGTGCCCAAACTGCAACCCAAAACCCACTTATGCATCGTTGGGTGCCGGGTGGGTGTGGCCCATTGGCTGGATGGGGCCCATTGGGTGGGCGTGGTAACAGCAGACTGGGTGGGACTAAAAAGTTCAATCAATCAATTCCAACTTTGCAAGATCTTTTTTTTTCCCTGTGAGAAGTTGAAATTGACTAATTGAACCTTTTTTTTTTTTTTGTACACGGCGGTGGAGGCCTAAAGCGAAAAGGTTTTATAATACCCAGCTGAAGGCCTAGGACTGGGGCGACGGCACGCGTGCCCACAGAGAGGGCTCCGAGTGCTGCCTCTGGCACCCGTGCCATAGGTTCGCCACCACTGGCCTAGAAGATGGAGAAAATACAGAATGTATTACATCGATTTTCATACGTTCAGGTGCCATATAGCCTTTCTGATTTGGGGCAGGTTATCAGAACGAGATTGATAGTTGTCCAATCAGGATTTCAGAAAGGGCTATCAGAAATCAATAAAGTGAAAGTTGCCATAAGAAGGTCTAAAAAATATTAGGGTAATAGTTCATATCACTAAAACTGGTTAGTGCTGCAGGAACTGCAAAGTGAGAGGGCTCCTGGTGTGAATCGCTCCTAAAGGGGAACATCTGAGAGAAGAACCCTTAGAAACGCATACTTAGATTGGTTTATCACGGGACTTTATCAGCATTGGGAACAAGGACTCATGCGCCCAAAGACAGCCCAAAGTCTTCCAACAGTTATTGCAATGTAGAGAGCGGAGGTTGCTTTTCCTGTCAGCCTTTCTTAGCTTCTGAGAATGTTTTTTTGGTTTTCAGCAAGTAGAAATTCTGGTCTCGCTGAGCTATAATGAAAAGTTTTACCAATATTGCTTACCCTGAAAGGGAACAGTGTGATTGGGTAAAAGGTGTGTGTGTGTGTGTGTGTGAGAGAGAGAGAGAGAGAGAGGGAGGGAGGAGGGGGGGAAGGTGTATGTGTATATAAATGTATGTCCTGGCACAAAGTGCCCGTGCTTGGCTCCTTTTGTTATTGGGAAGCTACCCAACCAACCTGTTCTATGTTATACAGGTTGGTCAGCCTTCTTGGCTTGTCCTTTACATGCCAAAACTGTTGGCCAGGAGTTTTTAATGTTTTTTAAAGAGTGAAGCAACCTAGGAATCTTGGTTTAGACGTGAAATTGAACAAAGATACAGACAGAGGCTTTATGCTTTTTTGAGTTGATGTGGCTGGCAGGAAGTTCCAAAAAGAGCAATCTAGGAAGACCCATCAATGTGCACACTTGCTCAAACTGAATGCTACAGTATTTTTATTGCAGAGTTATAATTTACTTGGGAAAAAACTTGGCTTTGATATAGTTTAGTCTTAGAGGTCAAAGCTTATAAGTGTCCTATATGTTACAATTGCAAATGCAGAATTTTTCCCCTCTTTTTCCAGAATTGCTCGCTTCTCAAATGTTTATCATCTCTCCATCCACTTCTCCAAGAACTTTGGTGCCGAGGCAACAAAAATCTTTTACATCGGCCTAAGGGGAGAATGGACAGAAGTAAGTGTGAGGACGGAGATGACCGATAAAAACACTAAACATATAGATGCAGGGTTGGGATTTTGGGATTGAAGGTGCACCTCAAACTATGTGCTTATTAACAGATTCTCAAACAGGAGTCTGTGAGACTCTGGCATAATGTTCATACTTAAGAGGGTGTTAACTGTTGTTTTATTATGTCTTCCCAGGCTAGCCTTGTTCATCATGGCATCCTTCAGTTACCTTGGACTGGATGCCTTTAAAATCAGTGTTGGTTGGGAATTCTGGGACAGGTTGTCTTAACAAATTTGGGCCATGTCAGCTAACCCTGTATTCCACCCTTAAACTTCCTGTTTCTATTTGGGGTGGATGGTGAGGAGTCTAAAGGAAACATCTTTGAAAGTTACTAGTGTCCCCCCTCCCAGGTTTTTGCCTGCCTGAATCACTATTAGTCAAATATAGCACACTATAAAAGACCTGTTTTGTTCATTAAATAAACTTTCCTGCCATCTCACTGGTTGGCTATTACTATGCCTCAAGAGGTAACTGAATGAGCGTTATTTTAAGCCAAAATATGTCCATCCAACTGCCACTTTCAGGCACTTACAAATGGATTGGCATGAAGGTGCCCCAAGGTTTCCTGTTTTTACATAAATCAGGATTTATTTTTCTATGTTGAGCTGTTGAGCCAGGAGCTAAAGCGAAGCGTTTGAAGTAATTGTCCGAGTCTTGTCTTTTTTTCCTGCCTTGTCCCTTTTGCTGTTTTCTAGCCCAGTGCCTCTCAAGCTAAGCAACCATTGGCAGGTATTGACTCGAATTCTGCCACCTTGAGTAAATGTGTGAAAACATTTCAGTCAAAACATCCTTACCAAGGAAGGTCCCATTCTGTCCTTGGAACGGCTGTTCTGATTTCACTGGAAATGTTCCAAGGTCAGAATGATTTGTTCTGACTCATCAGAAGTGTTCTGTTCTTGAGAGGGATTTTCTTCCTGGGAAGACCAAGGTCACTACCTCATTTAGGCCCAGAAGATTTTCAGCATATTCAAGATGTGATCTTTGGGGATTGAGATAGATCTTTTGCACATCCCCTGACTTTAAACCTGTGCAGGCAGTGCAGTGTGAAGGAATGACGTGTTATGAATTTAGGTGGGAAGGTTACAAAGAGACAAGTTGCAAATCCTTTAAAAGAAGCACAAGTTATTTAGAATGAACGACATGTAGAAGTAGTCCTCGACTTAACAACCGTTCATTTAGTGACTGTTCAAAGTTACAACCACACTGAAAAATGTGACTTATGGCCATTTTTCACAGGGATGACCTTTGCAGCATCCCCATAATCACGTGATCAAAACTCAGATGCTTGGCAACTGATTCATATTTACGACCGTTGCTGGGTCTCAAGGTCGTGGGATCCCCTTTTGCAACACAAGCAAAGTCAGTGGGGAAGCCAGATTCACTTACCAACTGCAGTGATTCACTTAACAACTGTGGCAAGAAAATGGGGCAAAACTCATTTAACAAATATCTCACTTAACAACAGAAATTTAGGGCTGAATTGTGGTCATAAGTCAAGGACTACCTATAGTTTTTAAGAGTAGATGTAATGATGGCTCTTCTAAACGGAGAGGGGAAATCAAGTGATTGCTCTAGCTGTCCGAGATACACAAAGAGATCTCTGAAGACATGTTCAAATTGTCTCTCTGCAGCCTCATCAACACGAAGTGACCATCTGTAACTATGAAGCAGCAGCAAACCCGGCCGATCACAAACTTGATCAGATCACGCCACAGACACACTTCATTTCCTAACTGGGAAGGCTTGTGCATCAACAGAACGCTTGGGTAGACTTGGGAAGATGTTGAACAGTTGAAGCTAAAAAGGATGGTGTGGCTATTACTGTTTTTGGGTGAGATGTACGCCTGTGGTTTTGGAAGGATAAGAGTATCAAACGCTTGACAAGATATATACAAAATTACACTATTGCTAAGATCAATTGTAAAAGTTGATCTTAAAATCATTAACTCTTCCTGGCCTTTACCATGATTGTCTTGGCAATATCTTTCTAAAATAAGTGATTTTTTTGTTTAGTTGCTGCTACTTTTCTTGCTGGCATATGTAAGGGATGAGGCTATTGGGTGGTGGCACAATAATCTCTAGGACTTTTTTCTGGTTTTTGACTATAGTTTTGGTATATGAATATGAAATGTTTCTGGTGGGCTCTTGGCTAATTTTCAGTGTATATTTCTCCAGCATAATACTGACTGGGCTGTGCACCAAAGTGCTTCAGGGATTGCCATAAGCATAATTCAATAGCTGTCTTGCTGATGCATAACAATGCCAGTTGTGAGTTTAAAACCTAGAAAATATAAAGATTTATGAATTTATCTTGTCTAAAATGCAACTTTTTGTAAATAAATATGGCAAAGTATCTATCCCTTGACTACAACTTTTTTTTTTTTTTTTAAAAAATCTGAACTGAAATCTGTCTTAATAAGATACATCATTGGTACAAAATAAGTGCAATAAAGTAAAAATGGTATAAAAATAAAATTACTGTGGAATGCTCTCAAGATTAGGAACATTTTGATCTGGTCTGTAATTTTGTTCATTAAAAAAAAATCAGATTTGTAGCCTATCAGGAGCTGACCTTTTAAGACCAACCCCTAAACTATTAAGTAAACCTGTTCAAATGGGTTGGCCTGCATATTGCTTAACCATAATGTGATTTGTTTGGCTTCTGCCTGTCATGTTGTATGGATCTAGTACAGTGTTTCTCAACCTTGACAATTTTAAGGCATGTGGACTTCAACTCCCAGAATTCCACAGCCAGCATTGCTGGCTGTGGAATTCTGGGAGTTGAAGTCCACATGCCTTAAAATTGTCAAGGTTGAGAAACACTGATCTAGTAGTTCAAAGTTTCTCAAAAAAACTAGTTGACAATTGTGCCCATTCAGTTATTACTATTTCCATCTGTTCTTGCCTTATCTCTTATGTTAGTGGTAACACTTTATGATATCCTACAGGTGATTTCCAAAGTTTCCCAAATATTAGCTATCTCACTTTGTATTTTTAAAATAAATACTTGCTGCAACCTTCTTAGATTACTGTAGGAAGTGGTTTCTACATATATACTTGTTTTTATTTTGAACAAAGATGAAAAGGCTCCCATGAAATTTAGCCAAGAGAGGTGAGGGCTTCCTGGTATCTTTTCCTTTGCATCGTGCATATAGAGCAGGGCTTTTTCAACCTTGGCAACTTTTAAGGCTTTGAAGTCCACCCATCTTAAAGTTGCCAAAGTTGAAGGAAAAAAAAAACACCGACAGTGGAGTAGAGCTTCAGAACCAAAGGCTGAATCTTACCTGCCAGCTCCATCGGTTATTAAATGCCACCAGGGATTACAAAACAGGACATCCTGTTCTCCCCGCAGCGCATCAGTCATATGTGGATGTTGTGATTAAGTGACAAACACAGCCGCCGGCGTTTCCAGTTGGGTCTCAAAAATAACAATCGGCCACGCCAAGCTTGCTGTTTACCACCCAGTGATGAATGCTCATTTGAAACCAGCGATTACCTCCACGATCCATTACCAACCCGGGGTGGGGTGGGAACCCCAAAGATCATCTTTCGCGATGGCAGTGGGTCACTCTCTGTGTGTGTGTGGGGGGGGAAGCACGGCAGTTTGCTGCGCGTGCCTTTTCCCCCAGGACACAATTCTGAAGAAAGGATAAAAGCAGCCCAAGACGGAAGAAATCCCGGGGCAGGTGCACGGGGGAGGGGGGACGAGTCCGTCCGCGGAAAGCCGCCGCAAGATGGCCGCGCCCGTAGCGGCGGCTCCCTTCCCCCTTGTTCCGCTTTCCGTACAAGCCGAGGCCGAACGTCACAATCGCTTTCCTGCCGGGCCGAAGCTTAGCGCGGCCCCGCCCACTCGTCTAGCGCGCGGGCTGGTGGTGGCGGAAGTTCCGGAGGGAGGGGGGGGAGGGAGGAGAGAAAGAGGGAGCGCGCGAGAGCTCCAGCCTGACTGAGTCCTCCTCAGTCAGAAGCCGGGTCGGAAGAGTCGGAGTCGAGAAGAAAGAGGCGAGGGCGGCGGGAAGGTCAGTAACGGGAGGCGGAGGGGACGGACGGACGGACGGAGGGAGGGAGGTTCGGGGTGGCGCCGCGCCTCTTTTTCTGTCAGAAGCTGAGGAGGGAAGGCGGCGTTGGGAAGGGGGCGGGGCAGGCTGCCCTCCAGGGCCGCGTGTGGCGGGCAGGCGGGTGGGGGGGAGGGGCGGAGTGGGGTGGGGGGAGGGGCGGAGTGGCCTGAGGCGTCCCTGGATCCGGCGAAGGGCCCCGAGGAGGCCTGGCGCGGAAACGGAGAGCAGCCCCGGGGGTGGGAGGGGATGATGGGGGTGGGGATGGGCTGGGTGATGCCTTTATTAGGACCAACCGAACCTGGATAGGTAAAAGGTGTGCAAGCTTTCGAGCTCCCCGGTTCTCTGTAGGCAGGTGAGACGCGGGGGAAGCCGAGGGAGGGGAAGAAGAGTGGCTGGAGGTTGGGGAAACTGAGGAAGAGGTGGGAGGAGGAGGAGGAGGGCGGGCGGGGGGGCGGGCGAACCCTTTTCTTCTCTGGGATAACCCGAGTAGGGACCAGGTTGCGTTCACACGACAGCCCGGCCGGCTCGCCTATAAACCAACGGCGACTGTCCTGGCGCCGCGTGCTCCTTCGGGTCGGCTTGAAGGGGGGTGGTGGTGGTGGTCGTCGGCGCCTGGGACAAGCCGAGAAGGGGGGCTTGTTCCGCAACGAGGAGAAAGCCCGTGGAGGAGAGAGGGCAAAAGGCGGATATTGGAGAGAGGCAGACGGTCCACATCAAGTCGGGCTCTTACACCACTGAGCGTTGGGTAGGTAGGAGAGGATCCCTGGAATTTGCAAAAGGCTTTTTTCTCCAAACTTTCCCTTGCCCCGTTAAACTTCGTTTCCGAAATGGAACAAAAGCCGGCAGGCGAGGCAGCTGGCTTCCTTCTTGCCTCTGCTCATTCTAAGAGGGTGGGGAGGTGAAAAGAGTTGGGGGGCTGGCAAGGAACGAGACACTTTCCGTTGAAAGTCATTGGCTTTCTGAGTTCGCAACTGAGCATAATTGGCACCCACGGCACTGAGTGGTTAGTGTATGTCTTGTCTTTGGATAAAAGCGATTGTGATGCCTAATGGGCAGTGCAGGGTGTTATATCTGACACTATAGAAGAGAAGACAGATTTCATCCTAGAAGCATTTTTCAAAGTATGGGCTTGTAGGAAGGGCTTTTAAGAAAACCACAGAGCAGGCTTTCAGAAGATACATGTATGTCTCATATAAGATGTTGTGACTTTGTAAACAAACAGAAATCAGGTTTACAGTGTACCTTTACCATCACAAAAAGTAGGCAAATATTTGACGTCTCCAGATCTCATGAGATATAAAAATAAAAGTTAATCATAGATTTTGGGTAAACATGCAACTAGTCGATGTAATGAGATGAATAAAATTATGTTTACCTTTTTCTTAAGAAAATCAGCTTATATTTAACAAACACATAGAACCTTGTATGCCCAACCATCCTTACAGCTAACATAATAAAGGAATATGTGTGTTTGTGTGTATGGGTAGAGTAAGCATTTGAACGCTTATTTAAATAATCCAGCTGATGTTCTTATAATCAAGATAGTAGTAGTTTTGGTTGCAAGTTATTTATAAATATAGATATTTAAATCATTAAATGTGTGTCAATTTAAAACTTACTGAATTTCCTGTTTTGTTGCTTTTGTCATGATTATATGTGAGACCAATATTTTTTAGTTGTAATATAGCCTTTAATGAAAATCGTGTTGTTTATAATAGAACTAATGATTTTGCCATAGATAAATGACACCATGTTTTTTTCATAAAGGTTGTATGGAAATATCCTTGCGATGTTGGGACCAAGATTTCTTTAGATTGGCACTATATCTTTCATAGTAGTCAAATGCCCTAAAGCATATATACAGGATGTGTACACTTTTGTCTGTTGCTATCATCTGATATTTGATTACAGATGTTCCCCATCTTCTATAACACAATCTAATTTAAACTCAATTTTACAAAATGTTTCAATAAACCAAAAAAAGAAAAATAATGAAAATAATATGCACATGTGTTTACACATGTAAACTTTTGTTTTAGGGGCAGTTGACTGAATTTCAACTTTTGCTTCAGCAAAAATTCAGTTACATAAAGCTTTCTGGATTATATAAATTCATAAATACCTAATCCTGCATCTAAACATGGGACTCTCTCCCACTGAGTTTCTGTGGCTGATAATGGTTTTTGGTTTTGTCTTCCATGATTTTTGAGTAGTTCTCTTTCAAAAAATATCTAATTTGGACATTAGCCATTCTTGAAGTATTTATTCCCATGAGGATAATATCACTTTATTAAGAAATATTTTATATATATTTTTATGTTGAACAGGCAAAAAATTGGAGCTATATGGTAACGTGTGGGGAAAGTTTAAGAGAGGAAGAATTTGTTCCTCTTTCCATTTCCCAAATAACAAGATTGATGAACCAAGCCATTTATGGTATCAGTTGATTTGTGGTATCAGTTTATTGTATATGAAACAACTTAAAATTTGTTGATTTCTATATTATGATTTTTTATTTATTAAAAGGACCAGAGGAAGAGAAGTCCATTTTAAAATTATTTATCTTTGCTTATAGTTAAAAAATCAGCATCAGCTTATTTTCAAAAGGGATTTTATCTCACCATAATTTCAAGGAAATCTTCTCTGATGTCACCTTTGGATGAATAAAAATGATTATATATTTGCAGCCTAAAAATTAAAATAGCTTGTTAGGGAGTAAATATCAGTAATATAGTACCTCTATTAGGGCCACGAAAAATATCATAAACTAATGAGCTGGCTTTCAGTTTCTTTGGAAGCTTGCTCACTCGTTGCTTTATAATAGCTAGATCTAAGATCTAATGAAGAAGCTAATTGTTGTTTTAGAATTCCATGGATTAAGTGTTCATTGCGGCCTTGTAGCAAACTCATCTCTGAAAACTGTCATTTCTATTATTAATATTGCATAGCTTCCTTTTGTGTTAACAGGCCATGCAACTGAAATTCTGTTCACAATTTTGAACTGCTTCACTCTTGCAAAGTTGTGTAGAGAACTATATTTCTTTTTTAGCTCATTTAATTCTCATTCTAATAAAGGAAGGTAGTATTTAAGAACCGTGCAGTGTTCATGCCAGGTTCCTTTTCGAAGTTTTTTTGGGGTTTTTAATTACTGTATGACTTACTAAATTGCCCCAGCATCTCACAATCTGATTGTGAGGGATTTCCTTTACTGCCTTTGAACATGAATTTATCTGATCTCTTTAAAAAGCCAAGCCAATTAGTGACTGATGCTCAATCTGTGGTAACAAATTTCAGAAGCTTAATTAAAAATGTTTTGTCAAGTTCTCTTTCTACTATGTGCTGAACTTACTGCCGATAAACTTTCTTGAGTTCCCAAAGAGATGTCTACATTCCCCACTCTGTTCAATATTTTGTAAGCATTTCTCACATCTTTTCCTGTTCTTTTAGCAAATGGACTTAACCTTTTTTTGGCTTATCTTTTTTATTGACTTAAATATAAGTCTGTATCCAACCTTTCCACCAATGATTTGGATCAGGAATTAATTGATTTGAATTTACAGTCAAGGACTAGAAAGAAAAGAGAGGGATAGTAATTCAATCTGGTGCCTAGAACTTGCAGCAAAGTTCTTATAACTTTGATTCTTGATATATAGGTGTCCTGGAACCTGGAGTTTTTTTTTTTGACTTGTCAAAAGGATAATTATTAAACTTGTTGCCTCCTGGATTTTATTTATTTATTTATTTTGTTAAACAATGGCATGAAATAGAAGTGAGAAAAACATGGTTCCTTCTCTATGAGATTGTGGACATACCTGCAATTTTGTACCCCAGTTTTCTCAGCACCTTGTCATCTACTATTTGACATTCTAGGATAGTTACCCAGCATAAAATCAGGCACAATTAAATTCATTGTTTCGCAGCAGAATTAAGTGCACTTAACACGTAAGGTTTTTTCCTTGATTGAGTTCATCATAACTTTTTTAATTTGCAAATAGGCTTCAGAATACTATGGTTGGTCACACAGTGAGATGTTTAGACTGGATTAAGCATTTTTAGCTACCTATCAAATCCTTCCCAAGGACCTGGGATAGGCAGATATTACTGTTCAATAATATTAAAGGTATCTTTGCAGGGTGTAAGCTATTCTAAATAAAGTTGCCCTTTTCAATTGCTTGATGGTGGTTTGGTCAATACTGATGGTGTTCTAGTGGTGCTCCAGATGTTTTGGAATTGTACCCAAGAGGTGTATTATTATTGGTATTACCTTTGCTTTCTTTTGCCACAGATAGTTTTGCTTCTATTTGCAGGTCTTTATATTTTATGATTTTCTCCAGTTCTTTCTCTTCTCTTCTGCTATCTCCAGATATAATGTTTACTATCCCAACTTTTTTGTCTTGATCTCAACAGTTCTTGCTTGGGGGCAAGAAGTATTTCCTGCAGATAATCCAATGCATCATTATTGCTATATTGTCATTCTGTTGTTTGTAATTGGTGTGTTGGCTCTTCTTGCATCAGCTGACTGAGTGGTCTACTGTTTCTTCAGTTTCTTTGCAGACATGACATTTGCTGGCTATCTTCTCAATTCTGGCTTTATGCATTTGCTTTTAAGCTTGGTCTTGTGCAGCCAGAATTAGTCTCTCTCGTCTCTTTCTTCAACTTTCCTGCTTTCAGCCATCGCCAGCTCTTGCTGTTATCTGGTTTGCCTGCTCTTTTTAATGTACTGGTCATATAATACTTTGTCTTGCCGTGTCTCTTTTCTGTTCTTTGTCTGGTGTTGCTTATGGGCCAGTTTTGTCTCTTTGTATTCATTAAAGCCTTGTACTAGATCCACTGTCCTTCAGCTATTCCAGTGCCCTTTTTTATTCAACTGTCTGGTGTACTTGCAACATTACACGCCTACCTGTGCTCCTTGGAAAGTACAGTCAGTGTTGCTGCACAGATGAAGGGCATAATTCATTGTCATTATTGTTCTGGTCCTTCTATCCAGTGCTTCTGGTTCAGCTTGAAGCAGTCCACTATTCCAGTTGTGTATCTAACGAGTAAAGTTGCCCAGGTGTTAATTGTGATGATGGTATTTCCTCCGCTGAGACTGGGGTTTAAAATCTAAAGATTCTCCATCATTTCTGCCATTATTACAAGTTGCTTATGAAATCTCACCTTCTTCCAAAGGATGTTCAACAATATGTGAATTGCTTGGCATGCAAATTTTTGATACCCACTTTGAGATTGGTAATTAGCACTTCAAATCAGAGTTGTTATTTTTGTTGTTGTTAGTTGTGAAGTTGTGTCCGACCCATCGCGACACCATGGACTTCCTGTCCTCTACCATCTTCTGGAGTCCATTTAAGTTCACACCTCCTGCTTCAGTGACTCCATCCAGCCATCTCATCCTCTGTCGTCCCATTCTTCTATTGCCCTCCATCTTTCCCAGCATTAGGCTCTTCTCCAGTGAGTCCTTCCTTCTCATTAGGTGGCCAAAGGACTTGAGTTTCAACTTCAGGATCTGGCCTTCTAAAGAGCAGTCGGGGTTGATCTCCTCTAGGACTGACCAGTTTGATCACCTTGCAGACCAGGGGACTCGTAGAGTAGACCTAGCCCAGGTCTGGTCCACACTGTAATAGAGAAGTTTTGGGGCTCATAATAAAGGTAAGGAACACTGGAAGGGGAAACTGAATGGTGGATGATCCCAGTGAAGAATGTCACCAGTGCTTTGCATTGCAGAGAAAACCGAAACTGGGATTCTTTCTGCAAACCTAGAAGATTAGGACTTTTATTTTTATTTAGCCTGGAAAAAGTGATTTTTAGATAGATTGCCCAGTTTCTAAGTTTTGTGATCCAGTGTTGTTTTCCTGGCTGTGATATTTTTTCTCTTTTTCTGACTGTGCCAGCAGCAACAGAACCAGAATGTAATATGACTGCGCTGCAAGAGACGAGTCACAGCAGACTTTCCGATGGCAGGATGAAAATGGCCTTTCTGATCAAGTGCTGTAGATAATATCTGTTGTAGTTACTATTTTTTCCTTATTATCAGCTATATCAGTAGTAGTGCTGTGGTGATAAGGAAGATACATTGAGTTCTTCATGTGCCTGGATTGTTATTGGCACTTATATAAACAGCTCTGCCCTATACTTGGTGGACATGAGAGAAAAGTTTGATTTAATCTTTCAATTGTAGGGGTGTGTATAACCTTGTTTAAATGAACAGTCCATAAGCTGTCCTAAGTAAATGACTTCCTCTTGTGATGTTTCTCAAGGTTGTGTGTGGGACGTTGATAAGAGCCTCTCTTCAAAGTGGGTAAAACCCAAGCTTGGAAGCGACACATGGTTTCAGAGTGAGAAAAGCTTTTCACAATGATGGCAGTCATTGAAATGCAAACTCCCAAAATGAAAGCATTATAGAGAATTGTACATTCATATTTTGCAAATAGAAGCTTCTTACCAATATCCTATTGATCTGAGAGAAGCTGAGGCTGTTGAGGAAGGTGCTAATTTAGTTTCTTTTATACTCTATGTATAAAATTTCTTCTCAATCCAGTTGATTAATAATCATTTATCACTTCCTTAAGTATTATGTGAGGAAGAAAGTTCATATCAGAGACAAAATGCTGCTAGAACTCAAGTCTTTATCCTCTGAAGAGGCCAATACTGTAGATTGAGAGAATTTTATATTTTCTACTAGTTTGCCTTTTTAAAATTATTATTTTAGCTATGGACAAATGTGATATTCTTCAGCTCCATTCAAAGTTTACTGTTGAGTCTACTCACTGGGCCAATAGCTGTAATACTCCAAAATGTATTGAAGGCATTAGATTGTCTATTCCTGCCAATTTCATGGACTTTACCCCATTTCTTCCTAAGACCATTGAAATGCTAAGGTAGCATTCTTGAATGTGGCACTATGCAGGCTTATCAGTCTATCTATTTGTCTATCTATCCTATCAACCCCTATCTATCCCTCCTGAGTTTGTCTGTTTATCTATCCCATCTATCTTACATGCTGAAATATTGAGATTACAGCTTCCCAAATTCCTAGCTAGTATGTTATTCTCTGGGAGCGTCAATCCCAATGCAACTGAAGTGTGCCAAATTGGGGAAGGCTTTATTAAAACATATGGGCAAAATCTCTCAGCAAAAGAAACCTAAACATATGTAAATGGGATTACTAAACAGAACTTAATTATGTCTCACAGTAAGAATCAGGGAGGAAAATATTTCCAACTGGAGAAAATGTAGTGTTTTAGGCTTGCTGTGCCATAGATGTCTCTCTGTGTGGATGGAAGGACATATGCTAAAACAGTGGTTCTCAACCTTTCTAATGCCGCGACCCCATAATACAGTTCCCCATGTTGTGGTGACCCCCAACCACTTATACATCACTGGGTGCCAGGGGTGTGGCCAAAGAAAAGGGGAAAAAAATGGCGGACAGCCTTGTTTGGCGACCCCTGTGAAATGGTCGTTCGACCCCAAATGGGGTCCCAACCCACAGGTTGAGAACCACTGTGCTAAAAACTTATAAAATGCTTTTCTTTTTTCCATTGGCTGCCTTAGCTTGTTCATCAACTGGAATTTAATCTGATTATCATTGCTAGCTAAAGACTTGTTCATAAAATTGGTGCAAGATAAATTACTGTATGCAGGCTTTCTTTCTTTAAAAGGTAGTCAGTGCTTAGTTTAGGGGTAGAATGTTTAGGCTTTGGAATATGGCCCACTTGGATTGCTGTTTTTTTGTCAGGAAGTCACACTACATTGGTTAGACTTTCACAAGCCAACGTTTCTGGTAATGGGTAACTTAGGTAAAATTCTGGAAATGGCACTTATGGTGATTATTGCATTGTAATTCCTGATACTTTGGGGAGCATTAGAGGTAAATGCTGCCAGCAGACTGGCTCTTTGCAGATTATATTTTACATAAGGAATGAAATGTGTGTTTTAGTCCTGCCTTAGGCATGAAAGCTGGCTGGGTGATTTTGGATCAGTCCCTCTTCTTTCAGCCCAACCCATCTCACAGGGGGTTATTATAGGGAAAACAGAAGGGAGAAGTAATGGGTACGTTTGCTGCTTATTCAAGCAAAAGCCGTGGCTGGCAGAACTTGGGCGATATCTTCTTGTTGTTATTGACTCAGGGTTTCCCCACCCCTGTATTTTGTGGTGTGTTTTATTGGTCTGAGATATTGAATAAAATGAAATGAAATTAGCCAGCTTTGACTTCAGTGGGTTTTTTTTTTACTGCCTAGCATACTGTTCTCTTTTTCCTGATTATCTCCCATTAAAATAAAAGACTGTCCTTCCTGTTTCTAATACTCTAGAGTCTATGAGATTTTTTTTTATAGCCACAACTGAAATAAGTTAAAGAATGGTTGAAAACATTTGGAAGTAGTTTGGATTCCTAAGATAAATCTGGAAAAAAGGAGAGCAATAGCTAATACTTGGCAACCAATTCTTAGTACATTCTCATGTATCTACACACGCATACACACAAACATATATACAAACACATGCAGACTGTGTGTGTATACTAAACATATATTTCTTAGTGTAGCTATGTTTTGAGTTTATCTTTTGCAACAGTATTATCATTCACTGTTCTTTCTATGCATATGTAATTTACAGTGTATGGATATATACAAAAAGTGGGAAAATAGCTTTTAATAAAATACTTAAAAAGTCTTGGGAGCAATTCAGCAAATTAATTACTTGTCTAGAAAAATGTTTCTCAATCTGAAGCTGCCAGTTGGCCTTCAACATATAATTCTCAACCAGCATGCTGGCAAGTGTACTGATATGGGAAGGCTAATCTAAATATGCAGAACATGTAATGTTTAATACCCATGACTTATCTTAAGCCCAGCATGTAGGTCATTGTCCAGTTGCAGAGAAAACTAAGACACCTTGGAGTGCTTTTCATATTATTTTTAACACTCCTGTACAAAGGAAACACACTTATTGCCCCAGCTGAATGGGGCTTTAAAACATTTACTGCTTCAGAGGATCAGCTGCAAATTTTGCTTCTAGTCTAGGTAGCATAATTCTGTTTTAGCATTTGAAACACCTTTAACCTTTATTTAGCAGCATCCTTCTGAAATTTCAAAAACATGCCGTTATGAGATATAAAATATTTTCAAAACTGAGTTGGATTTTGATTTGAACTAGGCTTTGGGAAACACATTTTTTAGACAAGCACTGTCTTCAGAATAGTTGACCGCAGCTTATATTTTTCTGGTCTAATTGTCAAAGACAATTTTTACTCAGAAAATGCTGGATTTCATTAAAAATGAAAAAAATAAAAACTTTTTTTTTTAAAAAAGCAAACTTCTATCTCTCATTGTTTATGGACCAAGAGAAAACTGAAAAAGTTTGAGAGTGAACTTGTAAGGATTTGATGGGAAGCTATGAATCTTCTGGATCCTAAAGTGTTTTATTTACAGCTCTGCTATCAGTTCCTAAAAGGTAAATGCGGTGGAGTATTTCTTATATTAAAACTTACAGGGGTAAATTAAGTCTTTGGCACAGGCATTTCACCCTGAAAATTCCCAGCCAGCCTCTGAAAGCACCCAACTATAGGTGGCTGATTTAAACAAATTAATTGGTTGTGTGTTTCTCATCCTCTGCAGGTGTGAATTGTATAGTTGTATGTGCGGTAACAACATGTCTGTCCCCCTCCTTGCTGATGCTGTGACCGTTTCAGGGACAGAGCGGGAGACTGCAGCGGTAAGGGCATGCTGTTTTGGGCCTACCATCTGTTGGCATCCAGAAAGATTAGGGAATTAATGGGTTTTTCTCCTCTAGCCCATCCTCTCTGCTGACAGGCAAAGAGATGGTTCTCCCCATAACGGGGAGGCTATTTCCGAGAAAGGAATGCTACCTGTGGTAAGAATTTGGTATCAGTTTTTCTGGAGGCTGGGGAACTACAGAAGGAGATCAGATCAGTTTCCTTCCTTTTCAATAAACTGTAAAATGTTGTTTGTAGGACCTGGGCAAAATCCACCCTGTTGCCTCTGGCAGGTAATTAGTCCAACCGTATCCTGCTGTGTTGCCCTCAGTGCTATTCTCTTGCATTAATTAGGTAATAATTGACTAAAACCTGCTTCCTCCCCTCCCCCCCTCCAGTTATGGGGCTGGCATGGTGAATTATTGTAGTAGGTAATACTGTGCTGTGGCACTGAACCAAAACTACTTTAATTTTCAGTCTCATTGCTGGCCTGGCCTGCACTCGTGCCATCCAAACTCACAGAAAAAATGTATTGCTTGCGGTGTGGAAGAGAGAATTTGGCTTTCCCCTTCCCCAGGATCTAAAGCAGGGGTAGTCAACCTTGGCTCTTTTATGACTCGTGGACTTCAATTCCCAGAATTCCTGAGCCAGCTAAGCTGGCTCAGGAATTCTGGGAATTGAAGTCCACGAGTCATAAAAGAGCCAAGGTTGACTACCCCTGATCTAAAGTCTAAAAGTCAGCTAGAACAATAGTGAAGACCCAATATGTTTGCCAAGATTGGCTTATTTTATATAATTCTGCTTCTACAATATAACCTGAGGAGTGTGCGGATAGGAACATAGCCACTCTTGGCGCTGAAATTGCATCTTCGTGACTATGGTTAGCACTATCCAGTCTGCAGATTCCTCCTTTTCATCTTAAAAACTGGCCTCTCCAAAACAGTCCACGATGCACATATAGTATAATAAACCATGTACATTATACCACATTCTGCACTTGCATGGCTATTAAGCAGATATCACAAATTTGTGAGTTCTGATTTTGATCAAATTCAGCAGTACAGTTCCAGCACTGGGACCATATTTTTTTCTAGAATATTATTTAAATCTACATAACATACTTAAAACGGAATAATAATTTTAATATATGGAGGGAATGGGTATGAATTTTTAGAATGTTTTGGGGCTATTGGAACTCATGGGATTTTGAAAGATCAAAGTGCCAATTTCCATCATTCCACTGAGAAATGTTGTAATGTTGAAATACCATTCAAATATGTATTGATTGATAAGATATGTTGATCAAAGATGGGTGGGAGGTGATTATAGAATTTGAAATATCTTTGGAAAGAACAGTGATAAGAGCCGAGGTGGTGCAGCAGTTAGGGTGCAGTACTGCAGGCCACTTTAGCTGGCTGTGTTCAGCAGGTCAGTGGTTCAAATCTCACCGGCTCAAGGTTGACTCAGCCTTCCATCCTTCCGGGGTAGGTAAAATGAGGACCCAGATTGTTGGGGGCAATGTAAATATATATATACATTGCTTACTGGTGTACACCGCTTAGAGAGTGTTCGCACTTAAAGCGGTATATAAGTCTCACAAATAAATAAATAAATAAAAAAGAGAAGGAGTGGATTATGTGAAGAATGAAACTCAGGCAGTAGATGATTTTTTTAACCCAGGGATTTGTGATCAGGGACAGGAAGTGGGACCTGTTCTTCTGCCACAATCATAGAGTGTACAAAATTAGTTTTCTGTTAAAAAAATTGAAGATCACACTCGAGAATGACTTGAACCAAACCAGTTCCAACAAGTAAAGCTTGATAAGTCTCTGGTGGCTCCTTTGCCTTCTGGGATTTCACCAGGCACTGCTTACTGCTTCTACCTCCACTTCCACAGTCTTTAGGGAACTTGCTCTCTATAGCAATAGAACCATTTATCAGGAAGCTGAATTCTGTGCTCCTGCTGTACTAGAATCATTTTATATCTTGGTTTGGTGAGATGAGTGGAAAATCAGAAATGAACTAGGAAGGAATCAGGAAGAAGCGGGTGATGGCAACCTGTCAGATTAATTCAAAGATGGCAATAGCTTTGGCCCAGTGGTGCCAGGTAAAAAGAAAGCTTTCTTACCTAGGCGTGAACATTCCAGAACTTTGCTCATTTAGCGAAATGTAATAAATATTGACAAGATATATTTGCATATTTTTCTAGTGACTCATCATCTCGTTAGGGGGAAGGCGTCATGATAGGATGGTAACTTGGTCACAAATGTATTCAGTCGCACGCATCTTCATTTTCATCTTCTGCTAACTATCTTAGGTTGAGTGACTCCGGTTTCTTCCCTCCTGCGTAATCTGTTTTTGTTTTGCAACTAATTGACCTCACAGAACGCTTCCTAATTATAGTAGCTTTGCTAGCACTTTCTCACTTGCTGAGCTGGCTAATGTGCTTATTTTCTACTTCACTTGGCAGGTCATTTTTTTGCACGGGCTCGGTGACACAGGGTGAGTATTGAGAAAATCTGGGATGTTTAGCGATGCTGGTAATGGCAGTTGGGCAATGGTAATGGCAGTTGGGGAGGCAAAAACCTCCCTACATTTCACAAGCCTGGATTGGGAATATCAACAGCTGGAGGTAAATGTGAAATGTTGGTATTATTAGCCACCATAGAGAGCAGAATATTAAAGGATTGGAATGAGAAGATACTGAGATGAAGTTGATGACTTTAGAGTTTAGAACCTAGTTTTTGTATCGAAAAGAACCTAGGAAGCTGTTGGTCCTTCTAGTGCAGTGGTTCTCAACCTTTTTAATGCCGCGACCCCCAACCGGTCGTAAGTCAAGGACTACTCAACCGGTTGTAAGTCGAGGACTACTCAACTGGTGCAGCACCGTTTGCAGAATGGGACTTTTGGCGGGCTCAGCAGGGCAGCCTGGACAATTCCTATTGGCTTTTGAAAGCCAATAGAATTAGACTCTATTCAAGAGAGTCTATTCTATTGGCTTTCAAAAGCCAATAGAATAAAAGGGAGTAGCACAGCTAAGGAAAAGGGGGAAAAAATGGCAGACTGCGTTGTTTGGCGACCCCCGTGAAATGGTCATTCGACCCCAAATGGGGTCCCGACCCACAGGTTGAGAACCACTGATCTAGTGCAGGAGTTAGCATCTGTGGGCCAGTGCAGCTCCGCAACAACGCAATTTGATTTAAAAAATGGACAAATTTGGTGGCATTTTTGTTTGTTGGCTTGTTTAAAAATTACGGGTGAAGAGCAGGAGTCTTACGGGAGACAGACTAATTCCATCTCCTCCTTTACATCAGTCTTAACTTACAAAAACTCCTGCCCACCTAGCAGTCTCCGCTTTGCCTAGCAGTTTGAAAGCATGCAAATGCAAGCAGATAAATAGGTGCCACTTTGGTGGGAAGGTAGCTGCTTTCCGTGCACCTTGGCATATAGCCATGCTGGCCCCATGACCACGGAAAGGGGCTTCAGACAATCCTGGCTCCCTTGGCTAAGAAACGGAGGTGAGCACCGCTCCCTAAAGTCGGATATAAGTGGAAAGGAGAAACCGTTAGCTTTAACTGCAAAAAATTGGTGAGAAGAACTGCACAGATTGGGAGGGTATGTGGGGAGTGTGAGAGGTGTGGGTTGGTGAGGGTGCGCAAGAGCTGTTGCACGGGTCAAGGAGGGTTGAGACTATGCAGAGGTAAAAGAGGGTGCACAAGACGGGCCATGTGGTTCTGGAAGGGTACGCAGGGGTGCATGAGAGACCCTGAGTTGGTGAGGGTGTATGACAGAACGTGTGGAGATGGACAGACTTACTTTGAGGTTGAAAGAAAAAGAAGAAACAGAATACTATCAAACTTGGGACTTATTTTATCAATGGCTAGAGCAGTGTTTCTCAACCTTGACAATTTTAAGGCGTGTGGACTTCAACTCCCAGAATTCCACAGCCAGCCATTCCAAAAGAATAAAGGATTAGGAATTAAATTTGTATTAGTGAACGTAAAACTCAGACAACACGTTTGTTGAACAAGTACTATTGAACGTATGAAAAAAAATCAAAAATTTTATGTATAGAAAAAAGAGACTAGGGCAAGCACACAAGGGCTGCGGGAGTGTGCCCTGGTGGTGGAGACTTTCCCCATCCCAGTGACTTGTAATATTCCCTGCCAGCTTCCCCTTTGACTTTCTGGGGAAGCTGGCATAGAAGGTTGCTAAGGCGGTCATCTGATTGCAGGGCTCTTGGCAAGCAGCTGGAAGTGCCAATGGCTTCCAAGCACCCGTATCGCAGTCATGTGACTGGGGCGGTGCTGGGATGACCGGAACTCTGAGTACCAGTAGTAGCCACCATTTATCCAGTGCCAATGTAACTTCAAAGAGTCTGAACAAATGGTCATGAGTTCAAGGACTACTTGTATATCTGAATGTTGCACTGATATGAGGATATGATCTCCCCTAGCAAGCTATTCTCACTGATGCAGTGTGTGGGGTGAGTTTTTGGGAAAACCAGGCACAGATCCTTATTGCAGCTGGCAGATATGGGCCAGCCCATACCTGCCAGCTACAATAAGGATCTGTGCCTGGTTTTCCCAACTGCCTTTTTAGCAGAATGAGCCTCTGGGATGGGGCAGTCGTGAAAAATGTTGCCTTTTCATTTTTATGTTGGATGGTGACCTGACCTGCTTTCTTTTGCCCTTCTCCCTTCAGGCACAGCTGGGCTGATGCTCTGTCTTCCATCCGGCTCCCTTATGTGAAATACATCTGCCCTCATGCGTAAGTGTCACCGTTATTCTGTCTTTAAAATGCAGGTTTAAAAGCACGGAACTTCACCCCCAATTCTCTCTGAGCGATGGAAACACGAAAGCACCTGTTTTACGATGTTATTGTATCACTGGCCACGCCACACCTCTTGCATCTCTTGGGCATGGCAGAGAGATGAAATGTGGCTACTGGACTGAAAAGAGTTTCCTACTGCTTGCTTTTCAGTGAAATATTTCTGCCTGTCATTCCATGGCTTCCAGGGCAGTGTACAATCGACATAACCATCATGCCCAAAATGGATGACCATATAACAACAACATGCATCGATTCTCAAATACAGGATTCTGATATATTCTCCTTAATATGTTAGGGCAGTGGTGGCGAACCTATAGCACGCGTGCCAGAGGTGGCACTCAGAGCCCTCTCTGTGGACATGCCTGCCGTCCCCCCAGCCCCGCCTCCACCCGTGGCCCCTTGCTCACCAGCAGCCCCCGGAGGAGAGTCGCCCCTGGGCGCAGTCCACGTGGAGCAGCGCAGCCAAGGACATGGCAGCCAGGCAGCGGGGACAAGACTCCGCCCTTGTTCCCCATCGCATGTAGATGATGTGGGCCATGGGCGAGGGCATGGCTGCCATGGCTCTGCAGCAGGGCGTGGAGGCAGTGGGTGGCCCTGTGGGCAGGCAGGACCAGGGACAGGGTGGCAGGGCAGGGCAGGCAGAGAAGGGGGGGTGGGAGCAGTTTTTGGGCACTCAGTTTCTAAAAGGTTCGCCATTGCTGTGTTAGGGCATCCTAATTAGGAGCCTTGGCCCAGTGGCTAGAATGCAGTATTGCAGACTAATTCTGCTGACTGCCAGCAGTTCGGCAGTTCGATCCTGACCGCTCAAGGTTGACTCAGCCTTCCATCCTTCCGAGATCAGTAAAATGAGGACCTAGATAGTTAGGGGCAATATGCTGACTCTGTAGAGAGGGCTGTAAAGCACTGTGAAGTGATATATAAGTTTAAGTGCTATTGCTAGTGCTGTCCTGGGTTTCTGGGAAGAACTTGACGCAGCTGTCACTTCACATTGTTGTGTATATAGTGATAACAATATCTTCAAACCACAACATCTGTCTATCCCAGGTCCTTGGGAAGGACTCAATAGGTGGATAAAAATGCCAGATCCAGTCTAAACATCTGGCTGACTGACTAACCAGAACAGTAGTAATAATAATAACAGTAGTGACAGTAGTAATCTTTGTAGCCACCACTACCTAAAAACCAGTAAAGGACCACCTGAAGACACATTCACCATAACCCTCCAATATTCCAGGACTTTATCTTAATTCAAAGGTAGAAGCTTTGATAGTGGGCAGGGCTAGATGTTGCTATTTGAAAAGGGAGTTGCAAAATCAGCAGAGAATAGTATCAGCAAGTGAAAGAACTGCAGATTGCAAGCAGAGTGTAACAGGCAGAGGCATTACATCACTCAGAAAATGGCATATATTTTTAATATCTGCTTTATCCACGTCACTGTTCTATCAGGCTTCCCCATGCTTCCCTACTGGTCAAAATGTCTAGTTCTTAGAAGCCTGCAAACTAATGATTAAATTACTGAGCGATAGCTATTTCCCCTTCGACCCTATTGCCTTTTTCTGGAGCTTCCATTTTTTTCTCTCCTGCTTCCTTAATAGACTGAGGGGGAAAAAAAAATGACCTACTCTGACTTCTTTTAGGCTTGAGTTCACTGGCTGGAAGTATGTGCAAGGGGTGACTTAATCTGTGCCAAGAAGTTCCATTAATAATTTATTCTGATTATGTACGCTTAGACATTGTATTCTCCTCTCTGTTAACCACTTCTAGGGATCTGGAATTCAAACTCTCACAAAGCCCCAGCCGAGTGTCAGCTCCCTGTTTGGCCACGTACAGAAATACCAGATGTGAAACTTTGTTAGCAACAGAGATTGAGGTCCATCCGCTGAAATGGACAGGAAGTTGATGTCCCAAATAATGAGCAGGAATATCTCCAGATCCTGAACAAACAGCAAGGCTAGAATGAGTTGGACCCCCCCAAAGGGACTGCATAGCGCTGCTTCATCCTCACATACACATAGTAAATATGAGAGATGCTAAAGGAAAGCATCCAGAATTGTGTCTGAACCTACCACCAGCCCTCTTGCCTTTCTCGACGTTCATCTCTTACCTTAGGATATTGTCCCAGTGGTTCTTGCAGCACATTCTACGGCTGATTCTGTGCTGTCTTGCTATCAGTCCTGTTGCTTGAGTTTCAACGATGGGCAGTAGGCAGATACTTCCCAGTCCCAAAACCAGCGTTGCTGAGGGTAGAATCAATAGAAAGAAATGGCGGTTTGTTTCTCAGCCGCTTCCTAGCAAAAGCACCAAGCCCAGGATCAAGTCAGTCCCCTAATGGTCAGATCCCAGGGTAGTTTACTAGGCAACCACACCAAACACTGCTTGATTGAGCAGGGACTGTAAATGAAATAGAGAGGGGAGAAGGAGAGAGCTTTGCTTTCTCTTGCTTTACTAACCTGATCTGCCTGCAAAATATTTTTCCTACTGCCAGTTTTATGGAGAAGGTCTAGACCAGTGATGGCGAACCTTTTAGAGACTGAGTGCCCAAAAACCGCCTCGCCCCTGCCCCGTCCCCACATCTCCTGCCCACAGGGCCACCCACCATCTCCACGGCCCGCCACAGCAGATCGCCAGGTGGCCCAGCAGCATCATAGTGGCCACGCCCTCTTTCTGTGCCCCACACCATCATCTGAATGCGATGGGATGCGAGGGTGGAGTCTTGTCCCCGCTGCCCGGCTGCCATGTCCTTGGCTGTGTTGCTCCGCCCGGGGCAACTCTCCTCCGGGGGGGGCGAGTGCCGCTTCTGGCACCCGTGCCATAGGTTCGCCACCAATGATCTAGACAATGTGGCCTGATGCTAAACTATTCTTGTTGACTTAGTGCACAGCTTTGAAGAATTCCAAGAATGTTGGTGATACTTTTTTAAAAATATGATTTTTGATATTTCTTTATCATTTTTGTTTCCTTACCCTTCTGACCTGTGGTCCTGCTAGAATTATACCCCATCTTCCGTCTCTCTTTGCAGACCCAGAATCCCTGTCACTCTCAACATGAAGATGGTTATGCCCTCCTGGTTAGTATTGAACAATATTTCTTGGATTATTAGCAGCCAAACTCTTCTGCCTTATCTTCAGTTCCATGTGCAGCTGTAATTGCCCTAGGAGCAATGGGAAAAGATCTTGGTGAAGTGGTGAAGGAAAAGGTGAAGGCAGCAGACTAATGGGTTGGTGCAAATTTGGAGAGAATACCTGGACCTTACTCATGGAAGTATTCACTTAGCAACATTAAGTGTGTGGTGGAAATACACCCTTCTTACACTTGTCTTATAATAATCTTAGCAGAGTTATATGTACTTTCACTGGTTGTTTTGGCCTTTTTTCAAATTGCTACCTGCCACAAAACTTCCAATTAAGCTTTCTCCAAACTGCTACCCTTCAAATATGACATAAATATATCACGACATAGCCAGGTGGGGGGGAGCTGCAATCTTAATATTTTGGGTTAAAAGTTATTGAAGCTGTTAGCTTCCATTCTGGGCAGTGACATGGATACAATTCTCACACACCATATCAGATCAATCTTGATTACAGTCCTGTAATCTGGCATGCGTTCAACCCAAAGGAGAATAGATTTTGGCCGTTTTTTGCCTCATTTTAAGGTCTGGTGGAATGGAAATCAGAGGGAAGATGCTGAGGGGTAGACAGAATTTTGCTCCTATTTCCAAATGCTGCTGCTGGCGTTCCACATAGCCCGGTTACCACTGCACCATAATACTATGCCCCTGGGCCCTTAATTGGCCCTAGGAGAATGTCTTAGGACGGGTAGGCAACCAAGCTGGCTCAGAAATTCTGGGAGTTGAAGTCCACGAGTCATATAAGAGCCAAGGTTGCCTACCCCTGTCTTAGAAGATCATGACTGTGATGGTCTTTCCCCCTTTTTTCCCCCATTTCAGGTTTGATTTAATGGGGCTAAGTCCGGATGCGCCAGAAGATGAAAATGGAATTAAAAAAGCTGCTGAGAACAGTAAGAAAGGCGTTTCCTTGGGCATCTTCTGAGTCGGCCCACTTTTCTCTCAATCATAATTTCCAGTGGTTGGAAACCAAGAAAGGCAGTTGAGGTCCTTTCCTAAGGCTAAAAAAAAGAACTCTTGAACCCTTTCTGCTTTTTTTCAGTTACTGCCTAATTCACACACAAAGTAAAGCCAGCAAAATGGCCTGGAACCTTTAATTTCTTGTATATGGCAGAAGCCAGATGTCGAGATTCTCCAGCTGGGCGAACACTGGGCCTCTGCAGGCTACTTTTTGAAGAACCTAAGCTGTCCTTGGGAATGTGCAGACATGCAGGTCATAAATCTGAATAGAAAAAAAAAAAACCCAAAATAAATCTTTGGGCTTGAGGAAATCCAATTTGCCTTGGTGCATATATAACCTTGCTTTTACAGGAAGAAAAATGCCTTTATTATGTCAGGCCCATTTTACAAATAATTCACACCCAGGTTGGGCAATTCAGATGATCCCTAGTGAATACTCAAGTCTCCTTTTCGTGGCCCTTACATCGCCTGTTGATTATTCTGCCTAAATTTAATGTTGCAGTTTTTTTTCCCTTTGGAGGTATGCCTACGGAATTATGCAAAATAAGTGCATTAGTTTTTTAATGCACTTAATGAGCTGCCTTCGCTTTTTTTTTTAAAAGATGAATTCCACTAGACCCCCCCCCTCCTTCCTAAAGAAGGAACCAATGCTATGGCAATAATATTCAGAGTGATATCATGGTATCTTCCATGGTTCTTGGAGCCCAGAAAAAAACTAAATAAATTGTAAAAAGTGCACTCCTTGACTGCCACAAACATTGCCTGCCGCATGGTATCTGTGGCTCTTTAAAGCCGTCTGCCTCTACCCTGCCTCTTGTCCGTGGGCCGCACTTTCTGGGAATTGCACACACCTGGCGGGCCCCCGGTTGGAGAAAGGCTTCTCCTAGCTGGAAACCTTCCCAGATCTAAGGCGGAGATGAGAAGATAGAATCTGGGCGATTCTCCAAGAGACCCATGTCATTCCCCCCTCAGCTACAGCCCTTCTTTGATAAATGTAAAGGTTCATGGTGGCAGGAAAGGGAGGATCAAGGAAGTCTGGATTGGCACACCTGGCACTCTCCCAATCTCTGCTTATTTCATGTGTTCGTATAAAACAGAGCCCCCTCCCCCTGCCCATCCCCTCTACCATTTATGTTGCTCGCTGCAACAAACCAGAATTAATACGCTGCACAGTAACAACTAAGGAAAAGAAGAGCTGTCCAATAGGCAGGTCAGAGGAGCTAAAGCAGTGGTTCTCAACCTTTTTAATGCCGCGACCCCCAACCGGTCGTAAGTCGAGGACTACTCAACCGGTCGTAAGTCGAGGACTACTCAACTGGTGCAGCACCGTTTGCAGAATGGGACTTTTGGCGGGCTCAGCAGGGCAGAGACAGCCTGGACAATTCCTATTGGCTTTTGAAAGCCAATAGAATTAGACTCTATTCAAGAGAGTCTATTCTGTTGGCTTTCAAAAGCCAATAGAATAAAAGGGAGTAGCACAGCTAAGGAAAAGGGGGGAAAAAATGGCGGACTGCATTATTTGGCGACCCCTGTGAAATGGTCATTCGACCCCAAATGGGGTCCCGACCCACAGGTTGAGAACCACTGAGCTAAAGTAAAAGCGTCAAATAAAATATATGCCTTCTATGAAAGAAATGCCCTTCTAAATAAGGGCTTCACCAGCTGGCAAATTGCTGTCTGAGGAGATAGTCCAGCCTCCCAGAGAGTTCTCAAATTCAGTGTGGCCAGAGAGAAGTTCCTGTCTTCAAGGCTGGCTGAAGAAGAGAGTCACAGTTCTGCCCTGTGTGCTCATACGAAACCGCTTCCTTCCTAAGGCAAATTCCAGAGCTGTTTTGCAAAACCAAAGCGGTTGTCATGCCGTGGTGGACTTTTGCACCCACTCCAACCATCTCCCATGGTTTCTCACGGCATACTCCCCGTTTACGTGCACCTCTGCTCTTTCCTTTGAGCGCTGATCCGGTAGCTCTTTCGGCTTGAGTTTTTTTAAAAAAGGGGCATTTCTAACCGAGCGAACCCACGCCATGGATCCATACTAGCAGACCTGTTTGCTTCGTGACTGCTTCCAACTCCGCGTTAACTTGCTGCCAGACTGAATATCTCTTTTCTCTTTCTGCTTTCCAGTTAAAGCTGTAATTGACCATGAAATTAAAAACGGGATCCCAGCCAATCGGATCATCTTGGGAGGCTTTTCACAGGTGGGAACCAATGGGGCATGGAGGAGGCAGGTCTCTATGCTGACTAAGAAGAGAGACCTCAGATCTGCTTTCTGGGGCACCTGGGAAACCCCCTTCACAGGGAATGAAGATGATCAGTATTTCTCAGGCTGGCTGGGGAATTCTGGGAGTTGAAGTCCACTTATCTTAAAGTTGCCATGGTTAAGAAACACTGCCTTAGGATATCCCTCTTGACCACATGTTGTTACTTGTGAAGTCGTGTCCGACCCATCGCGACCCCATGGACAACATTCCTCCAGGCTTTCCTGTCCTCTTCCATCTTCTGGAATCCATTTAAGTTCACACCTCCTGCTTCAGTGACTCCATCCAGCCACCTCCTTCTCTGTCGTCCCCTTCTTCTCTTGCCCTCCATCTTTCCCAGCATTAGGCTCTTCTCCAGTGAGAGGACCATAAAGCTGCACCAAAAATGGAAGAAAGCGGGATTTTTTTTTTTTTTGAGAGCCCAAAATTGCTCCAGAAGGCCTTACAGTGAGTCCTCCTGGTTTATTGGAAAAAAAGAGACGTGCAGCTTTGTTAGGCCAAGAGTCACACCATGCTGCAAAAAGAGGCAGAGTCACACGAAAAAGAAGAAAAGAGAACAGCTCAAAAATTAAATTACAGTAATGTAATTGTCATCTTATGTTAATTAAAGAATTGGAGTGGTGCAGTGGCTTGGCAGTTAAGACACTGGGCTTGTCGTCTGGAAAGCCGGCAGTCCAGTTTCTAAACCTGAGCTCCACTCTGAGGGGTGAGCTACCGTCCTCGCCCCGCTCCTGCTAACCGAGCAGTGTGAAAGCATACAAATGCAAGCAGATAAACAGATACCGCTTTGGTGGGAAGGTAACAGTGCGCCGTGATGTCATACCGGTCACACGACTGCAGAAATGTCTTCGGACAGCGCAGGCTTAATGGCCTTGAAACAGAGATGAGCACCCTATAGCCGGCAGTGACTAGCAGAACTACCTTCCTCTAGCTTAATTAAAGAATTGAGTGGTACAGATTACAGGGTCGTAAAAAGGGAGTCCTAACACACGCATAGCACTTCACAGTTCGTGCTTCAGTTCAAAATTTGAAAACCTCCTCCTCTTCCACAAATCCTTTCTCGTATACCCACTATCCCTCTCCTTGCATTTCTTTTTGTTCCCAGATAGAGGCAAAACAGTAATAATGGATGCAATATGGAAATAATGAAAAATCTGGCAGCAGAATCAAAGAGGTTGGGAGGAAATCTGAAGCTGCATTTAAATCTCTTGATTAATCCATGGATCTCAGAAAAAAGATATAAGCTTCTGATTCTTAAGATCCTGGGGAAGCGTGCATTTGCATTTTGCAATAACGTCTGCCGAGCTCCTCTAAGCTAAGGATAGAGTTGGACATTTAGAATGGATTTTCAACACTCTTATTTATTTGTTTTCCGTTTCCTTTTCGGGCAAACAGTCTTGTGTCAAATACTCATTCAACTTTTCCTATAACAGTGGTGGCGAACCTAAGGCACGGGTGCCAGAGGCGGCACTCAGAGCCCTCTCTGTGGGCACACGCACTGTCGCCCCAGTCCTAGGCCTTCAGCTGGGTTTTATAAAACCTTTTCGCTTTAGGCCTCTGCCGCCGTGTGCAAAAAAAAAAAAGAGGTTCAATCAATCAGTCAATTTCAACTTCTCGCAGGAAAAAAAAAGATCTTGCAAAGTTGGAATTGATTGATTGAACTTTTTAGTCCCACCCAGTCTGCCGTTACCACTGCAGCCACGCCCACCCAATTGGCCACACCCAGCCAATGGGCCACACCCACCCAACACTCAACGATGCATAAGTGGGTATGGGGTTGCAGTTTGGGCACTCGGTCTCTAAAAGGTTCGCCATCACTGTCCTATAAATAGGTTCAACTTGCGGATAGCTAATGATTTTTTTTTTCATTTATGAGATTCTGAGAAGCAATTAATTGGAAGGGAAGGGTTTCTTGAGGCCTGCATATGGGGACAGCATTCTTTGCAGTGAAATGGTGGGGGGGGGGGCACTAGAGGAGAAGATTGGTTTGGGGAGGGACGTTTTGGCAGAAAATCTTTACAGGAATAAGCTCTGACCAGTTTTCTGATGTGGCTGTCCTTCAGGGTGGCGCCCTCTCCCTCTACACGGCGCTCACTTGCTCTCACCAGTTGGCTGGCATTGTGGCCCTCAGCTGTTGGCTCCCCCTGCACAGGACCTTCCCTCAGGTATGTGGCCTAACCTCTCTTTTGGAACTGGGGGGGAAGGGGGGAGAAATGCACGCTGGGCCAAGCTCTGTTGGATAAAATCAATTATTTCTTTACTCTTGCTCTTTTTTCCTTTTCTTTACCGCTTTTACCTATTCTTTAAGTAATGTAAAAGTGTCGGGGTGGTTTATATGGAAAAAATGGATTTAAATCTTTAAATGTAATTATCTGTTGAGAAAAATCTTAACCAGCAAGAATACTTTAAACTTCATGGGAGAAACAAATTTAAATAAGGACTGTAACAAGGTATAAGATGAGGCAACCAGAATGATTAGATTGTTGTTGTTAGTTGCAAAGTTGTGTCCGAGCCACCGCAACCCCATGGACAACGTTCCTCCAGGCCTTCCTGTCTTCTACAATCTTATGGAGTCCCTTTAAGCCAGTGGTTCTCAACCTGTGGGTTGGGACCCCATTTGGGGTCGAACGACCATTTCACGGGGGTCGCCAAACAACGCAGTCTGCCATTTTTTTCCCCCTTTTCCTTAGCTGTGCTACTCCCTTTTATTCTATTGGCTTTTGAAAGCCAATAGAATAGACTCTCTTGAATAAAGTCTAATTCCATTGGCTTTCAAAAGCCAATAGGAATTGTCCAGGCTGTCCGGTTGGGTAGTCCTCGACTTACGACCGGTTGGGGGTCGCGGCATTAAAAAGGTTGAGAACCACTGCTTTAAGCTCACACCTCCTGCTTCAGCGACTCCATCCAGCCACCTCATTCTCTGTCGTCCCCTTCTTCTATTGCCCTCCATCTTTCCCAGCATCAGGCTCTTCTCCAGTGAGTCCTTCTTTCTCATTAGGTAGCCAAAGTACTTGAGTTTCAACTTCAGGATCTGGCCTTCTAAAGAGCAGTCGGGGTTGATCTCCTCAATGATTAGATAGAAAAGAAATATTATATTGATGTGATGTATCGAAACAATAACTGTATTATTTCAAGGTTTGCAAAGGAGACATTTTGGGGAAAGGGGGAAATCAACTAAATGCACCGTGTGGATTATGGATTATAGAAAACAATTGTTAACGATTTTTCTTTACAAAATGTAAACCCAGCAAACATACTGTTTACCAAACTATTAAGTGATTTATGTTTTTAAAAAATCAATAAAATATATGGGAAAAAATACAAAAAAATAAAATAAAATTGCTCCTTTGCAATGACCATCCAAGATATCAGTATTTGTTCATGGATGATTCACAAGCTAACCATGTTGCTGTTGTTGATTGTAGGCAGCAAGTAATGGTGTGAACAAAGACATCGCCATCCTGCAGTGCCACGGTGAGATGGACCCAATGATACCGGTGCGCTTTGGAGCTCTCACTGCAGAGAAGCTGAAGGGGTTTGTGAATCCTAGTAGAATCCAGTTTAGAACCTACCCAAGAATGATGCACAATTCTTGCCCTCAGGTTGGTTGGTAGCCACTCCGCTTCTCACAGCTGGGGTCTGATTGCAAAACGGTTCACGCTGAGATAATGGGGTTAAGGTACTTTATGGTGCCTGGCAAGCTCTGTCCCTCGATCTTGGATCCTCTGAGTTTCAGCTGGCAGCAGCTGGAAATGGATTCTTGTTTGTGGAGGTCTCTCTTGTACAGAATTCTTTCTTATGTAACATACTTAGATACAGCTTTCTGAGAAAGACACGTCTCTAGTAGTCTGTAGGCTGAACTTAAACTCTGGTTGTGCCGCTGCACACGTCTGCAGAAATTTATGATCATGGGTATGTGTGCACTTAAAACACTAATTCGGGAGGTGCGGTGGTGCAGTGGTTAAAATGCAGTATTGCAGGCTAATTCTGCTGATCGCCAGCAGTTCGATTCTGAGCAGCTCAAGGTTGACTCAGCCTTTTATCCTTTCAAGATTGGTAAAACGAGGACCCAGATTGTTGGAGGCAATATGCTGACTCTATAAACTGCTTAGAGAAGGCGGTAAAGCATTATGAAGCAGTGTATGTCTTAAGTGCTATTGCTAATTCTGCAAGGCAAGCATTCTTAATCTGTAGTAGTAAAACCCTTCGTATATTGCTATGAGTTTCTTTGAATCACCAAAGATTTGCTTAACATTTCTGTGCAGCAACTGACGGGGGAGGGAATTTTCTAAAATACCTGCTTTTATTTCTGAGGTGGTTTCATAGAGTTTGTGGGCACCTCCAACTCCCAACCCAGCTGCAAAAATCTCAGTTTCTGCACTTTAGTTGCGAGGAACTACCATCCAGAATGCAGACAGGTTATCTCATGAGCTCCCTTTGATTCAGGGAGATTACACTGGTCGGAATCCACCTTCCAGTCAGTGTTCTCCACTGCAGTATCTCTCTGCTCCTTCGGAGATAGCAGCCCATCATACCTCCCGGCGGGAAGTTTCTGAATTGATCATATTTGGGGTATGCTAAGACTTGGGGGCCAGGAAGAGAGGCCTCGGTGCTGGTTGGGTGGGTCCCTCTCTCTAGTGTGGCCTCAAGAAGTAAAACAGTATTTTCCCCTCCTCTTTGATGTGTGCAGGAGATGATGGCCGTGAAAGACTTCGTGGAGAAGCTGTTGCCCAGGATTTAAGCCGAGCTAGTCAAGACTGTTGCAGGGAGAGGAGACAGAAGTCACCAGCTTTGATCTTGAACCCTTGACCTGTTGGCTGCAATTGGAAGCCATGGCAATCCACCTCCTCACCAGTCACTCGTCTCCTTTCTCGAGCCTTCCCCTCCTGCCTGCGCTGTCCCCCCCCTCCTGTGCAAAGGGGGGAGGAGAGTGTCCTTCTCTCCCACATGGCGGGTGAAGGTACCAAGTGGTTTTAAGGTACAGCTGAGATCCTAATCTTGCAGATTATTATTTCAGTCACCTTTCAGTATTTCCCTGTTCTCTCTCCTCTTTCCTGTTTTGTCTCAGCACCCTCCCAATCCAACCCCCCCCCCCCAAATCTAAATGTAAACTGCCTGTGGCTGTGGCAGAGAACTGCGTGGTAGCCAGAGGCTTAAAGCAAAAGGTATTAAGAGACGGTGTTCTGGCTATTACCATACTTTCAAAGGAGTTTTACAGTTCAGTCTTCTGAACTGTCCACCAGGCATCCTTCCCCCTTCATGATGCTCAGCCCGTCCCACTCCATATTTCACTGGGACCATTTCAACTATGCAGGCGGGCTCAGCTTTCTCCGGCGTGGCAAGGCCTGTTTCTGCCCTGCGCAAGCCGTCAGCCCTGCCATGCTCTCTGTACTATAAGCTCTCCTCCAAGAGTCCGTCAGCAAAAAAGAGGAAGAGTTGCTTTGTGTTGAAGGGCCACGGCCGGTTGGTTCCCCTTGTGACAGTGGCAGCTGCTCCACCAGTCCCTGCCCTGAACGGAGTGATAAAGTGGTGGAGAGGACCCACTGTGCCGGGAGTCACTTCATGTTGTGTGCTGTGGACTGTGTTGTTGTGTTCTGTCCTCTCCTCCGTGCTGCCTTTATCCTGACCCACGGGACCCTTTTTGTTTTGTTGTGAGCAGGAGAAAATGGCTATCCAGGGGAGTGGACTCAAGATGGGTCTGGCCAGTAGGCCTCCCTAGACTACGGTCTCTGACAGTTCCACATACTAGTCTGGGCAGTGCTCAGACAATGGCTGTTCTAGCCTGCTATGCCAACTTGTGTTCCTGCCCAGTCACACCAAGCAAGTGCAAGCTGGGTTTTGGTGTGTGCCATGTTGCCAGAATTGTGCTCCTGCTGCGCCCTCCCCCCCACTTCCTGTGTGGTTCCCTGAGTCCACTGTCTCTTGTTTTCTCCTTGAGATCAGGCTTGTGCTGTTGAACAGCAGCAATGTTTCTTTTCCTTCTCTCCCTTGTGAGTCACTGCTATGGGCTTATCATAAGACTGGCAGCCAGGGACAAGATGCAACTTCAAAAGCAACTTCCCCCCCCCCTCTTCCTTTTGTTTTGGCGAAGGGCTAGTCTTGTTTTGTGTGTCACCCTGCCACCTGTTGTGTGTGTGTGGAATTCGCACCCTTCCTTCTCCCTCTCCTATGCAGTCCTTTACACTGGGCAACAGCAATAAGAAGGCCCAGGACTAGGACAAACCTCTCCTTTCCTCTCCTGGCTTTTGTGATGGGATAGAGACAGGCTTACCCAACATGCCGTTTGGGGCATCTAAATTGAGATCCTTGTGAACTGCAGCTCCCTCCCGTGCCCCGTGCTTGGTAATCCAGCCAGCATCGCCAAGGCCTTTTGCAAAATTGGCTCCTCTTCTGAGAAGCTGAACCCGTGGGGATGACGTGTGCGTGGCCGTTGTGTGGCAAAGTAGGATCATCCGGTGAAAGGGAGACCCGGTTTGGGGAGAGGAAGAGGCCTGGCCTCTTTGTGCAGCCCCCACCTCCCCCTACCTTCATCTCTAGATTGCAGGGGCATCTCCATCTGAACCTTTATTTTTGAGCGGAGTGCCGCTCCTGTCCACACAGGTAATAAGTGATGGTGGAAAAGCAGAATGTCTTCAGCCTCCTATCCTTGCCAAGAAAACACAATATTCCTCTTCAGCCCGTTTGTGTTTCCCCTGTTTCAAAGGAACGGCTTCTGCAGCTGTCTTGACCTGCACTTGGAAGTGCTAATAGATAGGAAAAAAAACACGCCTGCTCAGTCTCGCTACTATCGCCAGAAAGCAATGGTAAAATTCTGAGAGGGTAAAATGAGTTGTGCAACCGAATGGACCACAAGTGTGAGCAGATATCATTCCCGATGTTTCCGTTTAAAACAAAACAAACAAAAATCTTTGCAAGTAAAACAGAACACATAAAGGGAATCCTGGCTCACCTTCCCCCCCCCCCCTTCCCTTTCTGCTTATTTTTTTTAAGAGTGGAGCTTGTTTGGCTAAATTAGGTTCTGCACGCATTTGCAGCAAGACATAGCGCAGCCTACTTCACCATTCTCGCGTCCTCCATGTTCTACTGCATTTCAGCTTCCTTCTGCACCAAGTAACCCGCAAGGGGCCATGTGTGGACAGGTTGGTTGCCTGTTTCCACCACTCCGCTCCTCTCAGGCCACTGAGCTGTAATGTCCCGCAGAGCAAGTGGAGCGATCCCGGCTCTGGTTTCGGCTAGCCCAGCTTCCTCATTGGGCCTTCCCAAAGCTGTTGTCAACGTGGCCTGGATGGTATAGAAGGGACGGGAATGAACACAGAAGCCCCCAAGGAAGAAGATGCTTCTCTCTCTGTTCCTGCAAGGGGATCTCAGCAACCTCTTCTCCCTTTCCCTCTGTCTCCCTCGTATGTTGTTTTAATTTTTGTGTTCCTTCCTTCAAGATTAAACAGAAACCGACATCGGTGCCTCATCTTTTGCTTTGTTAAAACCTCCTCGCGGGGGGGGTCCCTTTCTCCTGCAGGGAGGGTTTTCAGTGTTGGACAGCTCTTGCGAACATCTGAAACCTGGGATGGTCTGTCCTTGGCTGCTGTGAGGGGCTGGATAACCAGAGGAAGAGCTACCCCAAAGGTGCTTTTTCCAAAAGGCAACTGGACTTTCTTGGTTTTTTGTTTTTTTTTTCTCTTGAAAACATTTTGCTTCTCACCCAAGGAACTTTTTCAGAAGCTTCTTAGATGAGAAACAAAATGTTTTCCAGAAAAAAAGAACCATGACCTGAATGATTGAGAATTTCCATAGGCAGAGAAAGGGCTGTTTACTTCCTCTATATCAGTGGTTCTCAACCTGTGGGTCGGGACCCCATTTGGGGTCGAACGACCATTTCACGGGGGTCGCCAAACAACGCAGTCTGCCATTTTTTCCCCTCTTTTCCTTAGCTGTGCTCCTCCCTTTTATTCTATTGGCTTTTGAAAGCCAATAGAATAGACTCTCTTCAATAGAGTCTAATTCTATTGGCTTTCAAAAGCCAATAGGAATTGTCCAGGTTGTCTCTGCCCTGCTGAGCCCGCCAAAAGTCCCATTCTGCAAACGGTGCTGCACCAGTTGAGTAGTCCTCGACTTACAACCGGTTGAGTAGTCCTCGACTTACGACCGGTTGGGGGTCGTGACATTAAAAAGGTTGAGAACCACTGGTCTATATGTTTATAACAGCTTTTGCCATGCTGGCCTGGTATGTTGAGTGAAGTCAACTCTGGGCGAGGCGATCCTCCTTTGTGCTTTGTGTGCACCCAAGGTTTGGTCTAGAATTCTATACAAAGGGTACGAATAATCTGCATATGAGAGAGCACTGTTGGTGACTGGAAGGGAGCAGCAGTTCCAGGAAGGGCTGATCTTATTTTTCTTGCTTGCTCTGTTTGCCATTGTGCTTCACAGGGGTTTCTTTGATCGTGATTTCAGATTTGGGGCATTCTGAAAACGAGCATACGCTTTCCCTCTGAGCAACTAGCCCAGTGGTTCTCAACCTTTCTAATGCCGCGACCCCATAATACAGTTCCCCCTGTTGTGGTGACCCCCAACCACTTATACATCACCGGGTGCCAGGGACATGGCCAAAGAAAAGGGGGAAAAATGGCGGACAGCCTTGTTTGGCGACCCCCGTGAAATGGTCGTTCGACCCCAAATGGGTCCCGACCCACAGGTTGAGAACCACTGAACTAGCCTCTCTTCCCTCCTGTAATTCCAAGCGAAAATCAGAAATTTCACTGTGGTTACATTTTATCTGAAGCATTCTTCCCCTGGGGGGAAAATGATCTTCTAGTCCTCTGAGAGCATCTCTTCAGGTTCTGCAAATCCTGCCAGGCAGACTCCTGGCATCCCACCCACCAGTCAGCAGAGTTGTTTCACCACGTGAATGTGTCTGTTTGCATAGCAACTAAGCCAGGCCTTCCATCAGAACAAGAGCTTGAAGCTTGTCACTGACAAAGACAGCTCCAAAGTACTTTTGAACAGGCTTTGATTTCTTCTTCCCCTCCCATTTATTGTTTAAGAGAGCTATAGATTGCTTAATAGTGATTTTGATGGATTACATGCCGTCCAGTTGCTATCATCTCTTAGCAACCACATAGATAGGTGTTCTTCATAATGATCTGTCCTTAATGTAGTCCTTCAGGACTTTAAAGCCTAAAGGTTGACCAGAAAGACTAATCTAGTTGCTGCTTGTCCCCCTTCTACTCTTCTACTCTTTCCCAATATCAGAGCTTTCTCCAGAGAGATGGGCCTTCAAATCATGTGTCCAAAGAAGCATAATTTGAGCCTGATCACCTAACACAGTGGTTCTTAAACTTTTTGAACGAATCGCCCCCTTGAGCCAATGAGGAAGTTGTCATCGCCCCCCTCCCCCAACATAACCTCTCAATCACAACATAGGAAATAATTCTTCAATTTATGCAAACACTTTTTTTGTTTTCTTTAAAATTGTCATCATATCAATGCAAATAATTTATTTCCAGTCTTTTTCCCATATCTTCCATATTCTGGCCAATGGCGTGCCACTGTATGGGTAGAGGCTGCTGCGCAACGCGCATGAAGATAAGCGATGCGTATTCACATATGTACGGCGTTCTGTACTGAAGCTAGCTGGAGGAACATTTGAAAACACAATTCAATCTACTAAGAGCGAGCAATCTGATGTTTTTGTACGACAGATATACAGCGATTCACTGTACGAAAAAGTCTCAAAAGTGTCCCCAAAACATCTCGCTCCATCGCCCCCATATCACCCCCTTTTCATTCCTTCGCCCCCGCATCACTCCTTTTCGTTACATTGCCCCTCTGAAAAATGAAATCACCCCCTGGGGGGCAATATCGCCCAGGTTAAGAACCACTGACCTAACACACTAATTTTAAATGTGTACAGTAAAAGACATTGTGGGAATCCAGCCAGACCCCCTTTATAAACCAATTTCAACAGTTATATTTATTAAACCCATAATCAAACATCTTGCATGAGTGCAGCCAATGAATACTGCAAATTCGTTACTTATCTATGTGCCACTGCAATCAACAGCCAATTCATATTCCCACCTCAAAAGTAAGTAATTTATTAGAGCAATAATATAATTTACTCAAGACATTTATTCTTGATGTCACTTTCCCCCCCTAGGTATTCCTGGGGTGTTGTTATCCAATTGCCTGCTAGCTTTTCCCCTGTGTTTCTTATATCTGGTTCAGGTTTTCATGAAGCTTCGTTTGGGGAGGAACAGGCAACCTTAGTGCAGCTTTGGCTTCCTTTAAAGAGGGCTAATGAGTAACTTATAGCAAATGAACCTGTTACTACCTTTTTTGTTACAAGACTTTTCACAGCCTATTGACTGTAGGATCGCTTAAAATCTCTACCGAAATGCTTCTTTTACCACTATCTGAAAAGTCTTAATACAGGGGTTCCCAACCAGGGGTGCTCACACCCCCTGGGGGTGCGAGGCTGATATTCCAAGGGCTGCGAAAACTTGGGTTTTCAAAATTGTAGTATATACACATAATTCGTTGTCGTTATTTTGAACTTTGGTAAGGGGCGCGAGAATATATCAGAAGCATTCTAGGGGTGTGGAACCGCTGTCTTGATAGAATAGCTCAGGGTTGAACTGTAGAGTTCTTGCTGCTCTCCGAGCTTGGTTGTTTGCAGATGTTTAATTACCTGACTAAATAACTCCATCAGTTCTAGTGAGTGTGAGGTGGGCTCCCTCTTTATATACAATAGCTTGCCCTGCCACAGTTGGTGGACGTCTGGTTTTTCTACTTGGCTGTTCCTTGATTAATGTATAGTTTTCTGCTTGATTGTTTGCCTGGTGTTGATCCCTGTTTATCTGGGCATAGGCTGCTGGAGAGGATGTGTTCTGATCTTTTTGTTTCCTTAGCTTTTTATTGTTTCTTTTGAATGGTGTGTAAATGTGGTTTATCTCTACGTGTCTATTGATGGCCGATTTATCTGAATGCTAAGCTTCTAGGAATTCTCTAGCATTTTTAGATTTGGCTTGATCTAGAATGCTTGTTTCCTAGTTGAAACTATGATTGATCTATCCATGTGTTATGAGATTAAGATTTCACTGTGTCCTCTGATTACTAGTCGGCGTTCATGAACGTGCTCTGCTAATCTTATACTTCTTTGTCTCAGACACGTTGCTGATGGATCTTTTGATTTACTTAAGAGGTTTTGGAGAGCTTTTGGTTGATTTGTGTGTGTTATGATTGTAATAGTCTGTTGGTTGTTTCTGAAATGTCTTTTGATATTTGGCAACGTTATTCTTTTCATAACTTGTGTCGGTTGTAGTGTAATGGGTTGAGTGGCTAGGCATTTCTTTTTGACAAAGATTCCCTTAAAAGCATTTTAATGCAAATCTGTAAGTCTGCCTTTGGGGTGGGGAGTTGTTCATGGGATTTTGGATTTTTGCTGTTGTGCTTCCTAACAGAGACAGAACATAGCATGGTGCACAATTCACCAAAATTCATCCTCTCTGACCTGAGATAGAGCAATTCTAAGAGCTGTTCCAGCAAAACAGATGTGAGGATGGGGAGGCTGTTGAATAAATAATGTGCTTGCTTTAGTAAAACACTAGTTTTTTTTTTAAATAGAACCTTCCCTTTTCCAGGAATATCACCATAACACCATTTTAAAGCCCTTGAAACCGTTATTTTATTTTTAAGTGAAACTCTCATGGCTCCAAAAAGATTGTCCATTCCTACTCTTGAAGCATCCAGAAAGGTTTTTTTTTAATTTATGTGCACATTAATATTAATCATATAACGTTGATGTCCTGAGTCTTGAAAGTTATTTAAATTTCTTTCGAGAAGTGTTCTTGAAAGTTGTTCTTATTCTCACAAGGCTAACATTAGGGGAAAAACAGTGAGATTTCAAAAATCACTCGTGAATTACTGACCAGAAGTCCTAGATTGTGCATAATAATCTGAAAGGCAGAAGAAATAACCATAAAGGTTAAAAAGAAGAAAGAACAGGTCCATACTTGCTAATAATAAAAAAATCATTGTAGCTTTTAATGGAGGAATGGAGCAGGAATGCAAAAAAAAAAAAAGATAATTTATGGCCAAGCAGATAGAGTTGTTCCATCTTGCCCCTTGCAAATTCCACAAATGTTTGTCATTTGTTCTTTTGGGTTAACACAAAGACTGGAATTTCATTGGATATGCAAGAATGGGTTGGAAAGAACCGTGAAGGAAATCTAGACATTTCCTTAGTGGATAATCATGATTATCACAACATGATTTTGACCAAGTTGTTTGCAGTATGAAAATTAAAATTTGTTCTTACACTGTAAACTTGAATTGGCATAAGAAGCTAAACAAAAATGCTCACCAGACAGAGCAAGATTCCTTAGGCTGCACTAAATGCTGTTTGTAAAGAGATGGGCATTGATCCAGAGCCTAAAATAGTGGCTTCCATTGGAAACAAGATGGGAGACTGATTTAGATTATTTTCAGTGTATCAAAACAAACCTGTAAGTAACTTCAACCTGCATAATGAAGTCATTTATACAGCCAAAGAAAGAGGTAGTGATTTGCAGTAGAAGCACATTGTCCCTATGTCATAAAATGGAAGTGGGCAAAAGCAATTCTACTCCAGTTGTTTTAAAGCAGTAGTTCTCAACCTGTGGGTCGGGACCCCATTTGGGGTCGAATGACCATTTCACGGGGGTCGCCGAACAACGCAGTCTGCCATTTTTTCCCCCTTTTCCTTAGCTGTGCTACTCCCTTTTATTCTATTGGCTTTTGAAAGCCAATAGAATAGACTCTCTTGAATAGAGTCTAATTCTATTGGCTTTCAAAAGCCAATAGGAATTGTCCAGGCTGTCTCTGCCCTGCTGAGCCCGCCAAAAGTCCCATTCTGCAAACGGTGCTGCACCAGTTGAGTAGTCCTCGACTTACGACCGGTTGAGTAGTCCTCGACTTACGACCGGTTGGGGGGGGGGTCGCGGCATTAAAAAGGTTGAGAACCACTGTTTTAAAGAGCACACGCATCTGAAGTCTTATATTTGCAACATGAGCAGATACTTTCACAGCAATGAGTACTGGAATTGTCTTGTAGCCCACCACTCTCCACCTCTTAACAAGCAGTCTCTCCCTCTCTGCTCTCTGATAAAAGTTGTTTTGGAGATGCTGGGTCAGACTTTCATAGCTGCCACTGCCCTGTCTAGTTTGATAGGCTTTTGAATCCTAACTGAAATGCTAAACTCAAGATATATTGTATTTCAAGAGCTTTGTTTTCCCACCAGCTTTGTTATAAGTACCTGGCTGATGCTGTTGGCAGAAGAATCTGAGTTCAGCTTAAATTCTGCACCGACAGTCACAGTATCTAATCATTTGAGTCCCTTGATCACGCAGAGCATCTTCTTTTATAAGTAGTCCTCCGCTCACGATTGGTCACTTAGTGACAGTTTGAAGTTATGACGGACCTACTGCGGGGAAGGTACTTCCAATCTGGATTTGAAGCTATGATGGTCAGGCCTATTCCCTCCCCCCAATTTCTAATCATGTGGCTATTCTTCAGATGCTTGGCAACCGGGCCACATTTATGGCCACCTGCAACATCCGTAGGTCACATGACCCGATGGCTTTCAGCAAAACTGTGCCCCTAGTGAACCATTGGTGAACCACAAAAAAGTAGTAAAATAGATGCTTTATGACTGTCACGAATTATGACTACGATAAGAGGCTCCAGGACTATACTGTTTAGCTACCTTGCTGGCAGACTATTATGCGCTTCTGTTTTTTTTTTCCAATGTACTATCAATGTACTATCTTAAAGCATCTCTTTTCAAGATATTAGAAATATCACCGCATGTAGTGCCTTTAGCTGTATCACTATCCAGAAGAACTTAAAAGGTTCACTAAGGATTTGTGATGTCTGTTTTAAAGACCAACCAGCCCAACAGCTTTTGGACTGTCATCTGAGCAATGTTAAAATTTACAGCTTAAAGAGATACTTCCATTACTATTATTTTGCTCAAAATAATGAGTTGTACGGTTTATACTTTAGAAAAAGAAGTGGAGATAATGACAAAACCCACTTCACCACCGTCAGGCTTAGTTTTGTTTAACCTTTTCTGTATCTTGGCTCTTCCACTCAAATGAAAGAATCGGGTCTCTGAAATCTTGCTCTCTTAACCCTAGACAGCTCTCGTCTCTTGAAACCAAAGAGTTGTGGATTAAATCCCCCCAAAGCCAACCAAGCTATAGAGAAACATTTGGATTTTGTCCTCCTGTGACATGCAGCTAGGTGTCCCGCTGCTCCTAATTCAGTAAAAAACAGGTCCCCTCCGTCAGTAAAAAGACTCTTGAGTTTCTTTCTGGCAGAGAGATAGGATGAGGAGAAGAGAACGGGCAACTTAAAGAGGGCAATGGCATCCTCTGGTGTGATGAGTTGGTTCCAAAAAGGAAAGAAGAAACAAGCATGGACCAGCTTCCTTTTTCAAAACTAGTCAGCCCTGGACCAGTGTGCCAGTGGTTGTACGTGGGTAGGACAAGCAGCATCTTCCACCTCCTAGTAGTTCTTGCTGAAACCGATGGGATTCTGTGACTGCCACCGCCATAAGTCCTCACCTGAAAACAAGAGGGAGAGGAAGGAGAGTAGAGAGAGGAATAATAAGGGTCCGGCAAGATCAGAAATGAGGTGATCAGCCGCCTGGGAAAGCCAAGGGAAATCATCAGAACAATTACAAAACGGAAATTAGAATATTTCAGACATGTGATGCGACACCCAGAAAAATACGGCATACTCCATTTAACCCTCCAAGGAAAGATGGAAGGCAAACGAGGTCCAGGCAGAAGACGAAGATTGTGGCTTCAAAATCTAAGGGACTGGTTTGGACAAAACTCAGCAGCACTTTTTCGTGTGGCTGCTGATAAAAACAGGATCGCCAACAGGATCACCAACATCCGATAACGGATATGGCACAAGAAGAAGAAGAAGCTTGCCTTTAGATAGGTATCAAAAGATACTGGGAAGGATAGATGTTGACTTGGTTCTCCGGTAGGAGGGGGAAGCAAAATGTTCCTTGAAAGATGAGCAGCAAGCAGAAAGTTTCGACTTACACATTTTGTCCAGGCCAAAGATAGCTTTCCAACCCAGCTCTCGCTCAGCTAAACCAGGGTTTGCATAACAAGAGGCTACGTCCCCTTCTCGGCGTTCAACAATCTTGTAGTTTATCTAAAATAAACAAACAGCCTGCCTTTATATTTCTGGGGAATGAGTTGGATACCGTTGCTAAGATGCCAAGTAAGGGAATGGTTAGGTCCCAGGCTGATCATAAAACTAGCAGAGTCTGAGAAAGTGGACAGCTTCACAATAAGATCTCACGGTGTAGGTCCCAGGCACTTTTAAGTCTTGGTGTAGGAGACCCGCATATTGGCTGTCAGCCCCTGCATCTCATCTTCAGCCTACCTGTCTCCCAGATGCCTTCTCCATGGCTTTGACCATCTGCAAGACCGAGTAGCCAACACCAGTCCCAAGGTTGTAAATCTGTAAAAATGCATATATATATATATATATATATATATATATATATATATATATATATATATCTATATATATATATATATATATATATATATATATATATATATATGTATATATTGCTCATCATTATATTCATCTATGCTCCTCCTTTGCTGGGGGAAGCAAAGGAGAGCTTAAATATGAGAAGGTTGGAGGGGATGGTTACCCCAACTTGTTTTCAGTATGAGTCTAGCGCAGTGTTTCTCAACCTTGACCATTTTAAGGCATGTGGACTTCCACTCCCAGAATTCCACAGCCAGCAATGCTGGCTGTGGAATTCTGGGAGTTGAAGTCCACATGCCTTAAAATGGTCAAGGTTGAGAAACACTGGTCTAGCGGGTGGATGCATCTGATTTAAAGCTATTAAGTTTAGTCTCCTGCACTGTAAGACCATTCAGAAATGAAATAAGAAAAAATAAGGATTATGAAGACACCCTTTGACCTTAGCAGGGCATTTTCCTTCTCAGAGGGTGGAGACTTGTATAATGAACATCCTTACCTTGCATCCACAGTTCTCCTTGAGCTTCTGCAAGGCTGCAATATGGCCCTTTGCCAGATCAGTTACATGGATATAATCCCGAATGCCTATCAGAGAACAATCGGTCAATGTTCTGCTCACTCAGCTGATGCGCGTGTATTTCCACATTTTTAGATGTGCATTCTCTTGGGTAAATACGTTCACAATACATATAATAGAGAACAAATTTTGCACATTAGGCCAGGGATGGTGTTAATAGTCTTTCTTTCCCAAGCCATTTAGGAAACCTGCTCAACCAGAACTGCCTATTTCTTGAGGCCAGGAGGAGCTCTCTAATAAATCTCAGCTCCCAGCAAAGAAAATTAGTATTTGAGACCCAGGAGGTGATCATATATAGTTCCATTTTAATTTAGCCCATGTACACCTTCATTGCCCCTTTAACCAGTAGTTTAGCAGTCAAGTAATTCTACCAGGAAAGAGTTTTAGGACTTAAGTTAGTAAAACGATACTCACAACCTCCCACTTCCAAATACATTTATAAAGCGCTTGGAATTTTATGAGGCTGTCAACTCTGAAAGAGACTTCTGGCATGAAATCCTGGAATGTCTCAGAAGGTGATAACGGAATATTGAGCTTTGGGCTATTATGATAATGTCTTCTTAAAGGTGCTTAGCCCTGGTTTAAGATAGCAAGAAAGTAAGTCCTGCTTTGGGAAGAATTGTGGACAATATATTCGCATCTTTCCTTGAGGGAAAGCTCCGAATTGTGACTCTTGCCTTTTTCACTGAGCTTCTCCACTCGGCCTTTTTTTTTTTTTTTTTGAAAGGGGAGGTCTTTATTTTAAAGTTTGGATGATTCTGAGCCCCACACACCTGTCCCATCCACTGTGTCATAATCATTCCCAAAGACATTCAGATGCTCTCTGCGCCCCACAGCCACCTGGAACAGGCAGAAGATGGGAAAAAATTAAAATGAAATGAAAAAAATCAACTGATCGAGTAGCACAAACTCTATTTAAGATCTGTGTACCTGGGCAACATAAGGCATCAGATTGTTTGGGATGCCCTGGGGGTCTTCTCCAATTTTTCCGGACTTGTGAGCTCCAATAGGGTTAAAATACCGCAAGAGAACAGCGTTCCACTCCTAGGACAAAAAAAGAACACACCAAGTAAATCCGGTGGGACATAGCAGCCTACATGGGACTCAAAGTGAAGTGTTGCTCTCTTACTGGTTCCGCCTTGCACAAATCCTGGATCATCTCCTCAATGAAATACTTGGATTTGCCGTAGGGATTGGTGCAGCTGCCGACCGGGTGCTTCTCGTCAAGAGGGAGGTAAACAGGATCTCCATAGACTGTGGCTGAACTGCTGAAGACTATGTTCCTGACTCCATGGGCTTTCATGGTCTGAGAGGCAAAAAAGAAAGATAAGCTAGATTCCGAATCAGGTCAGAGGGAGCAGATAAATCTTGACAACGGGGATAATATTCCTTGCCCTTGTTTTAATCCAAGCCAGCATGGCTCTGGATGAAGACTGGTGCAACTGACTAGTGGCCATCCCAGTGCTTAATGAGAGGATACTCTATGCTGTGGGTTTTTGTATGGGGTCTCGTGTTAGCATCCAAGATGGCCTTAAAAGGTCATAACCAACTGACCCCAACTGGACAGCTTCTAAATCTCTTGGAACCAATCTCCCACATTCTTCAGCCATATACTAGTTGGAGGCTATAGAAGCTGAAGTCCAATGAATTCGGAGAATTTGGGAGGGCTGTGCTAAATCTTTGCAGGCCTCTGCTTTTTAACACATTAACAGTTGCAGAGTTTCAACTTCTGGCCAAGTGACTCAACATTTGAGCCCTTGAAGTTCTGATCTGCACATCAGTGCAAATGACCAATCTAGTATAAATTCTTCTGATTTTTGCTCTTAGAGCCATTTGCTGGTGATTGGACAAGAGCTTGTACCCCAGAACCATCTTCTATTGACTCTCTCTAGTTAAAACTTTCATTATAACCTTGCACAATGGAAGCTCACCTCCAGCAACCGGATGCTCCCTGTCAGATTCACTTTGTAATATTCCAGTGGCATCTGAACAGACTCCCCAACGGCTTTAAGACCCGCAAAATGTATCACTGCAGAAAAGTGATGCTGGAAATGGAAGAATGACCACAATAATGTCGCTGTTGTTTACTGAGAACAAAATTAACGGTCATTGTGTTTTTTTTTTCATCAAGTCAAGGATATTTAACTTCTAAATCAAAGAAGCCTATTTTTCAGTTGAATTATTTTAAAGTATTCTAAACCGGGAAGGCAAAAATATGAAGCCTGGATCAGAATGACTATTCAATACATGGCCTACGTGGTGACTACATTCCATCTCTAAAGGCTCACCAAAATAACCACATAATATTCTCTGAGGCTATTGTTTTTCCAGGAGTTTGGAGGTATTTGTGTCTCATTGGTTTTTCTGCTCCTATTCCCATCTTTAAAAGCCCCCCCCCCAAAAAAAAGGAATTCTGAAGAAGGAAGAAAACATTCGACAAATTAAGGTGTTCATTTTCCTGCTGAATTACAGAAATACAATTCTGGACTCCAGGGCCACCAACATTAGGCAAGACTGCCCATTCCACTCTGACAACTATCCACAGAGCACAAAAACACTGAGATCTTTGCCCATGTTTTTGGAAAAAGGTCGATTCAGATGCCTTTCAACTGAGCTGACAATGCAAAAATCACTTACAGAGTCTTTTATAGGCTGGCTACTTGCCAATGCTTTAACATCCACGGCCTGAGAGCAGAGATTTTTTTTCCCCAACAAATATGGACTGAGTCACTTATAGTTTTTCCTTGCAGTTTTTCAGCACAACCAGCCACACTGGAAGTCAATGCAGCCACAAGAACATTGATGCACCATCAAACTATGGAAACTTTGAAGAATGGGCAGTACAAAAATCTCTCCCAAGATTGATGGGGTGAAGAACCAAAATGGATGACCATATAGGAAAAAGTAGGCACAAATCGTGGTGCTGCTCAGCAGGCAAAAACTATTTGCAGAGCAGAAGCTGAGTCAGTTTTCATAATTGGTACAATGACAAAGGAAAGTTAAACCCTCAGTGATGTCATCACACCTTTTTGAAGAGCTCCTGAAGGCCCCTCTCGTCAAGAACATCCAGCTCCTGGAATGGGATCTCCTTTCCCACAATCTCCATCACCCGCTGAATACTCTCCGGAACCATATTTTCTCCTGTAGAGAGAATTAGTGTTTTGATGCAATGCTGGGTGGACTAGACCTCATGCCAGTCAGAATGCCTACCCTCCCATGCCCTTAGTCTGGATGCTCCTTTGGACCTTATGGATGGCCTAGCTTTTGACTGAAAACATTCTAATCTCCACCATTCCTGCTCCATAAGCCAAGCATCTCCCTCTCTTGTAAACAAACAGGGATGATCTCTCTCTCTCTCTGCCATTTGCTCAGAAATGCTCTGGTACTGTCAAGGCCTTTGAGGAAAGCAAACTCAAGAAGCAGTCCTCTGTATTTCTGAAGGATCTTTAGTGCTCACAGGTCATTGGAAGAGAAACTTGAAAGCCTCCAGAGCAGCGGTTCTCAACCTGTGGGTCGCGACCCCCTTGGGGGTCGAACGACCCTTTCACAGGGGTCGCCTAAGACCATCGGAAAACACATAATTACATATAATGCTTTAATTATGTTCAATTTGTTACAATAAAAATACATCCTGCATATCAGATATTTACATTACCATTCATAACCGTAGCAAAATTACAGTTATGACGTAGCAACGAAAATAATTTTATGGTTGGGGGGTCACCGCAACATGAGGGACTGTATTAAAGGGTCGCGGCATTAGGAAGGTTGAGAACCACTGCTCCAAAGCAATTATCCAGCTCAACTTATAGCTAGCATAATTAAGGGGGAGTCTCCTCTTTGCATTCACTTTCCTCCCCTGAACTCAACTTTTCTGTAATGGCCCTCTATCTTCCGGTAATATCTTTCACTATTCTCCCTGTTCCCATGCCTGTTAGTCATTCCATCATACATACTCCCTCTACCTCCATCCCAATAGCTATCCAAGTAGGAAATGAGAGCATGACTAGGATCTGGTCTTTCTGTCAGTATTTTAAGGGATCAATAAAGGACACTGAGGGTTTAGCCCAGGGATAAGCAACCTTGGCTCTTTTATGATTCGTGGACTTCAACTCCCGGAATTCCTGAGCCAGCATGGCTCGGCATGGAAACCTCTCCCTTTCCCCTCAGCATGGCTGGCTCAGGAATTCTGGGAGTTGAAGTCCACGAGTCATCAAAGAGCCAAGGTTGCCTACCCCTGGTTTAGCCAATGTTTCAGTGCCACCCTGAGGTGAAAGTGAAATAATCCTTGCCTATGGGAGTCAGTGGTGAAGGCAACACTGTTGGCTCCCCACTCCAGCTAAGTCACAGTTAGCTTCGTTGATAGACCCAGCCATAATTTGCAAGGCTGATGCAACTTACACACTGGGGCTTATTTGACTCTGGTTTAGTACGTTCTACAAAATTACTCATTGCGATTTGTAAACCACGGATTATGACTAACATATTACCTATAAAGTAAATCATGATGATAAACATGGCTCAGAGCAAGGCCTGAATTCAGCTACTAGTCCAGGCAAACAATTGTTTGAACAGTCTGCCTATAAACCAGGTACTTCACTGTCAGTTTAAGGCGTCTTGCTAAATGGAAACCTTGCTGTCAACCAGCTCCTGGATACTGCCCTTACCTCGGATGGCATTGTGGAAATTATCGATAACTACCGGGGTATAGCCAGCCTCAACCAGCTCCAGAACGCAGTGGCTCCCTATATAGCCAGCTCCACCTGTCACGAGGATCTTTTCCGACATGGTCTTCTGAAAAGAAACAGAAAAATCCTTGGAGGAAGAGAAAAACTGGTCTCTTTCTGGGAGTAATGTATATTATGGAAATCAGGGTGTGCAATTAATTTTCCCAAGAGACCACGTGAGAAACTAGGACTGTTATGGAGGGCCAAACCAATAGGGCTATGAAAGTATATAGGCAAACATGCATGCACATATATAAACTGGGAGGGGAGGGAAACAGTCGCCCTCAAAATAAAAGCAATCCATACAGGCTGAATAGGGACAGCCAAAGGGCTGGATGTGGCCCATGGCCCATAAAATGCCCAGGTCTGATTTAGGCCAATCTGGAACACTCCAGATGTTTTGGGATTGCCGACTGAACATTCCAGATCTCTAGATTGGAATTCTGGGGATTGCGGCTTCAAGAAGCCCAGAGGGCACCAAAATGAGTAGAAGCAGCAATGCCTCGTTTCCAGCCTAGATTTTCTTGGCCAGATTCAGTGCCAAATTCAGTCCTGAGGGAAGTCACTCAAAACTAAAAGGTGTGAAGCATTCTGTCAGAATTCACAAATGTTGGTCCTAGGCTAGAATTCATCCTTGCTTATGCCGGAGGAAAAAAGGGACAGGTAAAAATCTGGACTAAGGCAGTCTGGAAAATGGAACCTGGAGACAGTTCAGAAGCTGAGTGGTGAGCAAGGAGTATTTACATGGAAGTAAAAGGATGGGGCAGCCTGAGTAGCAGGATTACCAAAGGCCATTGCTCTGCGGAAGTGAGAATTACATGTGTACTAAGCTCTGAATGGCCTCTGTCAAATATATATTCCAGTGATGGCAAACCTTTTAGAGATTGAGTGCCCAAACTGCAACCCAAAACCCACTTATGTATCGCCGGATGCCGGTGGCTGTGGTCCACTCGGCGGGCACAGCTACAGTGGGCTTAGCAGACTGGGTGGGCGTGGCCACTGGATGGGTGTGGCTGATTGGGCGGGCATGATTGGGTGGGCATGGCCGGGATGGGCGTGGCCACCTTGATGTTGCTTATGAGTAGGGACACCTGTGGGAGCTGGGCAGGGTTGGGGGAGATCCAGGGGGTCTCTGGCGGGTGGGATGGTGGGCTCCCCAATGGCGGCTCCAGGCTGGCTGGCCTTAGGCCAGTGATGGCGAACTTTTAGAGACCACGTATGCTGGGACGATGGTGTGTGGCCTCCACGTGCCGCCTCTGGCACACGTGCTATAGGTTCGCCACCAATGATACATTCTTTCACCTTGCAAAAATCATATTTGAAGCATTTTGCATCAGTCTGATGAATTGATATTCCTGAAAGCTTTTAACAGCCTAAGGAACCCCCTTTATATACCCTCCTTTTCCATGCCTCTCTATCTTATAGTCATTTTTACCCTCAATTTGCAGAATCAATATTGACCTTGACTGGAAAAGAAAAATGTGGTTTACGCAAGTAAATATAACCTGTCCAAAAATAAGCTTTCTATAATAGAATCCTTCCCTCTTTGTCATCTATCTGACATTAATGGGTATTTCCTTTCCCCAGATGTGCCATGTTTCATGCAAAAAGTAAGCAAACCCCGTGAGCATAAATGCAATTCCCCATCCTTGTTTAATTAACGTTAGTTTCCACAAAAGTCCTGCTTGTCAGATGTTAACCAGCTTTTATAGACCTCATCTATAACAAACTGGTAGTGTTTGCATTTGCACAATCCCACGCAACCAGTTACAGCCCTATTGCCTACATTTGTACAACATGCTTATTAATCTTGCCAAGTCTTTTTTGAATTTAGTACCCTCTGTGGACCTAACCCATTTGATTACAAACCCAGGAAATGGGTTCAGTAACCAAGTTACGTTTTGTTATGAGATTGTGATAAATAAGAAAAAAGGAGACGGAACTGAAATATTTAGACAACTTTTCCTCCCACCTATCTCTGGCCCATTTTTTTTTTCTCTTGGTGTCCTTATTGCCAGGGAAGGAAATTGCCACCACCCGTGGGTCAGACACCAGATTATTTAAATCAGTGGTTCTCAACCTTTTTAATGCCGCGACCCCCAACCGGTCGTAAGTCGAGGACTACTCAACTGGTGCAGCACCGTTTGCAGAATGGGACTTTTGGCGGGCTCAGCAGGGCAGAGACAGCCTGGACAATTCCTATGGGCTTTTGAATAGGCTCTTTTGAATAGACTCTATTCAAGAGAGTCTATTCTATTGGCTTTCAAAAGCCAATGGAATAAAAGGGAGTAGCACAGCTAAGGAAAAGGGGGAAAAAAATGGCGGACTGCGTTGTTTGGCGACCCCCGTGAAATGGTCGTTCGACCCCAAATGGGGTCCCGACCCACAGGTTGAGAACCACTGATTTAAATGCTATGGGATAGAAAAATAATATTTTCCAGAATTTAGATTGAGAACTCCCAAGTCCAACTTAGCAAAGTATCACAGGGGGAGCAGGAGAAAGACGAAGCTTCTTAAACCCCTTTGTCAAAATAACATTTAACCCAGGACTGTTGTAGTTCTTTCCCCTAAAACCATGTCTTTGCCTGTTTCTCCTCCCTTCCGTGCGCGGTCATGGACAGAGCCACTCTCTTTGCACAGAAAAGCTTCTGTCTTTCTGTTCCAGAAGTCTATTACTATTTATTTTCCAATCCCGCAAAATAATATTTTTTTAGAACAGATGCACTTCAGTCTGAAAAATCACAAGGTTGAGGCTTTGCCGGGAAGAGGAGGACTGAAGTCAGAAGAGCTGTTGAGGGAGGGGGCCACCTGGACAGAATTGCCCCCCCCCCCAAAGGCCCATGAAAAGAGAGTCTGTGTGCACACAGCCACAAGGAAAAGCATTCATCCCTGAAATACACCACCCAGAGGATATCTGAGCATCCAGATGTGGCTGGTTCACTTTTCCAAGCACCTTAGTTTGCCTGTCTGTAAAATATATGGGTTTCTGGGGTCCAGCCTCAATTCCTCATTCTTGCTTTCAGGATCTTCCTTAGCTTTCCCACTCCTCCTCTCTTAACTCCTGATTTCTCGTTAATTTCTCGCCCTGTAACCTTTGCTCCTTCAGCTCCAAAAGCCGTTGTCCAGGATTCAACTTTTTCCTCTTGCAAGGAAAAGGAATGATCTTCATCCAATGCTGTGTCATAGCTCTTCTCTTCCTCCAGCACAAGCCAATCCTTTCTCGGAAAGGTTGGCACAACTTCCAGTACAAAAAATGGTACCAAGAACAACTGTCTCTCTGTGTGTACAACCAGATTGAGGCCTCATCCCTCCAGTGCCCGTGTTGCTGACTTTTAATTGCTCAATCAGGTAAACTGCAGGACAGTGGTGGGATTCAGACGGTTCGGCAGAACCAGTAGCTAAATTTTGCTCAGCTCGGAGAACCTGCTGAATGCACAATGCTTCTAGAAGCCCCGTCTAGGCCTCGGAGCCCTGCACGAGGCCTCCCACGCCTAGAATGGCCCATTGAAAGTTCATGGATGCCACTTCCAGAAGTCCATTCTAGGCCTCAGAGGCCTGGAGGAAGCCTTCCAGGCCTAGACCGGCTCACCGGAAGTTCATGGATACCACTTCCGGAAGTCCGTTCTAGGCCTCGGAGGCCCAGGCCTGCATCCACTAAGAGAACTGGTTGTTCAGGTATTTCAGTCCCACCACTGCTGCAGGATGAAAGAGGTGGAGGGCGGGATACCATTCCCTTCCTGTGGTACAGCATTTCTCAACTTTGGTTACTTTAAGACATGTGGACTTCAACTCCCAGAATTCCCCAGCTAGCATGCAGCACTTGAAGTCCAGGCATTTTAGAATGGCCAAGGTTGAGAACTGCCACCTTGGCCAAAACAGAAGCTCAGAGCACTATGAGCAGTTGCAATGCTTTCCTTCTTTTTTATTCTCCTGAGGAACAAACCATCCGTCTGGCTCTTGCTTGCTCCTCCACCCATCAACACTCAGGCTGGGCCAAAATCATGCTGTCACTCAAATTTTACTTGCTTTAGATCTGCTGCCTCTGCTGAAGGGCAATTAAATCTTGTCTTCCAGGAGAAACTGGAGAGAGATCTAATCCTTCTGCAAACAGCTCTGTCCTTTTTGTCATTTTTAAAATATTTTAATTCCCTGGTTTGGTTTCTGCATCCTTCCACATTGGTCTCCCTAGAAGATATTTAGCAAGTGGAGCCTTGCCTGTACTCCAAACCTCCTTTTGCTAGCGGGGGGGGGAGGGGAGTCTAATGTTCAGTGTTTAGTGATGCTTATCAGATATTTATTTATGACATGTATTAGATTAGAACAATATAAAATCCTGGCTATTTGGTTCCCATACTGCCAGCAAGGTATAGAAGAGGTTAAAAAAAAGGATCTGCAGCAGTTCAGTTCACTTTCTTCCTCCCTCTAGCCAACCTTTTACTTGGCTAAAAGCCAACCTGGTTCAGGATGTAGTGATTACTCACTATTTACTTAGAGGTATTGAAAACCAGGAAACGGAACACTTGGTAGGACTGGTGCAGTGGGATGACAAAATATCCACCACTGGGAGAAGAGATCTGAGCTGGGTTGTGCTTTCCATAGCCGGATCCACGTGGGCAGAACAACTCACAATCGGGCATGCAATTGCACTGCCAAGTTGGCAACACCTTGTTCACACCTGGGCCGTTTGCTGGAATCAGAACACAGGGTAATCTTAGCCAAGGGGCAGAATGACGTTGCTTCTTTGTTTTATCCATCAAAGCTGAGACCTGCCCAACCGGAGCCTGGCGCAAAAAAACCCTCATTCACACACAAGGACATTTGCTCGCCTGCAGTCCAACGTATGGGGTAATAATAATAGTAGTAAAGTTGGAAGGGACCTTGGAGGTCATCTAGTCCAACCCCCTGCTCAGGCAGGAAACCCTACACCATTTCGGACAAATGGCTGTCCAGTCTCTTCTTAAAAACTTCCAGTGTTGGAGCATTTAATGCTTCTGGAGGCAGGTTGTTCCACTGGTTAATTGTTCTCACTGTCAGGAAGTTTCTCCTTAGTTCTAGGTTGCTTCTCTCCTTGATGTGTTTCCACCCGTTGCTTCTTGTCCTGCCTTCAGGTGCTTTGGAAAATAGCTTGATTCCCTCTTCTTTATGGCAGCCCCTGAGATATTGGAATACTGCTATCATATCCCCCCTTGTCCTTCTCTTCGTTAAACTAGTTATACCCAATTCTAGCAACCGTTCCTTATATGTCCCCTAATCATCTTTGTTGCTCTTCTCTGTACTCTTTTTAGAGTCTCAACATCTTTTTTACATCGTGGTGACCAAAACTAGACGCAGTATTCCAAGTGTGGCCTTACCAAGGCATTGTAGAGTGGTATTAATACTTCACGTGAACCAAGTTAAGGTCTATTTTGAAAGCAAGATTTAAAGCAAGCATGATATTGAATCTAGCTGACAGTGCTTGTTCACAAACCATAGTTAAAACAACTATCATCCAGCACAGGGATGCAGGTTTTTTTGAGAGAACAAATTTATAGCATCCGTTTGAACACTGCTGAGGACTGTTCTTCAAAACGTAGTAAGATGGGTCCAGAATGAAATTTGATTGCACTTCATTGATAGTAAAGTTAAATTAGAGGGCATATTACTTATTCCATCAGTTTAAAAACGTTTCTCCAGTTTGCCACACTATAATGTAACAATCCTGGGGAACCCATAAGGGATTTTGGAGCCAAAGCCATCCTGGCACTTCTGCTTAGGAAGATGCATGAACTCAACTGCAAGGGATTTGCAACCAGGAATTGGTCTGGAGGATCAAGAATTCTTCTCCCACTTGCCAAGCCCTCTTTCCTTACAATTTTTAGTTTTATGCACATCAAGTATGATTGTCATTTTGCTGTGGCTCTTTTTAAACAATTGTATGCACAAAATGTTCCCCTCTTTATCCCGGAATCAATCAGCCAATCCACATGAAGAAGCAGACCATTTCATAGCTGAAATAGTTTCACGCGTAAAAAAACAGTTTCTTGTTGAAAACAGGACTTTCCACATTTCACATGCAAGAGTTTGAGACGGGATGTTTTGCACACTCTTACAAGTTGGTAGTATAGCTATTGGACCTACAGGGGTGCAAACCGTGGCTCAGCCCATCATGGGATTCACTTGGTTTTCACTTAACACAAAATTGGGCAACTTCCCCACAACTAAGCTATAACTTTCTCCCACAAGTGGCTGGAGATTTGTAGGTGAAATTACTAACCAGGAAGGGCTGTTCCCCCCCCCCGCATCTTTCAGGTTTTTAAGGGTGGGAAGAACAGCTTCTTCACACCCTCAAATGTGTTGAGAAACTAGTTGGTTTCTGGCTGCATCGTTGGGGGGGGAGAAGTTTAGGGAGAAGATTAATAGTGGAACTGGAGCGATTTTCCTCCAGAGCAGTGGTTCTCAACCTTTTTAATGCCGCGACCCCCAACCGGTTGTAAGTCGAGGACTATTCAACCAGTCGTAAGTCAAGGACTACTCAACTGGTGCAGCACCGTTTGCAGAATGGGACTTTTGGCGGGCTCAGCAGGGCAGAGACAGCCTGGACAATTCCTATTGGCTTTTGAAAGCCAATAGAATTAGACTCTATTCAAGAGAGTCTATTCTATTGGCTTTCAAAAGCCAATAGAATAAAAGGGAGTAGCACAGCTAAGGAAAAGGGGAAAAAAATGGCGGACTGCGTTGTTTGGCGACCCCTGTGAAATGGTTGTTCGACCCCAAATGGGGTCCTGACCCACAGGTTGAGAACCACTGCTCCAGAGCCTCCCACTCTGATATTTAAAATATCATTAGACATTAGTCTTTCACTTTAGTAAGGGGATGATGGAATGATGTGATCTCCCTGTGTGCTGCAGACTTCCCATTCCTGATTTAACACATTGGTGAGCCTTACAAATTTTGGTCTATTTAGATAGTAGCCACAATCACATCAGCCAAAAGCAATGTACAATATGTGAAGTTTTTTGGGAATACAATATTTACTGGGGGGGAAAAGATATACTTATCTGCAACTGAAATTTGGGCAGCTGGATATGGAACTTTCTGCCAACTGCGTACAGCTGTGTTATCCCCTCTACTTTTAAATGACAAGCAATGAAAAGCTGATTTCACTCAAAACAATTGGCAGGGCCACACTGCTTTTCAAATTAATTGCACACAGTTAAATATTGCTCTTTCCGTTGTTTTCTTTTTATGGTTTATAGCAAGTTGTTTCAGTAGATTGCTTTTATTGCAGAGTTATACAACTGCATTTTTATGACAGCCTTCTGCCAATCAAAAGATTGCTGTATTGTTCTTTTTGCTGTTCCGTGCCCTTCAGGAATGTAAGAGCTCTATTAAGAAAATAAATCATAATGGATCCTCTCCTATTACATCCCTTCAAACAGAGCAGAGTGCCACAATATGCAAACTAATGGTGCTACTCTGCTAATTCAACCTGCTCGGCTCTCCCCATACTGAAATTGTCAAGTGGTCAGTGGGGGCTATACGAGGCATCTCTCAAAATACAATCAGCTTTTTAACATTTTCTCTATGTAAAAGAACAGCTTCCATTCAGTCCAAGAGAAAAACTGATCGCTGTTGGGATCATTATCTGTCCTCTTCCTCCAATACTGGATACCGTGTCTATGGAGATAGATTCTCAATCATCCAAGTCATAGTTGTCCCAAAGTGCTTCCCCCCCCAAAAAAAGCTTCATTAGTTCTCATCCAAGAAACGTCTTCAGTTCAGAACTAAAGAAGCTTTTTGGATGAGAAGCAAAACATCTTCAAGGAAAAGCGAAGTCCAGTTGCCTTTTGGGGAAAAAAAAAAACAAAACTTTGGGACACTGCATAGTCTGATTGCTCAAACTACTATCTCAGGCAGATAGTATACATGTACTAGCTTGAATCCATAGAACTGCCACGATGTCCTTTGGAGGGCTAAAATGACGGAAGCAGCTTTGCACCCTAAGCGCTGCTCTCTCTGGGTGTCTGCTTGGACACTCCCAAGTTGTATGAAAGGAGTGGAACTGTTGTTGTAATCCATATTTTTGCAGCAATAAACTCAGCTCAAATTTCCCCCCAGAATAAAGCAGGAAAGGATTGCCCTCTTTCAACTGGGAAAAAACCTTCCCTAAAAATAAAAAATAGGGAAGTGTGACCTTCACACTTAGCTGATCTTGGCTTCTCTCAGAAAATCTAACCAGGATTAGTACTTGAGGGAGGACTGGGACTGACTGGACTGGGATTTTAGAAACAAACTCTGCTTTTTACGAGTTTGAATAGGCACATTGCACATCCTCAAACTTCACCTAGCTGCAGTGTTTTCTGCCTGCCTGCCTGCCTGCCTGCAAGAGATGCTGCATGGGCTGGCTCAGGAATTCTGGGAGTTGAAGTCCACGAAGTCATAAAAGAGCCAAGGTTGCCCACCCCTGGTCTAGGGCAACGTTTCTCCACCTTGGCAGCTTGAACATGAGTGAACTTCAACTCCCAGAATTCCCTAGCATAAGCATGCTATGCTAAGGTACGCTGGGGAATTCTGGGAGTTGAAGTCCACCCCTGTTCAAGCCGCCAAGGTGGAGAAACACTGTTCTCGGGATACAGGATGCAGAAAGTTTTCCAAAAGCCAAAGAAACCAGGCTCCATCGTCAGCCCTTCCCTTCCGGCTGAAACACCTGCCTCCTGGCCAAGGCAGGGCAGTGAGAGGGGAGCTCCTGGCTTCCCTGAAAAGAGCCAGGCAGGTCTTCCCAGGGGCTGAAGAGCCGTCTAGAAGGACAGCTGGGCAACCTCCTGACCCGTTTTCCGACCTACCTTTGCCAGCCAAGGCGGAGACCAGCATCGCCTCCCCGCCACGGTCTCCCTTCTTAGCCGGGCGGCAGGATTCCTGCCGAAACCTCACTGTCCCCGCCCATCGCAGTCCGTTTCTCCCGGGGGCGCCATTCATTCAGTCATTCACACGTGCAGCCCGCCCGCCTGCCCGCAGCCTCACCTTGCAGCTCCGCAGACTCCTCCGAGGTAGCGAGGTCGCCGCCCCTTTAAGGGCTTCTCCCGGACCCGCTCCCTTCTCCCCTTTAGGCCACGCCTCCGCGGCTCGCGCGGCCACACGCCGCCGCTTCCCCATGGAAACGTGTCACTTTTTGTCCCGCCCTCTTCGTACGGAAAGGGGCGAGGATCAAAAAGGTGTCTCCAAAGGGGCCACGCATCCTTTGGATGGAGCTGGTGGGGGTCTTTCCCGCCGGAGGAGGCTGCAAATGGGGGTTTCTCAAGCTAGAAGAAAACGACAAAGTTCTGAGCTGCTTGTATGTGGTTTTATATTTCAAGGCGTTCAGTTTCTCATCACCCAGCTTGGGATAACCCTGCATGAATGGGAAAGAGGCAAGTTATCTTTTGCACTCTTCACAAGAGAGGCTAATATCTGAACTGCAATAGAATATTCGGTATTCGCCAAGTGTGATTGGACACACAAGGAATTTGTCTCTGGGGCTCTCGGCGTACGTACAAATAATACACCAATAGGGGTAGAAGGTAATAGGAAAGATGAGAAGGATAGCAGTAGTGCAGCCCTGCTACATGGGTAAATATCCTTAGCCATAAGTCAGTGCTGTGGGAAATAGGTGTTCAGCAGTGTGATGGCATGGGGGGGGGGTGCCTTTGTGTCCAGTTGTTTTGGCAATGCAATTTGTTGTTGTTGTTGTTAGTTGCGAAGTCATGTCTGACCCATCGCGACCTCATGGACCACGTTCCTCCAGGCCTTTCTGTCCTCAACCATCTTCTGGAGTCCATTTAAGCTCACGCCTCCTGCTTCAGTGACTCCATCCAGCCACCTCATTCTCTGTCGTCCCCTTCTTCTCTTGCCCTCCATCTTTCCCAGCATCAGGTTCTTCTCCAGGGAGTCCTTCCTTCTTGTTAGGTGGCCAAAGTACTTGAGTTTCAACTTCAGGATGTGGCCTTCTAAAGAGCAGCCAGGGTTGATCTCCTCTAGGACTGACCGACTGACCCCCTGGTTTGATCCAGGGGACTCGCAGGAGTCTTCTCCAGCACCATAGTTCAAAGGCCACAATTCTTTGGCGCTCAGCCTTTCTTCCAACTTTCAAACCATACATTGCAATTGGGAAAACCTTGACTATGCACACTTTTGTTGGCAGGGTGAAGTCTCTGCTTTTTAGCATGCTGTCTAGATTTGCCATAGCTTTCCTCCCCCAGGAAGCCCTCCTACATGGGTAAATATCCTTAGCCGTAAGTCAGTGCTGTGGGAAATAGGTGTTCAGCAGTATGATAGCATGGGGGAAAAACTGCCTTTGTGTCCAGTTGTTTTGGCAATGCAATAAGAGCCATAAATATATGAAAGGAAAAATCATAATAAAGCATCCATAAACTCCATTGTACATGTAGTCCTCAATTTACATCCACAATTAGGACCAAAATTTCCATTCTTAAGCGAGGTGGCTGAAGTGAGTTGTGCCTGCTTTTACAAAAAGTTTTGCCTCAGTTGTTAAGTGAACCACATCAGTAAGTGAACCACGGTTTGCTAGGGTTGTGAAATGAACCTGGATTCCCCATTGACTTTATTTCATGAAAGCCATTTGGGAAAGTAGTAAATGGTGATTGCGTGACACTGGGATGCTGCAACCATCATGAATATGTGCCAGAAGCCAAGCACCTGAATTTTGATCACATGATCGTGGGTGATTGTAAGTGCAAGTATTGGTTGTAAATCACCTTTTTCAGTGCTATTGCATTTTCAAATAGAGACTGAATGGTTGTAAGTGCAAGACTATGTTTATAGACCAGGGGTAGGCAATCTTGGCTCTTTTATGACTTGTGGACTTCAACTCCCAGAATTCCTGAGCCAGCATGAGGGAAACTTTGGCCCCTTCATGACTCGTGGACTTCAACTCCCAGAATTCCTGAGCCAGCATGAGGGAAACTTTGGCCCCTTCATGATTCAGGGACTTCAACTCCCAGAATTCCTGAGCCAGCATAAAGGAAACTTTGGCCCCTTCATGACTTGTGGACTTCAACTCTCAGAATTCCTGAGCCAGCCATGCTGAGGGGAAAGAGAGAGGTTTCCAAGCTGAGCCATGCTGGCTCAGGAATTCTGGGAGTTGAAGTCCACCAGTCATGAAGGGGCCAAAGTTTCCCTCATGCTGGCTCAGGAATTCTGGGAGTTGAAGTCCACGAGTGAAGTCCACGAGTTCTGGGATTGAAACGAGTCATAAAAGAGCCAAGGTTGTTGTCTACCCCTGGTCTAGACTATAGAGGCTGCTTAGGGACAATGCAAAATGAAATTATTTTTCAGTAACAACCTTTTTTCAAAAATTCCACACTTAACCAAAAGTACAAATGTAGGTACTATCCATTCTGTATACAGTGCCATACGTTTGGTCCTTACACATAATGAAAGTATCTGAAGATAGGATAAAGAATCTTAACAGCACAGCTCTGTTTTGAGATTGACAGCCGTTATTTTTCCTATCCCACAACAGGATGGAAAAACCCTTAAGATGCTATGCTTCGACTGTGGGCAGGACCAAAGCCACGTAGTCTGAACAAAATGGTGAGACTTGTCTTGTATTTATCAAATATTTGTATTTATTTATTAAATTTCTATACCGCCCATCTCACCTAAGTGACGCTGGTCAGGGGTCGGCAACTATAGCCCCTTTACAACCTGTGGACTTTCACTCCACTGTGAAGTTGAAGTCCACAGGTCGTAGAGGGACTGTAGTTGCCCATCCCTGCTCCGGGTGGTTTACAGCGGCATTTCCCATTCATGTCGGAGGCACTTTTTAGGCACTTCCAGGGAGATGGCTGTGGGGGCTCTTTTCATGTCCCCGTCCAAAAGCTGGAGCGAATGATGGGAGCTCACCCTGCGAGGGAGCAGCACTTGGGTCTTGAACGTGGGCTTGCTAACTTCCAGACCAGCATCCTTAACCACATGAGCCAGGACAATAAAGGAAATATAAACAATAAAGCAATACAAACACAGGGCTGAAAGCCCAGTGAAGAACCAAATTTAACAAGGTTAAAAGTTATAGCTAAAGTTAAAAATCAAAGTTAAAAAATTCAGAAGATTCAAAAACTTAATTAGCCAGAGAGAGATTCCTCAAATCACTAGCCATCCCCAGGAGTACATCACACTCTTGAACCAACATGCCAATTGGCAGAGCCAGGTCTTAACATTTTATTTTTTTTGAAAAGTCAGAAAAGGATGAATCAGAAGCAAGAACCTGACGTTGTATATTCAGTTTTGCTCGGAGGAGATGGAGAGAAGGCTAGCGTTAGGCAAGTTGGCAAAAAACAGTGGCCAGCCAGCAATGGTGAGAAGACGACCTCTCCTTTCCCGCCAGTTACATGGCAGTTCTGGTCTAGCCTGATCTAACAAAATAGACTGGATTCCAGGTTCCTCATAGTTAGGGCCTTAATCTATAGCAGGCTGAAGTTAGGATCTCTGGCTAAGATCATGCAATTTCTTTGATTAAGATTCTTAGAAAGATGGATTCTAACACTGAAGCAAGGTTTCCTCCAGGGCGTTGGGTCAAATATGTCAGTCACAAAGACCTACTACAGTTGTATGTTCAAGGTTACGTTCAATATGAACAATTGTGATTATACCATAGTTCAGCTAAATGAAGCTACCCTAGTTCCATGCCCTTGGAGTCTGACTCAATTGCAATGAAGGCTGCTCCAGGCACTTACTTGCCCCTCCCCCAAGCAGTTCCTCCTGGCATCTCTGCACCTTGCCAGAGTGTGTTACTTCTGAGCAAGCAGCACGATGCTGAACTTACCAGCAAAGTAAGTATACTCAGCAGAGAGAGGATTTACGTTTCCCAGGAACACTACTGCCGTAGTGGCACAGTGGTTAAAATGGAGTATTGCAGGCTAATTCTGCTGACTGCCAGCAGTTTGATTCTGACTGGCTCAAGGTTGATTCATCCTTGCATCCTTCGAAAGTCAGTAAAATGAGGATCCAGATTGCTGGGGGCAATATGCTGACTCTGTAAGAGAGGGCTGTAAAGCACTATGAAGCAGTATAGAAGTCTAAGTGCTATTGCTACTCTTTTGCTAGAAGCAATTCCAGCATCGGGTTTGTGCAGGGGTCTTCAAACATGGCCTTTTAATGACTTGTGGACTTCAACTCCCAGAATTCCTCAGCCAGCGGTGCCTGGCTGAGGAATTCTGGGAGTTGAAGTTCACGAGTCATAAAGGGTCAAGTTTGAAGACCCCTGGGTTTGTGTATAGTGACACTTGCAATCTAGTTCTTTACAACCCTGGCTGGTTGACTAACCACAACCTAGTGTCTCCCTTGATTTGACATTGTAGTCAATTGTAAATTTTCATCTTGATTTTGACTACTCGACTTGGACATTTCCTTGTCCAGAAAGGTCTTTTATCTATAATTAATTGCTGTTTTAGCTGTTTGGATTTGCAAATTAACATTATATGCGTCTACAAACTGTCTGGGTTTTGAAAGGGTGTTAAAAATAAGCCCCGGATGCAACACCTGGTTTTATACTGACTCTAGAGCTGTTGTCTTCATCACACTTTTTAATTCCCGAGTCTTTTAGACAAGCCTTCCCGAAGCTGGGGGTAGGTACATATATCAACATGGCCAGTATTTGGGAGCAATGCTATGAAAATTATTTTATTTTCACAAAAGAAGATAGTTATTATTTTTTCAAAATAACATGCCATAATTTAAATGTAAATGTTATTTAAATCACCTAATTCACTATTTGGATAGGTTCAACAAGTTGCAGTATACTGCCTTCTAGTGGCCACATCTTTAAAGCAACATCTCCCTTTATATTTTTGATTAGAAGTAATTAATTCTTGACTTACAATTGTTCGTTTAGTGACCGTTCAAAGTTACAATGGCACTGAAAAAAAAGTGACTTACGACTGATTTATGATTGTTGCAGAATCCCCATAATCAGGTGGCCCAAATTAGGGTGATTGGCAACTGGCCTGTATTTATGATAGTTGCAGTTTCCCAGGGTTATAGGACACTATTTCTACCCTTCCCAACAAAGTCAATATGGGAAAAGCCAGCTGGAATTTAGAATGGTTGGAGCTGAAAAAAAGTGGAAGAGTGGAAAACACTTTAGTCTTGCTTGGGCTGTGGGTAAAGGTGATACCATTGGTGGCTAAGTCAAGGGTAGCCAACCTTGACCACTTTAAGACATGTGGACTTCAAGTCCCAGAATTCCCCAGCCAGCATGGCTGGCTGGGGAATTCTGGGACTTGAAGTCCACAGGGTTTAAAGTTGCCACAGTTGGACACCCTTGGGCTAAATGTACCATCCAGTTCAGACAACGAAATGGGGGGGGGAGGTGAGTGTGTCAAAAATCCAGAAACTAGAGATTAAAGAGAAAGAAGACTCAGTCTATTTTAAAACATGGGAAAATTTTTTATCAATGGTTAGCAAAACGAGTTAACGAAAAGTGCTTGTGAAACTTATTAAGATGATTGACTTTCTTTTTTGGTATGTTTTATAATTTTTTTTTTTGACTACAGCTACTTATTAATTAACCCTGTTGAATACTTGTATGTCGGCAATAGTTAGCTTGCTAAAGCTTAGAATGTTATTGGAATGTTCCCCATTGTTGTACCCATCCCCACCCTAATCCCTTCCCTGAACCCTATCCCGAATCCCACTACCTATAATCATCCTTGTTTTCCCTTACCCTGATAAAACTTAATAAAATATTGGGGGGGGGGGGAATCCAGAAGCACCCCAGAGATTCAGGCACAGAGCTTCAGTCTGGGACCTTATTTATCTTCCTGTGTGGGACTTGGGCTGGGCCCCAATATCAATCCCCAAAAGAGTACTGCTAAAGTGCAAAGCTCAGTGAGATGAACAGCACCAGGCTGCAAGGTTGAAAGTCCAGAAACAAGTTAATCAGTGCCAAACAGATCCAGGATGTGCTTGGTCATTTCAGTCATAAATGGACAGACCCCTCGCAAGATTGCTAGAAACATTTGCAAACATCAATCTTTGTCACTCAGAAGCTGCTAACCAGAGTTATTTAGTGAATCGCTGCAGTTGTTAAGCTACTAACATAGTTGTAAAGTCAATCTGGCTTCCCCACTTTGTCAGAAGATTTCATTTTTGATGTGTGCCGTTGTGCCCACAGTAAAAAAAATGACAATAAAAGTTATCTTATCTTACATGACCCTGGGGCACTGCAACCATCACAAATTCTTTCCAGCCGCCAAGCGTCTGGATTTTGATCACGTGACCATGGAGATGCTGCAATGCCATAAATGTGAAAAACGGTCACACTTAGTGCCATTCTAAGCTTGGGTCACTAAACAAATGGTTCTAAGCTGAGGACTACCTGTATGACTGCTTCTGACTACTCCTTTGATTCCCTTGGGTAGAACATTGGTGTGTGTGGGGGGAGAAATCAAACGGCACAAGTAACATTCAAATCCAGAGTAAAAATATTTTTTTTATTTGGAGAGAAATCCCAGCTTATCTTTTGCTTCAGTGCTTGACAAAACGAACACTATAGAGTGGTGTTTCTCAACTTCAGCTACTTTAAGATGTGTGGACTTCAACTCCCAGAATTCCCCAGGACCACTGCATCTAAAAAGGATCATAATGATCCAAGAGCTTATCAAAGCTTGTCCTGACAGTTAGGACCTTTAGAAAGCCCAGCATGGGCAGTGTGATGGCCCTAGATACAAAACAGATTTCAAGAACAAGAATCTTAGGTCAAAAACAAGGGCAAGAATAATACATTTGCTCTTTAAAATAACTGCAACATCCATCTTCAAATACAGCCAACATGTCTGATGGGTAGATATGGTGTTCTACATTCTTCCATCTTCTTATCTTTAAGGTCTGGGTCATTCGAGAGTGCTTAAATAAAGTTAGGGGAGCAAATACTAACATGGCAATTTCCAGACTGCCATGCAGTTTTCATCCCAGCAAGTCCAGGAAAGGCACGGATCTACTTCACAGTTTGCAACTGGCCTGTGCAACTTTTGAACTGGTCTTCCGGTTCAGCACCTTGCAGATGTAAGTTCCTGCTTCAAGGAGCTTTGATAAATCCACACCCTTTACAGGTAAAAAAAAAGAGGAGGGGGGGGGGAAGGACAGCTGTTTATTTTGCATCCACAAAGCTATACAGGTAGTCCTCAACTTACACGACCACCATTAAACCCAACATTTCTGTTGCTGAGTTAAGGCAGTTAAATGAATTTTGCCCCATTTTATGATCTTTCTTGCCACCGTTGTTTTTTTTTTATAACAAGTTTTATTAATTTTTCAATTTTACATCCAAGTATTTAGGAAGCAGCATGGTGATTGGGTAATGAACAGTCTAGTAACAAAATCTTTCGTGCATATCCTCAGGTTGCGTCACTACAAGTTCCCTCTCTATTTCCCTTAATTATTATATCACATTCAAGTGAATACATTTCTAGTTATAGCTCAATCAATCAATACATTTGTCAATATAATTTTCCTTATACCTATCCAAGTCCTGTTTTTAAGTTTTACCTAATTTCAATTACCGTGTTCCAATTTAGCCTTTAATATCCATAACATTTAGACTTCGGGTATCCCAAATTTTCCCAATTTCATTACAAAATAGTTATCGTATCTAAAATACACATATTGTTCAGATAATTACATTCTTACTTTATTTCACAAGTATATTCTATTTCTCATCCTAGTACAGGGGTGTCAAACGCAATTTCATTGAGGGCCGCATCAGCATTGTGATTGCCCTCAGGGGGACGGGTGGGTGTGGCCAGGGTGGGTGCGGCCTATTGGGTGGGCGTGGATGGAGTGGGTGTGGCCAGCTCTACATCGTTCGCGTCAAGGGTGCCTGTGGGGGTCTGGGCAGGAGTGGGACAGATCTGAGGGTCTCTGGCAGAAGGGGGTGGGACCGGGGCAAGCGCCAAGGCACGGTCCACTGGAGGAGCCTCACCGTTCCTCTCAGGCCATGCGGGGGGGGGGGCTTGTGGAGCTAAGACTGAATGCGTTTCAGCCTAGATGGCCACCACAAAATTGTACATGTGCTCCCGGCTGGCCTGGGCCAGGGCCAAGGCAGTGGGGGCCGTTCCCTCACTGTTTCCAGGATGGCTTCGCGGGCCACATGAAACCACTTCGCGGGCTGCATCCGGCCCCCGGGCCTTGTGTTTGACATGTCTGTCCCAGTACCTCATCATTTACTAATAAAATATCTTTTATTGTCACAAACCAACTTCTTGCCACCATTGTTAAGGGAATCTCTGCAGTTGTTAACAACGCGGCTGTTAAATGAATCTGATTGGCTTCCCCATTCACGGCCCACTGGTTGAGTTAAGGCACCAGGCTTGAAAGTAAGAGGCTGTGAGTTCTAGTTCTAGCTTAGCCATCAACGCAAGGTGGACGACCTTGGCCCATTCACTTTCTCTCTGTCCAGATCACTTCATGGGGAGCTCTTGCAGAGAAAGCAGCCGGAGGAAGGAGTATTGGCTATGATCACCACCTTGTGTTGCTTATAAAGAAAAGTATAAAGGTGGGATAGAAATAAAAAGGCCACCAAGCTATCCACCTAATTAATTTTTCACCCTTTCAGTATTTCAAGAAGATCCAACGAAAGCTTGGTTAATAATAATAGAATTCAAACAGACAAGCACCTGCAACATAACACCCCAGACTTAACAATTGTCGATAAGAAAGACAAAAAAGTCTGGATAGTGGACGTGGCAGTGCCTGGAGACAGCAGAATAGACGAGAAAGAACTGGAGAAGATAACAAAATACAAAGACCTACAAATAGAAATAGAAAGACTGTGGCAAAAGCAAGCAAGGGTAGTACCAATAGTAATAGGCTCCTTGGGTGCAATCCCAAAACAACTGGAGCACCACTTGAACACCATCGGCATTGACAAATTGGCCATTAGTCAAATGCAAAAGGCGGCCTTACTAGGAATTGCTTCCATCCTGCGACGAGATCTGTGATACCATCAAACATCCACATCTGCCTATCCCAGGTCCTGGGTAAGGACTCGATAGGTAGACAAAATGCCAAATCCAGTCTGAATATCTGGCTGACTGTGCGATGATCCAAAATAATAATGATGATGATGATGATGATTTTAGAAGGGATCTTGGAGGTCATCTAGTCCAACCCCCTGCTCATGCAGGAAACCCTATACCATTTCAGACAAATGGCTGTCCAGTCTCTTCTTAAAAACTTCCAGTGTTGGAGCATTCACTGCTTCTGGAGGCAGGTTGTTCCACTGGTTAATTGTTCTAACTGTCAGGAAGTTTCTTCTTAGTTCTAGGTTGCTTCTCTCCTTGGTTAGTTTCCACCCGTTGCTTCTTGTCCTGCCTTCTGGCGCTTTGGAGAATAGCTTGACTCCCTCTTCTTTGTGGCAGCCCCTGAGATATTGGAAGGCTGCTATCATGTCCCCCCTTGTCCTTCTCTTCATTAAATTAGACATACCCAATTCCAGCAACCGTTCCCTATATGTTTTAGCCTCCAGCCCCCTGATCATCTTTGTTGCTCTTCTCTGATTGCCTACCTCCAATGGCCAGCTAAGGAGAGAGAACCGAAGCAGCTTCTCACTTACTGTGTGGATCCCAAGGCCGTGCAGCATGTACAGCATGTCTTCTGTTGCCACGTTTCCTGATGCTCCTTGGGCATAAGGACAGCCTCCAAGGCCAGCAACTGAGGAATCAACCACATTCACACCCATCTGCGAGCAGAAACAGAACCCTTTTAAGAATGATTTGCACTCATTGTAATTAATCATGAGAAATCACAGCTTAGGAACTGTGCAAGCCTTTGAAGGTTCAAATAAGGATTCTCTTCTTTCTGGTAAAATATATATGTAGCATTTAGCACTTAGACTTGTACACCGCCCCAAAATGCTTTACAGCCCTCTCTAAGCGGTTTACAGAGTCAGCAAATTTGCCCCCCAACAATCAGGTCTTCATTTTACTAACCTCAGAAGGATGGAAGGCTGAGTCAATCTTAAGCCGGTTAGACTCGAACTCAAGGCTATGGGCAAAGTTTACCTGCACTACTGCATCCTCCTATGTATGTATGCCTCCTTTCCCAACATTCTCATTAACAGAGCTGCCTAATGCTCAGATTTTGACTTAGAGAAGGTAGGTGGGAAAGAGACACATCTTTTGCAAGAATCGTTGAGCGTGGACCCTGCTTTACAGGTAGCCTGAATGAGTTTTCCTCGCAAGAATAAATCCGCATTTTATTACAGGTAGCCCTGTAGTCCTGTAATGCTCAGATATTGTTAATGGTCATAAAATGGGGTCTCGTGACTATGATATGCTGCAAATGGACGTCAGTGGGGCTTTGTCGCAGGGTATCTGAGGTTTGGTCACATGACTGCAGAGGGGACCTGACCACTGGAACTTTGAATTGACATCTGCAGATGACCAGGCTGAGCCTGAGGGGGGGAGGTCAAATAGCTTGACTCCCTCTTCTTTGTGGCAGCCCCTGAGATATTGGAACACTGCTATCATGTCCCCCCTCGTCCTTCTCTTCGTTAAACTAGACATACCCAATTCCAGCAGCCATTCCTTATAGGTTTTAGCCTCCAGTCCCCTGATCATCTTTGTTGCTCTTCTCTGTACTCTTTCCAGAGTCTCAATATCTTTTTTACATCGTGGTGACCAAAACTGGATGCAGTATTCCAAGTGTGGCCTTACCAAGGCATTGTAAAGTAGTATTAATACTTCACATGATCTTGAATCTATCCCTGTTAATGCAGCCTAGCACTGTGTTGGCCTTTTTGGCAACTGCAGCACACGGCTGGCTCCTATTTAAGTGATTGTCCACTAGGACTCCAAGGTCCCTCTCACAGTTACTACTATTGAGCAAGGTACCCCCTATACTATATCTGATCATTAGTTGTTCAGATTCTTGCAGAGAGCATAAGCTCACAATAAAACCTGAACTGCCCGGACTTCTGATTTTCCATCTGTGACAATATCATTTGTGTCGGTCGTTAAGTCAAGGACTATGTCCAACGGTTACTTCAAAGACAGACGGAGAACTCACCTGAAGCGCTACCAGTGTATTGGCAAGAGCTTGTCCGTACGTGTCATGGCAATGAACCGCGAGAGCTTCGACAGGCACCTCTTTCATGACGGCAGAAAGCATCTCCCTCATGTTGCCGGGGGTCCCCACACCAATAGTGTCGCCGAGGGAAATCTCATAGCACCCCATTGTGTACATTTTCTTTGACACCTGTCAGAAAGAACAGCTTTTTTAAAAAAAATTGTAGCTCCTTATTATTGCTTTTCTTCTGACAACCAACAATTACAATAATTGATCACGATGGATTTATCTTCAGGATTTTCTTTCCCTGCAAAAGGTGAAGGATTCGGTTGCATCGCCTCCTCTGTTAAATTTTTCCCTGCAGCTGAGGACTGCTCTGCTTTGCGTGCTTAATCCAGTTTGCCTACATCAGTGGTGGCGAACCTATGGCACGGGTGCCAGAGGCGGCACTCAGAGCCCCCTCTGTAGGCACGCGCGCCGTCGCCCCAGTTCTAGGCCTTCAGCAGGGTTTTAAAAAACCTTTTCGCTTTAGGCCTCTGCCGCCATGTGCAAAAAAAAAAAGGTTCAATCAATCAGTCAATTTCAACTTCTCGCGGGGGAAAAAAAAGATCTTGCAAAGTTGGAATTGATTGATTGAACTGTTCAGTCCCACCCAGTCTGCTGTTACCAGCGCAGACACGCCCACCCAATGGGCCACGCCCACCCAATGGGCCACGCCCACCCAATGTGCCACACCCACCCGGCACCCGACGATGCATAAGTGGGTTTTGGGTTGCAGTTTGGGCACTCGGTCTCTAAAAGGTTCGCCATCACTGGCCTACATTATCTTGCCATAGCTGCAAATGGGAGGTAAATATTAGAACTTCAGACTGAGCCAAAGTCTCTGTATGTGTGTTTTTTCCCCCCAAAAGCAACTGTACTTCCTTGGTGTTTTCTTTGAAAATGTTTTGCTTCTCATCCAAGAAGCTTCTTTAGTTCTTGGATAAGATGCGAAATGTTTTCAAAGAAAACACCAAGAAAGTCCAGTTGCCTTTTAGGAAAAAAAAACACACACACACTTTGGCTCAACCTGAATGATTGAGAATTTCCATAGATGCTCCCAGGTTGAGCCTCTCATTATCTTGTGGAATCCTGCTTGCGGAATCCGTAGCAAAAGTTGGAACTGGGCCAGGAGGGTGAGTGCAGGTGTGCAAAACTCCACTTGTGTGCGAGGCAGGCGCTTGCACAGAAATGCAGCTTGCACAAAGGGAGCTGAGGGCATGCCTGCCACTCACAGAGCAATCCCCTCCCCCCCCCCAACCAGGCTGGAAAGTTTGGGAACCGCTGAGCTACATCATCCCAATCAAATCTTCCATTTTTTATCCAGATGTTAATGCAGAAACCTGCATCTACTTGTTTACACAATTTCCTCTAAATGGGAACTCATCTTTTTCTCAACCCATGTCAGATTCCTCCATGGTCCAAATTTTACAACAATCCATGTCTGTTAGTTTATATATATATAAAAATACTTCAGTATGAAAGCAATGAATAACATGGGCACACAACTCTTAAAATCCAAAGTATACAGAACAGGTAGTCCTCGCTTAATGACCAGTCGCTTAGCAACTGTCCGAAGTTACAACAGCCCTCCCAAGAGCTACATACAACCCAATTCCCAAGTTCTGACTTCACACACACATATGCCCCCACATTCACAGGACTACATTTTGGGCAGCTGGTAACTGGCTCAGCTTTACAGCTAGATGCAGCAGTGTTTTCTTGGCATTCACTCAACCTCAAAAAAGCCATAAAACTGGGTCCAGTCACGAGTGCCTTGATTTACAACTGTTGTGACGTACGACATAAATTCTGGGCTCCGTTACGGATGCCTGTATTGTCATAAATTGAGGATCACCTGTATAAATAACCCTAGTTCTTTGGGAAAGAGGCAGCTTTCAGAGTTTCAACCTCTCCTTTCAAGACCATCTGTTTTTCTCTGGGCTTGTATAGGACTTCAATTTGCATCGTTCAAGCTGAACTCCAACATACCTGAAAAGCAACAGGTATGTGGAAAGGGGAAATGAGCTCAATTTATCCCATGCAAAGACCTGCAATGCGTGTTTTCCCTCATTCTCTGACAGCTGCTGGTCAGAGGGTTGGATATTTATAAGTCTCATTTCAAGTCAGATGGTTTACCCACATCTAATTCAGTGTCGTTTACTGTGAGCTAAAGCAGCTCACCAAAGGCCTGGCTAGGTACCCGCGAAAAAGCAGCCTTTTTAGAGAAAGGATGCTGGAGTAGAACACGGAAGTTTCTCTGTATGGATCCTCTAATCCAGGGGTAGGCAACCTTGGCTCTTTTATGACTTGTGGACTTCAACTCCCAGAATTCCTGAGCCAGCCATGCTGAGGGGAAAGGGAGAGGTTTCCAAGCTGAGCCATGCTAGCTCAGGAATTCTGGGAGTTGAAGTCCACAAGTCATAAAAGAGCCAAGGTTGCCTCCCCTGCTCTAACCTGTGGTCTCTCCTGTCCTTGCAATGAAATCAGAACAGAAGCCAAATCCCCACTCAGTCAGCAGGGCAATACAGGTGTGGCGAGATTTAACTCTCAAAGGCTCGTCTTTATTTTTTTGTAAAAGGTAGGGTTTTGTTTACAAAAAAGAACACCTCTTCTGAACAGGCAAGCAACATGAACTCACCTCTGCCACTTTAGCGGGAGAAATCTTTCCTTCATAAGGGCAGCCGAGAACGCAGGAGACGTAGCTGCATGGAGAAGGAGGAAAAAAAATGCAATGTTGTCAGGGAAAATCATGGAGATCAGTTAATGAAAATCAGCAGGCCCGGCCTCCTCTCGCTTCATTCATGAGAGATTTATCCATAACATAATACCTTTTGATGGGGGACAGATGCAATGCAACCTCTTCCCACCAATAGCATTACAAAGGGAATAGGTTTTTTAAAAAAAACATCTACAGAGGAGAAGGAGACATTTCATTATGAGGACTAGCTGCTAAACAGAACTTCCATGATAACATGAAATTCTAGGAGTTGCAGGGTGAACACACTTGAAGAGTGCCAGACTGGGGAAGACCGAGCGAAGAGGAACATTTTTGTGTTTTCTGGATAGTCTTCCTGCTTAGATCCCTCTTTCTTCCATGTCTCAGCCTGCCTTCCTCTTTTTCAAGGACTACACATAAGGATGCTTGTTCATCACCAAAATCAGCATGCAGTGCTAATATTTACCCTCGGACGGGAATACTGGCTCCTTTTGATGCCTGCAGAACATCGCCGAACCTTTGCAGACTCTCGTCTATGGAACAGTTGATGTTCTTTTTTGTGAAGGCCTCGGAAGCTGCTCCGAAGATTGACACTTCCTTGGCTCCGGCTGCCACCTACCAACCATGTCAGAAAGAGCTTAGTGTCATGGTTCCAAAAAATGAAACTCTTCAACGAACTTTGAGGCATTGTTTACCTTAAAGAATCTTTAATTGAGCAACATAGCTTCGGCACGTACATAGGCAGAAGCCAAAATCTGAATTCTCCTCCCCTAAACACATAGTATCCAAGCATAATTCACTCCTCCATTTAACAGTCATTAATCACATTCTCCAATTAGTTTGAAGTGCGAACTTTCCCTTTTGCCATTTCTTATCTCCTCTTATTACAAACAACCTTGAAGAATATTCTACTGAGATATTGTTATGTCTAACTAATCCCCATGCACATTCTTCCCCCTCCCCTCCAGCACCATCTAATTCGAACTCTAAAAGTAATACACAGGTTGAAGAGAAAATGGCTGCGTCTTCGCATATTGTCAAAGCAAGAACATCCGATGTTAGCAGCGTTGACCCTTAGATACTACACTTTTCTCTGTTCAGAAAAGCCTAGCACTTGTTCCCAGAGTTCCCTCTCTCTCATGACGAGTTTATCTATTATTTACTTCATTAGGTTTTTATCCATCCTTTATTCCTTTATAACAGTGTTTCTCAACCTTGACCATTTTAAGGCATGTGGACTTCAACTCCCAGAATTCCACAGCCAGCAATGCTGGCTGTGGAATTCTGGGAGTTGAAGTCCACATGCCTTAAAATTGTCAAGGTTGGGAAACACTGCTTTATAAGTATCAGGCACGAGGAAGTAGAACCACCCTGTGAACTGATCAAAGTCACTTTTTTATTGTTGCAGTGCCTGTTTACAAGAATTTCATCGGATTCTCGTTGGGAGAGTCAGATAAGACTGCAGAGATTCTGGGGGGTGTAAGCCCCCCCCCCCGAGCTCTAAGCTCAGTCCCCTCTTCACTCCTCCCCCCCCCAGCTAGAGATCCCACCACAAGATGGCAAACATACCTCTAATACTCCTTCTTCCTGTTTTTTCCCACAGAAACAACCCTATAAGCGACGTTAGGCTGAGATTGACTGTCCAAGGTCACCCAGCTGGCTTTCATCCCTACAGTGGAACTAGAACCCATAGTCTCCTGTTTCTGGGCCAGGTTCACCACTCACTCATTCCACCTTCCGTTGTTTCTCTTATTTGCATTGCTTTGCAGAACTTCTCAGATTGAAATTTTGAGCCTTTGCAAGCCAATGCCACAAACCCTTCCTAAGGCATCTCATCCTGAAGATCCATTAAAAGTCACAGCAACGCCTAGCGGGCAACTGGCTGGGACACAAGCCCCACCACCACTTGCTCAGGACACAGGGAAGCAGATGCTCTGGATGAGAAATCAGAAAGGCAGTTCCTCAGATGTCCAAAGCAATGAATGGGTGAGCCAGCTTTAGCTGCTCAATTCAGCCTAGGCTGGCGATAGGCCTGACTTAAGATATGGCAGGGGTAGTCAACCTTGGCTCTTTTATGACTCGTGGACTTCAACTCCCAGAATTCCTGAGCCAGCCATGCTGAGGGGAAAGGGAGAGCTTTCCAAGCTGAGCCATGCTGGCTCAAGAATTCTGGGAGTTGAAGTCCACGAGTCATAAGGGCCAAGTTTGAAGACCCCTGCTTTTAATCTTCGTCCTAGGATAGGGGTAGGCAACCTTGGCTCTTTTATGACTCGTGGACTTCAACTCCCAGAATTCCTGAGCCAGCCATGCTGAGGGGAAAGGGAGAGCTTTCCAAGCTGAGCCATGCTGGCTCAAGAATTCTGGGAGTTGAAGTCCACGAGTCATAAGAGAGCCAAGGTTGCCTACCCCTGACCTAGATGACAGACAGACAGAATAGATAGATACACCTAGATCAGGGGTAGTCAACCTTGGCTCTTTTATGACTCGTGGACTTCACTCCCAGAATTCCTGAGCCAGCATGGCTCAGCATGGAAACCTCTCCCTTTCCCCTCAGTGTGGCTGGCTCAGGAATTCTGGGAGTTGAAGTCCACGAGTCATAAGAGAGCCAAGGTTGAGTACCCCTGAGATATGGGATATGCTTTTTCAATTAAGACTGAGATAATAACTATATATAGGTATTCCTCGACTTACGACCACGTGCTTAGTGACTGTTTTAAATCCTGACAGGCCTACCTGGGGTAGCCCTGTGGTCACGTGACCTCAATTTAAGACAGTTTTGTTGAAAACTGGCACTTTACGTCCAATTTTCGGTAATACTGGCCCACAGGCAACTGTGGATTCGCTTAACAACCACAAGGAAAAAAGACCACAACTTACAACCATTATGGTCATAACTTGAGGACTTCCTGTACCTGTCAAAGAGCACTGTGAGAGAACAGTACAACAGATCTTACAGCTCCGTTCATTAATACATTCCCCACTACTGCAAGGACCTAAGAGATTTTGGACTGCAGGTTCCTCTTACCGCTGCTTCAAATCCCTTGAGGTTGGGTGTCAGAACAGGATAGCTGACCCCAGGGACCTTCCGGATGCCTTGCATAACTTCTGTGTGGTCAGCCATCTTGGTACAAAAATGAAGAACAAACGGCAGGTTTTAATTCCACAGAAACAAATGTGCCACACGCTGTACTAAATTGCGATCACTAGTCATTCTTTGTAACTCTAGAACAGGAGTCTGCAACTTTGAGACTTGTGGACTTCAACTCCCAGAACACCCCAGCCAGCACGAGTTGAAACCCACAGGTCTCAAAGTTGCTAAGGATGGACACCCCTGGTGTAGAACACCTCCAGCCCTTCCGTTCAGCATTTACTGCAATTAGCTGGAAAAACATAAACGGTTCCTCTCATTACTATAGAAACCAAGATGAGATATTCATTTATAGCAGGGGTCTTCCAACTTGGCCCTTTTATGACTTGTGGACTTCAACTTCCAGAATTCCTCAGGCAGCACGCCTGGCTGAGGAATTCTGGGAGTTGAAGTCCACAAGTCATAAAAGAGCCAAGTTGGAAGACCCCTGATTTATACCAAAAACTAAGCCACAATTTGCTTTAATCGTGGTATGTTGAATAAGCCCATCTGGGTTTTGCAAAGGAGCAAAGTAACTGTAGCTTGTTTAGCCAACTCCTTTACCTCTTTATCCATACTGACCTGTGGTACCCATTTTGGAGAGACAAAACTGGTGGCTTCTATAACGGAAAGACCCGTCTCTGAGAGCATGTTGATTAAGTCAATTTTCACCCGAGTGGGAACAATATTCTGGAAAAAGAGAGCAAGAGAGAATTCCCCTTTAACAGCAATTCCATAACTGTATTTCCCTCTCGACATTTAGTTGGTGGCGGAATCACTACATTCTATAACATTTCCCATTTTTGCTCCTTTATATATTCTTCCCTAACCGTGGATTTTTAAAAAGGAGCCCGCAAACGAACAGGCACACAGGAACAACATCCCTATTATAAATAAACAGAAACACATTTGCCGGAGTTAATTTTGTTGACTTTGTGACATCAGTCAGATTTGTAAACATTTCCTTTTCCCAAGTTTGCCAAAGCCAGCCGGACTTTGCAATGGGAAAACATTTGGGTCAGTCTCAAACTAACTCTCTACTTGGGATTCTGAATACAAGCAGTCCTCAATTTATGACCACGCATTTAGCAACTGGGCAAAGTCAGAACAGTGCTGAAATTAGTGACTTATGACTGGACTTTGTGTTTATAACCACTGCAGCATCCTCTTGTTTGCAATTTGGGTGCTTGGCAATCAGCATGTATTTACAAAGGCTGATGTCTCCCAGGTCATGTGATCACCATTTACTTCCCAGTTGGCTTCCCAAAACAAAGTCAACGGACAAAGCCAGATTCGCTTAACCACCACAGCAAAAGGCGGTTGTAAAATCAGGCACAGTCATGTGTTAACTCACTTAACAACCTCATTGATTACAACTAGTGCTCAACTTACAGCCACAATTGGGACCGGAATTTCAGTCGTAAGTCATTGCGGTCGTAAGTCAGGACACGATGTGCCTGGGCCTGATTTTTGACCGTTGTTAAGGCGGTCACTAAGCAAATCACATGGTCATAAGTCCAAATCCACTCTCCCAAATGGGCATTTTGAGTAAACACTAATTTACTGCTGCATACCAGCATATTTCAAGTAATTAAACTGACAGCAATTCAGGGAACATGGATTGAGGGTTGATTTTTTTTAAGCTATGTCAATATACTACCTAAGAGAAAAATCAAAACAGCATTGATGTCAACACATTCATTTCACAAGCACAAAACCACCAAAGCTGCTTATTTCAGATTTCAGCCACAAGCCAAACATAGTTTAGCAGAGGTCACTTACCTTTTCATTCTGCAAACCATCCCGTGGACCAACCTCAACAATTTTCACATGCTTGGGAAATGTTCCAGCTGTGGTTAAACTGAGCTGCACAAGAAGGGAAAGAAAAGAAAGAATGCCAATCCGGTAGATCATCTATAGCAGACATGTCAAACATAAGGCCCGGGGGCTGGATGCGGCCTGCGAAGTGGTTTCATGTGGCCCACGAAGCCATCCTGGAAACAGTGAGGTAACGGCCCCCATTGCCTTGGCCCTGGCCCAGACCAGCCGGGAGCCAATGTACAATTTTGTGGTGGCCATCTATGCTGAAATGCATTCAGTCTTAGCTCTACAAGGCCATCTGGAAACAGCGAGGAACCAGCCCCTGCCCCGTCGGCCTCGGCCCCTGGGTGCATGCTGGGGAGGGGTCACCCTTTGTGAGGAATGAAGAAATGGACCATCGCCTGGAAGTGGCCAGAAAATGGCCCTCACCTACTTCACATATCCAGCTTGATGGGCTCTGCCCTGGTCCCACCCCCTTCTGCCAGAGACCCTCAGATCTGTCCCACTCCTGCCCAGGCCCCCAAGGCACCCTAGATGCGAATGATGTAGAGCTGGCCACACCCACCCAGTAGGCCACACCCACTCCATCCACACCCACCCAGTAGGCTGCACCCACCCTGGCCACACACCCCCCCGAGGGCAACCGCAATGCTGATGCGTCCCTCAATGAAATTGAGTTTGACACCCCTGGTGTATAGCGTCCTGAGCGTATCAAATGCAAGAAGAAAAGTTATTTTACTCCAGATATGTCAGATTATAACTCCTTGAGAGTCATGGGATTGCAGTTTGTCTTTAGAAGGCATCAGGCCCAGGAAGACCTTATTAACGGTAGCACAAGGCTGGCACTTGTAATTTCAAACAATTTTTAAAATTTACTTTTATTCCTGAAGTAGTAAAAAAAAATTTTACCTTGCACTCAGAACAAAGTCCAAAGCAGCAAAGGCTGTTTCATGACTAAGCTTTTGGAATATTGCTTCCATTCCAACTTATTTTGTTTGCATAACATCTGTACAGAGCTGGCATCCAATTACAGATGCTTCATTGAGTAGCACTGGTCAGCCTCAAGTCTCACCTTTGGAAAATAAATGCCTTGGCACAGTGATAATCCATTCTGAAGCACAAAGGCTGTGTGCCAGTCTTGGCACATCCAGATAGGGCTGGGAAAGGCCTTTTAGAAATCATGGCCCATCACTGCCCCAGATTTCAGGCAATGCTAAGCTAGAGGATCCAAAATCAGGTAGCTTTCAATCTCTCTTAGGATAGCTCAGCAAGAAACACCTGCCTTTTTTTAACTACTGTTATTTGACCGGGTTTCTCCTTTTATACTGCTTCATGTCCTTGGGGTGTAATTCACCACTGTCCTAAGACATTCCTGCATGCAGATACTATATACACTTCTTCAATGCAGAGTATGGCTGCTGTTTTCAAACATCTGTTTTTGAAAACCACTGTGTTCTATGCTGCAGGAAACTTCCAAGTTAAAGGTTCACTGTAAAATGGGTGGTAGTTAAGTGATTTACCCATATATCAACTTTTATCAGCTGTCCTTCCTGGCTACCTATCCTCTTCTGTTGTGCAGTTTTAGATAGATCATAAATATATTCTAGGATGCTTTCTCCATTCATTTAAGACAGGAGTGGGTAATCTGACACTTCATAGTTATCTGTGGCTCCCAAGCCACTATTTAGTGGCCTCTGGACCCTTCCCCAACTACTTAAAAACTATATTTTTGCATATTTTCAGGTGCAAAATACATGAAACTTAAGGCTGTACAAAGCATGCAAAAAACTTCAGGAAGCATATGGCCACAAGCAATGCACACCTCCACAAACACTGAAGCAGCCATATCTGCCAGAAAGCTCAACATGGCTGTTCAAAGGCTTTTCCCAGTTTGTTTGTTCATGAATGTAAATAGGCAGCTGCATGAAGAGGCAACCTAGGAATGCCCTTGAAGCAGCAGTACTAAGTTATTCAGAGGATGAGGCTCAAAGGTTTGAGTGCTACTGAAGCATGATTATTAATCATCTCCACCCACATAAAAGTCCTAGCAGAAAGCCCTAGCCCTGCATATACAGGTAGTCTTCAACTTACAGCAATTTGTTTAGTGATTGTTCAAAATTAAAACGGCACTAAAAAAAGTGACATGATCGTTTTTCACCCCTACGACTGTTGCAGCCTCTCCATGGTCACATGATGAAAATTCAGACACTTGGCAACTGACCCATACCATATTTATGATGGCTGCAGTGTCTTGGGGTCATATGAACACCTTTTGCAACCTTCTGATAAGCAAAGTTAGTGGGGAAGCCAGATTCACTTAACAACCAGGTTATTAACAACTGTAATGATTCACTTAATATCTCTGGCAAGAAAGGTCATAAAACGGGGCAAAACTCAACTGTCTTGCTTAGCAACAGAAATTCTGGGCTCAGTTGGGGTCATGTTGAGGACTACCTATATATCAGGGGTGTCAAACTGCCGGCCTGCAGGCTGGCTGCATCATGCTGAGGCAGTTCCTACCCCAGCTGGCAGTGCAAAAAAAGTCGTGACATGTTGCAACACGTCACATGATGTGGCGAGTTTGACACCCCTGCTATATATGCTATATTGACCTATTTCCTTCCTTGCCCTTTCAATATACTGTATTTTCCGGCGCATAAGACGATTTCTAACCATGCAAATCTTCTCCAAAGTCAGGGGTCATCTTATACGCCCAGTCGTCTTATACGCCGGAAAATACGGTATTATTATTAATATTGATCATCGCACAGTCAGCCAGATGTTCAAACTGGATTTGGCATTTCTGTCTACCTATCGAGTCCTTCCCAAGGACCTGGGATAGGCAGATGTGGATGTTTGATGGTATTACAGATATCATCGCAAGATGGAAGCAATTCCTAGTAAGGCCGCCTTTTGCAATTGACTAATGGCCAATTTGTCAATGCCGATGATGGTGTTCAAGTGGTGCTCCAGTTGTTTTGGGATTGCACCCAAGGCGCCTATGACTATTGGTACTACCCTTGCTTGCCTTTGCCACAGTCTTTCTATTTCTATTTGTAGGTCTTTGTATTTGGTTATCTTCTCCAGTTCTTTGTCGTCTATTCTGCTGTCTCCAGGCACTGCCACGTCCTTATCGACAATTGTTAAGTCTGGGGTGTTATGTTGCAGGTGCTTGTCTGTTTGAATTCTGAAGTCCCAGAGCAGTTTAATTTATCATTTTCTATGACTTTCTCTATTTTATGATCCCACCAGTTCTTGCTTACAGGCAAATGATATTTCTATTATTATCATCATTATTATTATTATTAAACACAGCCCCACAGAGTAAAAAGTGGGCCATGCTTAGCTTAGGATCAGAATGACACCCAAAAGGCCGGCCACTAAACAAGTTGCAGTGCATCATAAGTCCTTGGAAAAGTTAAAAGAGATTATTCTGATCCTGCACATGTTGCAGCCACATATCACAATTGTGCATGTGGAATTCACCTCCCCCCAATACTCTCAGCCAGAGTCCAAGACTCAGAGGATACAACCGCAGCTCCCTGCTCCAGATATACCTTGCGCACGCCCATGTACTAACTAAGGAGAGGTGCATATGTTCTACCCATGTTATTATTGAGCAGGCTAACTATCACAAACCTATCACGGAACCCATGTCATGACCCACTTGTTCTGTTCCCAGAGTGCAAATAATGCAAAACAGCCCCCCCCCCGGCTCAGACTATGCTTGAAGTTTTTCCAATGCTTTGCATGGCAAACGGAGCGAGCAGATGGGAGTTCTCCCAATACAAATAAGCCAAACAATCAAGCCAACAGCCAACCCTAACCTTAATCCAAGTCACTAGGTAAAGCCAATGCAGCCACGGGTTTGCAAGCCCCCCTGGCTAAGAACCCAGACGAGGAGAGGACTCTCCAGATTTTTTGGACTGCAATTCCCAGAATCGTCTGCCATTCACCCTCTACGCCAGGGGTCCTCAACCTTGGCCACTTTAAGACTTGTGGACTTCAACTCCCAGAATTCCTCAGCCAGCTTTGCTGGCTGAGGAATTCTGGAGTTGAAGTCCACAGTCTTAAAGTGGCCAAGGTTGTTCTAACACAAGAGTTGCTAGAAACTGAAGTCCCAAGGGCGCGGGTCCGCATGGAGCCCCCCCCAGCAACAGCAGCGCCCAAGGCCACCCTCCAAGAGGCCCGGGAGGCCCACTGGTCACCCGCCCGCCTGGCCTAGCTCGCTCACCGGCCGCAGCGAAGCCACCAGCCGCGGCAGCCCCCCTTCAGCGCCACCATCTCGGCGCCTCGTCTCGCTGCCCGGCCGGAGGCGGGTCAATGATGGAGCGGCCGCCCTGGTCACGTGCCGCCCTGGACCACGTGGCCGCGGGTCAGCTGGGCCAGGGGTAGGCCACCTGGGCTCTTTTATGACTCGTGGACTTCAACTCCCAGAATTCCTGAGCCACCATGCTGAGGGGAAAGGGAGAGGTTTCCAAGCTGAGCCATGCTGCCTCAGGAATTCTGGGAGTTGAAGTCCACGAGTCATAAAAGAGCCAAGGTGGTCTGCCGCTGACTGGGCGGTCTCCCTGGGTTTCCCTCCGGGCGTGGGCTGCTGCGGTCCCATCCTCCCCGGCCAACAAGGTTATTGCATATGGACCCACGCCTCCGGGGAAAGTCCCGCCGCCTGGGCAGCGGAGGCGGGCGAGCTTCACCTACCTAACATCTGCCTGTTGCAAAGAGGAGAAGGAAAACGCGTGCAGAGGATGCGCTGCTGGCGAGGCTCAGGTGCAGCGTGTGCAAAAGGCGACGTTCCTCTGAGAATGTGCGAAGTGCACCTAAGGAAGCCCCAGGCAGCCTGAGATGGGAAGGGGCAGGTTTGCTTTTTAAGCATGTTTTATGGGGTTCGGCTTTTTTTTGTGGGGGAGACGAGAGAGAGAGGAAGATAAACTCTCCCGGAGCTCTAGAAAGCAACTGGAAGCGCTGAAGGACTCTGCAAGAATAACAAACGTTGGTTGTGTGGACGCGCCTCCTTAACCAGGCCAGTTGCAAATCTAGCAGTGGCAATCCCACTACCCCTCAGCTTGTTTTTGTGGCTTAATTTGGTTGTTCCCCGCCTTAGTTTATGGGGCAGACCCGGGAAACGGGTTAATTCAGGAACCAGGTTAAGCTGTGGATAAACAACACTCCTGAAGACCTTAACCCAGGGATAGGAAATCTTGGCTCTTTTATGACTCGTGGACTTCAGCTCCCAGAATCCCTGATCCAGCATGGCTCAGCTTGGAAACTCTCCCTTTCCCCTCAGCATGCTGGCTTGGGAATTCTGTGAGTTGAAGTCCACCAGTCATAAAAGAGCCAAGGTTGCCTACCTCTGGCCTAGGTATAGGTTGCTTTATGACTCGTGGACTTCAACTCCCAGAATTCCTGAGCCAGCATGGCTCAGCTTAGAAACCTCCCTTTCCCCTCAGCATGGCTGGCTCAGGAATTCTGGGAGTTGAAGTCCACCAGTCAGAAAGTGGCCTAGGCCTAGGCAGGGGTAGGCAACTTTGGCTCTTTTATGACTCGTGGATTTCAACTCCCAGAATCCCTGAGCCAGCATGGCTCAGCTTGGAAACTCTCCCTTTCCCCTCAGCATGGCTGGCTTGGAATTCTGGGAGCTGAAGTCCACCCAGTCATAAAAGAGCCAGGTTGCCAACCTCTGCCTTAACCCAACCTTCCTACCTCTGAGGCTTTGTGTGGTTACTGCCTTCTTGGTCTGCTGGAAACCTTCCATCCTCCCAACCTGATAGCTCCTCTACTGGATTTCTGCTCATTTACAACAACACCATAGGAGTGTGGATTTTTCTGCCACTATGACTGGAATTGCCAGTTTATCTTCCAACAGAGGAAACTGCCAATTCCAGTATTTACACAGTCAATAGCTCTCCAGGATTTGGGGGAGGAGTTTCTTTAGCATCAAACTTGGGATTTCCTAGATGCAAAACGGGTGTATTACCTGTTCTTCCAGCCCACTCAGCCTACAGGTGATCGTCCCTTTTAAATATATTATGCTACCTTTCTGTCCTCTTAAAATTAACCTTTGCCATGGAATACCTGTTCATCCTACCTGTTTCCATTCTCCTTAATGAAGCTTCAGTCTTAAGCATATTGTAATCATTACCCTTGGGGACTTAAGTTTTGAGTAACTACCGGCATGTATGAGGTTTAATTGCATCCATGGCCCAACCAATGTTTGCTGATCCTTAAATGGCTATGCTGGATTAAACTTGACTAGGAACTCTAGGAATTGAAAATTCACATATATGGAAGTGCCTAAATTGGGAAATTATATAGAACTGTGGTTTGGTATTATGGTTAAATGCATCCAACTAGGAAAGACAAAAGAGTTTTAAGCATGCCTTAGGCACAAAAAATAGCTGGGTGATTTGAGGACAGTCATTACATTCTCAAATGTAAACTCCTGAAATGTTGCTAAGAAAACTACATGAAGTATCCATGTAATTATCAGGAATTAAGACTGATATTGATTAAAAAGTTATATCATTGAGTTAAAAGGGTTGCTTGAATCCAAGATCACTTTCACTTTTTGTTGTACCTTTTTATATAGTTGAATTTAATTAACACATTCAAAACTTTGCAATTATAGATTCTCTTTTGCTCGGAACATTTCTGGTTAAACCAAACCTCTTAGAACCCAATTCTATGCACAGTTGTTAGAAATCTCCCACTGAATCCCATGGGGATTATCCTTATGCAAGGATGCAGAGGATAGATAGTAACTGAAGAATCTAAGAATCACACCATCTTTCTTTGTTGCATCTTATACCTGTTGCAGCAATTTAGATAATTCTACTCTCGTTTTTATAAGTGGAGAAATAAAACACATACCTGCCCTATCAAGCTTCCTCTTCGTAAAGGCCCCATTTGGCACTCTGGTGCTTCCTGTTCACGCAGAGGTTTAGCTTGCAGTGTAGACCTGGAGAAACGGCCTAAGCACATTTATACCATTAAATCAACAAGAGAAGATTGCTCAGAAACAGAGCCATGTTTATTTTGGCTTTTGCAAGCAATATTCCCCTCCATCTGTTGAAATGAATAGAAGCATATCCCTATTCTCTCCAGGGTTCAATAGTAATAGTGCTCGGTTGCCAAGGCCACATCCTTGCACTGGTACATATAGCACGGGTCAACATCGTGGCTCTTCGCTGTGATGCAAGGGGCCACCCATGCCAAGCCCAATTTGCCAACGCTCTAAACTGCCTGAACTACATTAGTCTCGGGTTCCACAGATGCCATGCGGCCGGTGGAGAGCAATGACATCAATTTTGTTTCTTGATCTTTCAGCTGGAATGGATTCCAACCTGACAGTCTGTTTTGCAGACTGTTCTTGCACAAACCCGCATTTAATGACGTTCGTTGGCAGTCACCTTTATTTGGAGCAAGTGGACCCTGGTCCCCCCCCCCCTCAAAGGCATTAAGAAATCACTTCAAAACCGATCCAAAGTAATGAAAGGAGCTGGGCAGAGATTGCTTTGGCTCCGGGGAAAGAGCTACGTAGTACAGCCGTAGTTTGAAAGTAAAGTTGCTTTGAAAATTTACAATTAGCCCTCGAAATAATAATAATAATAATAATAATAATAATAATAATAATAATAATAATAATAATAATGAGGTGCACTGAAATTAGTATATCAGGAAGGCTTACTAACTACTGAGAGACCAAACTGGCCTACAAGAAAGACCAAATGAAGAACAGAATAGAGGCATGGGAAGACAAAGCACTACATGGCCAATACATTAAAAAATAGCTGGGAAAGCAGATAATAATAAAACCTGGCAATGGCTAAGAGCAGGAAAATTGAAGAAAGAGACCGAGGGACTAATTCTGGCTGCACAAGACCAAGCCTTAAGGACAAATGCATACAAAGTCAAAATTGAGAAGACAGCAACAGACAGTAAGTGCCGCCTATGCAAAGAAGCTGAAGAAACAGTGGACCACTTGGTAAGCTGTTGCAAGAAGATTGCACAGACTGATTACAAGCAGCGACATGACAAAGTAGCAACAATGGTGCATTGGAAGATCTGCAAAAAATATCATTTGCCTGTAAGCAAAAACTGGTGGATCATAAAATAGAGAAAGTCATAGAAAATGATAAAATTAAACTGCTCTGGGACTTCAGAATTCAAACAGACAAGCACCTGCAACATAACACCCCAGACTTAACAATTGTCGATAAGAAAGACAAAAAAGTCTGGATAATGGACGTGGCAGTGCCTGGAGACAGCAGAATAGAAGAGAAAGAACTGGAGAAGATAACAAAATACAAGACCTACAAATAGAAATAGAAAGACTGTGGCAAAAGCAAGCAAGGGTAGTACCAATAGTATAGGCTCCTTGGGTGCAATCCCAAAACAACTGGAGCACCACTTGAACACCATTGGCATTGACAAATTTGCTATTAGTCAATTGCAAAAGGCGGCCTTATTAGGAACTGCTTCCATCCTGCGACGATATCTGTAATACCATCAAACATCCACATCTGCCTATCCCAGGTCCTGGGTAAGGACTCGATAGGTAGACAAAATGCCAAATCCAGTCTGAACATCTGGCTGACTGTGCGATGATTGATAATAATAAAGTTGGAAGGGACCTTGGAGGTCATCTAGTCCAACCCCCTTCTCAGGAGGAAACCCTATACCAGTGGTTCTCAACCTGTGGGTCGGGACCCCATTTGGGGTCGAACGACCATTTCACGGGGGTCGCCAAACAACACAGTCCGCCATTTTTTCCCCCTTTTCCTTAGCTGTGCTACTCCCTTTTATTCTATTGGCTTTTGAAAGCCAATAGAATAGACTCTCTTGAATAGAGTCTAATTCTATTGGCTTTCAAAAGCCAATAGAATTGTCCAGGCTGTCTCTGCCCTGCTGAGCCCGCCAAAAGTCCCATTCTGCAAAGGAAAGTTTGTCGCAGTAGCCTCAAACCGTCCCATTCTGCAAACGGTGCTGTACCAGTTGAGTAGTCCTCGACTTACGACCGGTTGAGTAGTCCTCGACTTACGACCGGTTGGGGATCGCGGCATTAAAAAGGTTGAGAACCACTGCCCTATACCATTTTGGACAATGGCTGTCCAGTCTCTTCTTAAAAACTTCCAGTATTGGAGCATTCACCGCTTCTGGAGGCAGGTTCTTCCACTGGTTAATTGTTCTCACTGTCAGGAAGTTTCTCCTTAATTCTGGGTTGCTTCTCTCCTTGATTAGTTTCCATCCATTGCTTCTCGTCCTGCCTTCAGGTGCTTTGGAAAATAGCTTAATTCCCTCTTCTTTGGGGCAGCCCCTGAGATATTGGAATGCCGCTATCATGTTCCCCCTCGTCCTTCTCTTCCTTAAACTAGACATACCAAATTCCAACAGCCGTTCCTTATAGATTTTAGCCTCCAGTCCCCTAATCATCTTTGTTGCTCTTCTCTGCACTCTTTCTAAGCATTTTTTTTACATCGTGGTGACCAAAACTGGATGCAGTATTCCAGGTGTGGCCGTCCCAAAGCATTGTAAAGTGGTATTAACACTTCACCTGATCCTGATTCTATCCCTCCGTTAATGCAGTTGGGACTAGAACTCCTGCCGCTAAGCAAGGTGGTTGTTAAGCGAGATGTGTCCAACTTTACAATATTTTTGTCACAGTTAAAACGAATTACCGGTAGTCCTTGACTTAACGGCCACAATTCAGCCCAAAATTTCTGTTGCTAAGAGAGACAGTTAAGAGAGTTTTGCCCCATTTTACGACCTTTCTTGCCACAGTTGTTAAGGGAATTGCTGCAGTTGTTAATTTAGTAACACGGTTGTTAAGTGAAATCTGGCTTCCCTGTTGACTTTGCTGGTCAGAATGCCTGACCCCCCCCAAGACACAGCAACCGTCATAAATATGAATCAGTTGCCAAGCGTCTGAATTCTGATCATGTGACCATGGGGATGCTGCAACAGTTGTTGCTGTTACTTTTAATAATAACAACAACAACAACAGCAACAACAACTGGTGGGATCATAAAATAGAGAAAGTCATAGAAAATGATAATGGGAATTCAAACAGACAAGCGCCTGCAATATAACACCCCGGACTTAACAATTGTCGATAAGAAAGACAAAAAAGTCTGGATAGTGGACGTGGCAGTGCCTGGAGACAGCAGAAAAGACGAGAAAGAACTGGAGAAGATAACAAAATACAAAGACCTACAAATAGAAATAGAAAGACTGTGGCAAAAGCAAGCAAGGGAGTACCAATAGTAATAGGCTCCTTGGGTGCAATCCCAAAACAACTGGAGCACCACTTGAACACCATTGGCATTGACAAATTCGCTATTAGTCAATTGCAAAAGGCGGCCTTACTAGGAACTGCTTCCATCCTGCGACGATATCTGTAATACCATCAAACATCCACATCTGCCTATCCCAGGTCCTGGGTAAGGACTCGATAGGTAGACAAAATGCCAAATCCAGTCTGAACATCTGGCTGACTGTGCGATGATCAATAATAATAATAATAATAATAATAATAATAATAATAATAATAATAATAATAAAGTCGGAAGGGACCTTGGAGGTCATCTAGTCCAACCCCCTGCTCAGGCAGAAAACCCTATACCATTTCGGACATTTAGTGCTGTTGTAACTTCAAATGGGCCCTAAACGAACTGTTATAAGTCGGGGTTTGTCTATACTGCAGTTGTTAAGTGAATCATGAGGTTTTTAAGCAAAAACAGTTTGCAAAAACAGCTGTCCAGTCTCTTCTTAACAGTTTTCCCCGTTAACTTTGCTTGTCAGAAGCTGGCTGGGCAGGTCACGAATGGGGATCACGTGACCCTGGGATGCACCTATCATTTTAAATCCATGCCTGAATGTGGTTCACATGACCAGGGGGATGCCGATATAGTTTGCAAGTCTATACCGTTAACGGTACCGCTAACTCAGTACCATTAACTCTGAATGGTCACTGAATGAAGGGCTAGACGTTGAGAAGTAGCTGTATCGTGCTCATTCATTGCTGAAGACTAAATGAAATAATTTATAATAATAATAATAAAGTTGGAAGGGACCTTGGAGGTCATCTAGTCCAACCCCATGCTCAGGCAGGTAACCCTATACCAGTGATGGCGAACCTTTTAGAGACCAAGTGCCCAAAAACTGGCCCCGGCCCTGTTCTATCCCCCTGCCCCGCCACCGCTCTGCCCCCCATCCCCCGCCCCGCCTGCCCAGAGGACCACTCACCGCCTCCAGGGCCCGCCGCAGATCGCCCAGGCAGCCCAGCAGCGCTATGGCGGCCACACCCTCTGCATGCGCCCTGCAGCATCAACTGCATGATGGGGTGTGAGGGCAGTCTTGTCTACGCTGCTTGGCTGCCATGTCCTTGGCTGCACTGCTCCGTGTGGGCCACGCTCTGGGGCGACTTTCCTTCAGGGGGGCTGCTGGAGAGGAGAGGGTCGCAGGGGGAGGCAAGGCTGGGGTAATGGCATGTGTGCCCACAGAGAGGGCTCCGAGTGCCGTCTCTGGCACCCGTGCCATAGGTTCACCACCATTGCCCTATACCATTTCGAACAAATGGCTGTCCAGTCTCTTCTTAAAAACTTCCAGTGTTGGAGCATTTACAGCCTCTGGAGGCAGGCTGTTCCACTGGTTAATTGTTCTAACTGTCAGGAAGTTTCTCCTTAGTTCTAGGTTGCTTCTCTCCTTGATTAGGTTCTATCCGTTGCTTCTTGTCCTGCCTTCAGGTGCTTTGGAGAATAGCTTGACTCCCTCTTTTTTCTGTCAGCCCCTGAGATATTGGAACACTGCTATCATGTCCCTAATTAGAACTGAGGCTAAAATAAGTGGATTATTGACCAATTATATTCACCTATCTGTGAATACTTAAGTTACCTAAGAGGTTGCAGAAACAGAACCTGAACTGTGTTGCACCTTTTTTGCCCTACCTTCACTTGAGCAAATATTTTGGAAATATTAAGGTATGCACAAGACGAGATTGCCAGTTTCCCATGACCGTAAAGAATTTGCTTCTGTGCTGTGAGTTCAAGTCCTCCCCCTCCCCCGCTTTAAAAACTTTGTCCAGAAGCAAGCCTATGTAGAATTTCTGTAATTACATTATCCTAAATTAAAAAGTTATTGCAATTATAACCTTAGGTACATTACTTGAGAAAGATTATCTTTGATTTTGATTCTTTAAAAGAGGATTATTTCTCCCCATTTTCTCTGCTAGTTACAACAGTCCTCTCTTAAGAGATAAAATATTCGGGGGGGGGGGCGGAGGGTAAAATATTTGGGGTGGAACATGCTTTTCAATTAAATAAAATTAATTCTATTGCACATCATTTAATGAAGAATCATGCAGAATTCTTCTTTCAGTTGAAAAGCATTTTCAGGGGTAGCTTTACAAAAGAAAAGTGTGTGCTCTCACAGAACAGCATTAAGATGATCCCCAAAAGCATTCTAATAATCTTGCCAAAAATATTTATTTCTATCCAGATTTGTTCTAGAGCAGTGGTTCTCAACCTGTGGGTCGGGACCCCATTTGGGATCGAACGACCATTTCACGGGGGTCGCCAAACAACGCAGTCCGCCATTTTTTTCCCCTTTTCCTTAGCTGTGCTACTCCCTTTTATTCTATTGGCTTTTGAAAGCCAATAAAATAGACTCTCTTGAACAGAGTCTAATTCTATTGGCTTTCAAAAGCCCATAAGAATTGTCCAGGCTGTCTCTGCCCTGCTGAACCCGCCAAAAGTCCCATTCTGCAAACGATGCTGCAGCAGTTGAGTAGTCCTCGACTTACGACCGGTTGGGGGTCACGCCATTAAAAAGGTTGAGAACCACTGTTCTAGAGATTGCTGTACCATAAAGTGAGACCAATGCAAACATTTATTTGTATTTCAAGATTTATTCATTAAATTTTTTTTTAAAAAAAGCTGATAGGAAAAAATTAAAAGGCACGATTGATACATTGCAGAAATCTATTATCAGAATTATCTCTTGAAAATTTATATAGGCAGTCCTTGACTTACAACCACAACTGAGCCCAGCGTTTCTGCTCTTAGGTGAGACATTTGTTAAGTGAATTTCTTTTCTTGTCTCAGTTGTTAAGTGAATCACTGCAGTTGATAACTGAATCTGGCTTCCTCATTGACTTTGCTTGTCAGAAGGTTGCAAAAATGATCACACGACCTTGGGACACGGCAACGGTTATAAATATGAGTCAGCTTGCCAAACATCTGAATTTTGATCCCGTGATCATGGGGATGCAGGTTGTAACTGTGAAAAACAGTCGTAAGTCACTTTTTTCAGTGCCGTTGTAACTTTGCATGGTCACTAAGCAAACTATTGTTAAGTCGAGGACTACCTGTACAGTCTACATGTTACTGTATTCTCTCCCCATCTTAATTACCAACATTGATTTATGCATGCAAAAGGCTATTCTTTTTGGCAATTTGGTTCTAGTCTAGGTCTCCCAGTTTCTCATGCCCCGTCTTATCTGGCCATTGGTATGACATATCATTGGAAGGGGATGTTCTCAGAATTGCCAAACACTGACCACACAATACTTAAAAAGCTTTTTGTATTGGTTAATTCATTACTCTGTTCCCTTCTCCTAATCTGGGGACTGTGGAGAGGCGACAATATTTCATACATGCATCACACTGTTGCACACATCTCTTAAGGGCATTATTTCAAGCAAAACTGTCTGCTATGAACCTCAAGCCCAGCTTGGTAGCTGTGGTCCTTGCCTCAAAAAACAAAACAGGAACTGTAAAAACTGTCAAAGACTTGTTTGCTAGAACAGTGGTGGCGAACCTATGGGGTGCCAGAGGCGGCACTCAGAGCTCTCTCTGTGGGCACATGCACCGTCGCCCCAGTCCTAGGCCTTCAGCTGGGTTTTATAATTTTTTTTTGCTTTAGGCCTCTGCCGCCCTGTGCAAAAAAAAAAAAAAAAAAGGTTCAGTCAGTCAATTTCAACTTCTCACAGGGGGAGGGAAAGTCTTGCAAAGTTGGAATTGATTGAATTTTTTAGTCCCACCCAGTCTGCCATTACCACTGCAGACCACGGCCACCCAATGGGCTACACCCACCCAATGGGCCACACCCACCCGGCACTCGACAATGCATAAGTGGGCTTTGGGTTGCAGTTTGGGCACTCAATCTCTAAAAGTTTCGCCATCACTGTGCTAGAGCATCAGGCCAGCTCCTAGATCCTTACATCTGGGTTATATTAATTTGCAGGAAAAAAATCAGTTTATTTGGAAAAGGTGCTATCAGATTTTTTGCCTAGACTAGAGGCTCTCGCCTTAGAGCAGGGGTAGTCAACCTTGGCTCTTTTATGACTCGTGGACTTCAACTCCCAGAATTCCTGAGCCAGCCATGCTGAGGGGAAAGGGAGAGGTTTCCAAGCTGAGGCATGCTGGCTCAGGAATTCTGGGAGTTGAAGTCCACGAGTCATAAAAGAGCCAAGGTTGACTACCCCTGCCTTACAGCGTCTAAACGGGAAACATCAGTCTAGATTCCACTGCTCAATCTTGTGACTAAAAACTTTTTCTTTCCTGAACGAGGATGTGACTGGCTTGTATTTAGAAAACCAGAACCATCCTTGAGGGATGGAATGGAAGTATATTTCCTCTCCTATCTTTTTTGTCTATTAAAAGAAATTCAGAAGGGAAGGGAGGAGCACAGGAAAATTGAATGAGAAGCCCATGAGGGAAGTGGATTTTATCATGATCAGGCTTGCAAAAATAGAGAGCTCCTTTCAGCCAAGCCTAGTAAATATGCAATTGTTTCAGTTGGATCTTTTGAGCTAGCAAATCTTGCCTGGATGCAAGAATGACCAACAAAAGCCTAGAAAGTAAAAAAGGACTAGATCTGTTTACATCCATAGGTGGAACCAGTATTGGATTTTTTTTTTTTTAAAAAAATGTAACTTTCATGAAAATAAACATAGTGTTAGCTCCTATTCCAGGAGAGCCCTTTGCCTAGCCCAATATTAAAACCCTGAAAACTGTGTGTCATAATACTCTGCTTTCCAAGAATGACATTATTTTTCTTCTCCTCAAGTCATTTCATCATTTCAGTACACCTGGCATATCGTTCTCTATTGCCCCATAATGGGATTAGTGGTCTCTTATTAGCAATCCTAGATCATTCTGTGTTCCCAACCAGAACTTCTGTGGAGGCTTCTGAAGTCACCATCTGAAGCAACCGCATATAATTTTTTCATCCAGGACTGAGCGAAGTAGATTTGCATTTCAAAGCCAGCTCCTAGAAAAAAAAATGGCAACTGAGGCCTCTTCCGCAGCCAGTTTTGTGCCAGAAAATATAATTTCCCTGAGATGTTTTTCTTTCCATCAAAGCAAAGTTTTAGTGCACTACAGCACAATTTTGGATTTGTGTATTGTATCGAGGTTAACTCAAGTTGCATATCTAATTTACAACCATCCCTTTGAAAAAGGTAAGCACAAGGATGGCCAGCCTGGAAATGCTAAAGCATTCTTTAACTGCAACTTCTTCCAGATTTGCTCAGGCCCTTGATCGCCAGATTTAAGCATGAGGTAAAAAGGACAGACAATCATTCTGTGATTTGTTTCCGAATTTCCCATCACGATACTCCAAGTAGTTTCACAGCCCAGCCATGCTCAAATGGGAGAAGCCAACGATTTTCTGGGGGCAAGAAGACCTGCAATTCTTGTGGTGGTGATAATTGCCACTTCAAAGGCTTGGAGAATCCCAACATAGTGATCTGCCGGGAATAAAAAACAAGAGGTAAATGACTTCTTTCAATTGGGCTCAACGTCTAGAGCAGGGGTAGGCAACCTTGGCTCTTTTATGATTCGTGGACTTCAACTCCCAGAAATCCTGAGCCAGCCATGCTGGCTCAAGAATTCTGGGAGTTGAAATCCACGGGTCATAAAAGAGCCAAGATTGCCTACCCCTGGCCTAGAGAATCTATGCACATGTAAAGTTTTTTGGCAGCAGTATTTTTATCTCTCTCTCTTCCCCTACCATCCATCCACCCACCCACAGTATCTATCTACTGAGGCATGGTTGCTCATAGGCTTAAAAACGCTGGATATTGTCTTTGTTCTGGCAGTTTGAGTCTTCGCACCACATAATAGTGTGAGCTCCTGTTACTTGTCTCAGCCTCTGCCCACCTAGCAGTTCAAAAGCATGCAAATGTGAGCAGATAAATAGGTACCACTTCGGTAGGAAAATAATGGCATTTTGTACAGTAGTGTGAACCCAGCCAGTGCTGGACCGTCCCCAAAGCGACACCCGAGCATGAGGCAACATCAGTGGAGGGAGAAGCCCCAGATGACACTGCAGAACACCACCGAACCTTTCTGCGTGTGGAGCTAGTCCACCCCCTGTGGTGTATTCTGGATAGTGTGCGAGTATAAACTGGCTAATGTAACATTGCCATACTTTCTCTCTCTCCATCCATCCATCCCATTTAGAAACCACCCATCTCCCTCACACAAAGTGACTCTGGGCGGTGTACAAATAAGACATAGAAAAATATATGTTACATTAAGAGGCAATTAAAATAAGATTAGAGTTTTAAATTAAAAATTTAAGAAGTAGGGAAGGGCCATCAAAGCATCAACCAGCCCCATGCCTGTGTGTTTCTTTGTGGACCTCAAGTCAGTTGGCAGAGCAGGCCTTCAGATTTTTCCGAAAGGCCGGGGGTGGGGGACACACCTCACCTTTGGGGGGGGGAATGTTCCAAAGGGCAGGGGAAACAGCAAAGAAGCAAAATATAAGTGGTGGCTTCTTTTTCCAGTATCCTTTTTAAAATACTTGTTTACAGTCCTATGATTGCCTGGTGGCCTCTGATCCAGGGCCTAAGCAGGTCTCACCCTGCTTACCTTTTGTCAAAATCAAATTTAGCAAAACTTGCTAAAGGCTTCTACCTGCTATAGTGTTTGCTGAGGCATATTTTAAGATTTTAGATTAGTTATCATAGGTAATAATCACTGATAGAGCATGCAGGGTTAACGGTTTCAAGTATATCCAGCCCAAAACGATGTCTGTACAGAAAGTCCTCGTTTAGTGACAACTGGCAATCCAGTCATTAAGTGAATTGGTTTCTAAGTGAAACCATGACCGTGCTTAGGATCTCACTTCAGTTTTCCTTTGCTTTATACACCTGTAAAGGTTGTAAATGGAAGGATTGGTCATAAAGTGACTCTTTTCATCACCATTGTCACTATATGAGGATTACCTATATAAGGTTTGAAACTGAATCCTGAAACTGAATCCTCTTCACCCACAAGCTAGTGCTTTCAGAGCATTGGCTGCATCAAAAAAAAAAAAAAAAATCACGTGGTCCAACTCTGTTCAACACTAGACAAGCTAGCGAAGTACTGCACAACAATTTAAGAAACATGCTTGGATGATTTTTCCAGGAAAAAGAGAGATATCCTGGGAGCAAAACGTCTTGACAGGATTCTTGCGGCATCATTACTTAACACCAAGATTGATAAAGTCCAGTTCCTTTTTACAAAGTTTTCTTAGAGAGACAGCTACCCAATAAAAAACGAAGCTGATCAGGTCTAATTTTTAACAATAAGGAGCTGCCTTATGACTTCTTTTAAATGCCAACAGCCATAAAACAGCATCTCTTCCTTTCCCAAGAGCAGAACGTAATCTAATTGTATCCCTTGATGGTATGTTAGCACTAGACTATAAAAAATTACTGTTGAGCAAAAGGTATACCGCAGCTACACCACAGAAGAACCACCAGACAAAAGAATTTAACAATGTGAATTCTGCAAGCTGCTTATTACGTCATTTCATTTCCTGCCTATTACAGGAACAGTCTGGCATCCTTCCAGCTGCAGTTGCGCTAGTGAGTTTCCTCTAATCCAGTGTTTCCCAAACTTGACAATTTTAAGGCATGTGGACTTCAACTCCCAGAATTCCACAGCCAGCGTTGCTGGCTGTGGAATTCTGGGAGTTGAAGTCCTCATGCCTTAAAATTGTCAAGTTTGGGAAACACTGCTCTAATCACTTACCGACTATTGGAAAATAGGATTTTCAAGTTCTCACAGTAACAATAACCCACTTATTTTAAAATCTTAGAACATAAGTGTAAAATTTGACAGATTTGGAGAGTTTCAAGACTGCTTTCTTCTATATATTCTTTCTCCCGTTAAACAGCTAAGGTGTCCTACAGGTAGTCCTCAACCTATGACCACAATTGAGCCCAACATTTCTGTCGCTAAGTGAAACATTTGTTAAGTGAATTTTGCCCCATTTTACGACCTTTCTTATTACAGTTAAGTGAATTCACTGCAGTGGTTAAGTTAGTGGCAGTGAAATGAATCTGGTTTTCCCATTGACTTTGCTTGTCAGCAGGTCGCAAAGGGTGATCATGACTCCAGAACGCGGCAACCGTTATAAGTATGAGTCAGTTGCCAAGCATCTGAATTCTGATCATGCTAAGATAGGCTAAATGAAAAAATAAACTTCCCGTGCATTGAGTAAAATCACATCATCTTCCTTCTGGTGAAGAGTCACACACTGCTCTGGACTAAATACCCCAAAGTGCTTCAGAAAATGGGATGGCCCAATTGCAACAACGGCAGTGCTTTAACCCAGCTGCATCTTTTCCCAGGGTGAAACAGCAGCTGTGGAAGGCAGCCATACAATCCTGGAAAAAGTTGCAACTGATTTAAAGAGGCGCAATAGAATATTTGTAGCTCAAGCCTTTGAACTATGGGGTTAGAGAAGACTCCTGCGAGTCCCCTGGACTGCAAGGTGATCCAACCGGTCAGTTCTAGAGGAGATCAACCCTGACTGCTCTTTGGAAGGCCAGATCTGAAGTTGAAACTCAAGTACTTTGGCCACCTAATGAGAAGGAAGGACTCCCTGGAGAAGAGCCCGATGCTGGGAAAGATGGAGGGCAAGAGAAGAAGGGGACGACAGAGAATGAGGTGGCTGGATGGAGTCACTGAAGCAGTAGGCGTGAGCTTCAATGGACTCCAGAAGATGGTAGAGGACAGGAAGACCTGGAGGAATGTTGTCCATGGGGTCGCGATGGGTCAGACACAACTTCGCTACTAACAACAACGAGCTCAGGGCTGAACTCTGCGGTGTTTAGTGCTCTCTAAGCTTACTTGTTTCGCTGCAGACATTTCATTACCCAACTAGGTAACATCTTCAGTGCAATGCTTGAAAGAGTTGCAGACAGTGTTGCAATTCATTTTGTAAAGTATTTATTCCAAATTATTTTTGAAGTGTATGTGGGTATTAATTTGTTAAAATGGTTTTATTTCTGCTTTTTAAAATTATTTGCATTTATCAGAACTTGCTGGGGGAGGGCTGGTTTTTTTTGACATAGCATTAATAAGATTAGCATTAATCTTGTTTTAGATATCCTGCAGATTTGGCTTTCGGCTGTGCATAATTTATTGTTGTGAGAGACTTCTGTGTTGTAGTTCAAAAGAAACTGACCTAGTTTACAAAGCAAATAACATTTCCCAAACATCACAGTGTCCTACTGTAGGTTATTTCCAAAGCAGACTTTATTTTTCAAGCTCCTTACTTGAGTAGTTGCAGAAACAACAGGGGATGAAAGAGTCAAGACGTTGTCTTTTGGCCACACCAAGAAAATGGCATAGACTGCGGGTCCCTTTGAGGTGTACCTGGAGGGGAACATAAGGCAAACACATGGAACTGTGGTAAGCAACATGGAAATACTGAAACAGAAGACACGATCCGCCCTGGAGATAACAAGCCTTTCATTTGTACAACTCCTTCCCTTGATCACCTTGGCTGAAGGTGAAGGCCAAAACACCTAGCTTTTCTCACACGCTGCTGGGGCTGATCAGCCCCGTGTGGTGAAATCCTCAACCTCACACAGCCTCTGAACATGCAAATATTGCATTACAGTCCGTCCTTGTTTTTCCACTGCTGCCGTCAACAACATGGCAGGGAACCTGGCAGAGCCTGCATAAAACATTCCACAAACTGCCACTGCCGAGAAAGGCTCTTGTAGAGCAAGGCTTTTCAGCCTTTTCACCCATTGTACCACTTGTAGGATATGGCAGTATCCAAGGACCACCAGTTGCCTAGCAAGGTGTCAAAAACGTGATATAAAAAAAAAAGGAAAAAAGTGATAAACTACAGGTAGTCCTCGACTTATAACAGTTCGCTTACTGACTGTTCGAAGTTACAATGGCACTGAAAAAAGTGTCCCCCAAGCCACAGCCGAGCAAGACACCTGCCTGCCCACCTGGCGGCGCTCTTCCTCCTGTCCGAGGTTTTCATTGTTGTGAGCATTTCGGTTGAGGATTGGCAGCGGGGGTGGGGTGGTGTTTGGTTTTTATTCCCCCCATCTGCTGGGTGGTTGCAGCAGGTTTTGGTCACTTCACATGACCCTGGGACCGTCATAAATATGAATCAGTTGCCAAGCATCTGAATGTAAATCACAAGACCCTGGCGAGGCTGCAACATTCCAGCTGATCGGCGCTTCTTCTGGGCTCAGCAGAAGTGCCAGGATCAGTGCTGCTTTCCAGCTGGAGCCTGGCGCTGATCCTGGTGCTTCCACTGAGCCCTGACAGGCCTGCAGCTCCAGCATCTCTCGCTCAGGCTTGTGCGGTGCAGCCACCGGTTCAGCTCATTCCCCTCCCCCACTACTACTTTTCTAGGATGGTCGCGTACCACCTGCCAGATGCCAATGTACCACAGGTGGTACCCGTACCACTGGTTGAAAAGCCCTGTTCTAGAGTTCTTTGTCTTGAGATACCTCCAAATCTCCCCACCCTTGTTTATAACCATGTGCTACTCCTTCAGAGCTGGGCTGGAATCAGGGAAGCTTTCCTATGACTTTAGATCTCCTTTTAAAAGGCAGGGGGGAAAATCAGACATTTTTTGTTTTGTTTTGTTTTACAAAATAAAAACAGTCCCACCACCTTTCTCTTACCCTCCACAGATCCATCAAAGCACCGGAAAGTCAACTAAAGTAAAGGAAGCCTTAAGTTCAATTATCTTTGAACAAGGAGAGGCTACCAGGACAGTCCTCTGAACAGCAGTTGCAAAAAGGCTGTAATCCAGCCACGTCCCATCACTAAGTCCAAAGTAGCACAAAAAAAAAAAAAAAAAAAAGCCAACTCTGAAAACAAATATTCATGAACTGAACAATAAAAGAGGAGAGGGTTCTAATGCTCAGTCAATTGAATTTATACCGGTTATCTGTATTTAACCAGATTTTTTTCCTGCATCTTCAAAGTGCAGCATCAGAAAGAGTACAGAGAAGAGCAACAAAGATGATTAGGGGACTGGAGGCTAAAGCATATAAGGAACGGTTGCTGGAATTAGGTATGTCTAGTTTAATGAAGAGAAGGATGAGGGGGGACATGATAGCAGTGTTCCAATATCTCAGGGGCTGCCACAAAGAAGAGGGAGTCAAGCTATTTTCCAAAGCGCCTGAAGGCAGGACAAGAAGCAACGGATGGAAACTAATCAAGGAGAGAAGCAACCTAGAACTAAGGAGACACTTCCTGACAGTGAGAACAATTAATCAGTGGAACAACCTGCCTCCAGAAGCGGTGAATGCTCCAACACTGGAAGTTTTAAAGAAGAGACTGGACAGCCATTTGTCTGAAATGGTGTAGGGTTTCCTGCCTGAGCAGGGGGTTGGACCAGATGACCTCCAAGGCCCCTTCAACGTTATTATTATTAGTGTTATACTTCAGTAAAAACAAAACACATTTAAACCTTACCCGAGATGCTTGATGACTATTCTTTCAGCTATTTTTCTGAATGTTCACAGTGTAACCAAAACAGAGAGAGAGGCAAAAACATGTCCACTTCTAAGGTAAAAGTGTGTATAGGTAGTCCTTGAGTTACGACCGTCATGAAGCCTGCCCATGACGGTCATAACTTGTGATGGTTATAAATCAGGTCACCCACACGACAGATCAGATTTAACAATCTTTTTTTTTGCAGTGGTGGTTAAATGAATCACTGCAGTTGTTAAGCTGAAAATAAGACAACTCCTTGTTTTCACCGAAAACTTCCTAATGGGTGGCCTGCTTGCTAAACGTGGCCATGTGATTGCAGGGGAGAGTTGGAACTACGAATCTGGAATGTCTCCCCCCTTACCCCCCCAAGGTCCATCATAAGTTTGAGAAGTAGAGCACTCCTATAATCTTATCAGTCTCTCAGAGAAGATCTACTCCAGATCCAGCCAGAAAGTTACAGAAATTTGCTTAGGCCAGGGGTCTTCAAACTTGGCCCTTTTATGACTTGTGGACTTCAACTCCCAGAATTCCTCAGCCAGGCAGGCTGAGGAATTCTGGGAGTTGAAGTCCACAAGTCATAAAAGGACCAAGTTTGAAGACCCGTGGCTTAGACCTTCAACCTTGTGACATCTACAGTTGTGTATTTGATGACGCCTCCTCTTGTTTCTAAGCAGACTTGCTCGACTTAACATTTTGTTTAGTGACTGTTCGAAGTTACAACACCACTGGGGAAAAAAAAAGGGCTTATCACCGTTTTCTACACTTACCACCATAGCCGCATCCCCACGGTCACATGATCAAAATCTGGGCACTTGGCAACTGACATGTATTTATGACGGTCGCAGTGTCCCAGGTTCATATGATCACCTTTTGTAACTTTCTGACGCGCCAAGTCAACGGGGAAGCCGTTAAAAACCATGTTACTCAGTTAACAGCTGCAAGTGATTTGCTTAACATCTGGGGCAAGAAAGAACGTAAAACCGGGCAAACTCGCTTAACAATTGTCTCCCTTAGCAACAGAAACCTCAAGCTGGGTTATGGTTGTTAAATCAAGGACTACCTGTAATGCCAAATTTTTGCTGACATAGAAACAACAACTTCCTTCTCCGAGAACAAGCAGGCCCTCAACGAACTTTTCTCTTACCAGGTCTCCTCACTGCGATTCTCCTTCTGCGTCCGCCATGGCTTGGATTCATATATGGCCTCCCCATTGACCTTCAGCCAATTCCCGAGGGCCAGGAGCCTCTCTTGAAAAATCGGAGCAATCAATCCTTCTTTGGTTGGCCCCACATTGAGAAGGTAATTTCCTCCGTAACTGACAGTGCGCACCATTTGCTGTGGCAAAAAGCAGAACGAGGGCAAAAATGTATTTTCAAACTTTACCAAAATGCTTTTAACCTGCTGGCACCCCAGACTTTTGAAAACATTTGGGTACGCTGCCGTGAAAGCATCTGCCAGGGCATTTAAATATTGATTGGGAAATTAATAATAATAATAGTAACGTTGGAAGGGACCTTGGTCATCTAGTCCAACCCCCTGCTCAGGCAGGAAACCCTATACCATTTTGGACAAATGGCTGTCCAGTCTCTTCTTAAAAACTTCCAGTATTGGAACATTCACCGCTTCTGGAGGCAGGTTGTTCCATTGGTTAATTGTTCTCACTGTCAGGAAGTTTCTCCTTAGTTCTAGGTTGCTTCTCTCCTTGCTTAGTTTCCACCCGTTGTTTCTTGTCCTGCCTTCAGGCGCTTTGGAAAATAGTTTGACTCCCTCTTCTTTGGGGCAGTCCCTGAGATATTGGAAGACTGCTATCCTGTCCCCCCCATCCTTCTCTTCGTTAAACTAGACATACCCAATTCCAGCAGCCGTTCCTTATATGCTTTAGCCTCAGTCCCCTAATCATCTTTGTTGCTCTTCTCTGTACTCTTTCTAGAGTCTCAGCATCTTTTTTACATCGTGGTGACCAAAACTGGATGCAGTATTCCAAGTGTGGCCTTATCAAGGCCTTGTAAAGTGGTATTAACACTTCACATGATCTTGATTCTATCCCTCTGTTAATGCAGCCCAGCACTTTGTTGGCTTTTTTGGTGGCTTGCTTCCATCCCCTCACGTCTTTCATCCCAGATTGTCCTTGGGGGACAGGGGCTGAGGATATGGGGGGAGGGGGATAATACACTTTTAAAGATTGGGCAGCAGCCACCCACCACTCATTCTTTCTAAGAAGGCCCATGAACACTCTGTATGGGACCAGAGGCATTATGGGAATCAATACTAGATATTGCTGGGTTTTGTTTTTTTTTGCTCCTTGGTTATTTATTTTTATTACAAAAGTAAGTACTTCTAATAAGAGTAGCAGGAGTATTCTATAAGGAAAAAGCAGTGAATCAAGGCACATGGGGAACCTGATGGATACCAAAGTGCCTTCAAATAGTTCTTGACTTATGACGATAAAGGAGCATTGAATTATGGCTGTACGTTGTACTGCTCATTAAGCGGGTCATCAACTGACTCGATTTTTTAGTGGTGGCCATTAAATGAATGCGGCAGTCATTAAGCGAACCCATTGCTTGCAACGGGCATTTTTTGCTAGAAAGCAGAAGTAAACAAGACATTGAACACAGAGGTCACGTGACGGCTGCAAACCAACTTGGAATCTGAGTTATTGGTATCTTTTGGGGATGGTCTTTGAACCAACTTCAAATGGTCACAAAGCAACCATTAAACAAGCAACCAGTCGTTAAGCAAGCAACCGGTTGTTAAGCAATACCTCCTGTAAACTACCAGTATATATTCATTCATCCCAAGGGATTTCCTAACCCAGACCTAAAAATAACAATGTGAGTGTGAGTCATGTGAGTCACTTTAAGCTGAAGGATACTTTATATATAGTACTGATTTTGAAATGCTTTAATCATTATCCACTGAAACAACCCTCCGTTTCTTAATTAAGAGATAATAATGATCCTAGTTAAAGATAATTATTACCGGTAGTTGCATTTATGTATTCCTGGAAACCATTCCTGCTTTCGAAGGCCTAACAAAATCCCATTTTTTATATTCATCATTGTTTTTTTTAATATTTATCATCTTTGTACTTCTGAGGCTACCTGTGCAAGACAAGGTCAACACGCACATGTAGCCTCATAGTCAGCAAGTGCACGCACAAAATGGAGGCCAAGGCTGCAAGCGGGCCCTGGCCAGCTGAGTGGAAAGGAACACTAGGAGGCTGAAAATTACCTCAGGAATATCTGTAGAAAATTCCTGCTCCTTGCTTTACTAGCATTATCAGTTGCAGGAATTGACATTTCTCCTCCATCAGGCCACCTAGATTTGCTCCGTTGTTCATTCACCTTTTCAATTTGAGCCAGTTTGGCTTTAGTGATTAAGGCACCAGGCTGGAAACTAGGAGACTGTGAAGGCCTCAGGCCTGGAAACCGGCTGGATGACCCTGCATCAGTGCTTCTCTCTCAACCCTTTCTCTCAACCCTCAGCAGGGTTGTTGCTGAGGGGAAAGTGTATATTACATACATTCACGGCCTGGAACAACTTTTAATAACTTTCAGGATAAAAATCAAATAATAGCCTCTCCCTGCAATCTCACCAGCAATCTTGGATACAAATGTGGAAAAAGCAGCTTTAAATCTAGGTTGTACCGAGCCCATTTCTGCAGAGTGGTTAGAATGCAGTATTGCAGGCTAACTCTGCTCACAACCTGGAGTTCGATCTTGACCGAACTCAACCTTCCATCCTTCCGAGGTCGATAAAATGAGGACCTAGATCAGTGGTTCTCAACCTGTGGGTCGGGACCCCATTTGGGGTCGAACGACCATTTCCCGGGGGTCACCAAACAACGCAGTCTGCCATTTTTTCCCCTTTTCCTTAGCTGTGCTTTCTATTGAAAGCCAATAGAATAGACTCTCTTGAATAGAGTCTAATTCTATTGGCTTTCAAAAGCCAATAGGAATTGTCCAGGCTGTCTCTGCCCTGCTGAGCCTGCCAAAAGTCCCATTCTGCAAACAGTGCTGCACCAGTTGAGTAGTCCTCGACTTACGACTGGTTGAGTAGTCCTTGACTTACGACCGATTGGGGGTCGTGGCATTAAAAAGGTTGAGAACCACTGACCTAGATTGTTGGGGGCAATATGTTGACTCTGTAAACTGCTTGGAGAGGGCTGTAAAACACTATAGGGTGGTATAGGGTCCAAGTGCTACTGCTATAGCTCTAGCAGCTCTTTGTAAGTTCCACTGAAGTGGGCATTCTCAGCCTTTGCTTGCCCTTCCCAGCGCTCACCAAAATAATGGTGGACTCATTTATGACTTCAGAAATTTGCATGTTGCTGCGATACCCCCATGACCTTTTGTCAATAGAGTTGCACATCTCCCACTTGTGGCCTGGCAGAGCGCTGGGCTCATATTTATCCTGACAGTTGTAGAAGCCGCCATGTTTGCAGGAACAATTGGTGCCCCATCGATCGTTCACCACCACATTATCCTGGAAAAGAAAAATCCAGAAGGAACCTTTGAAGTTGGGCAGTTGCATTACTGTATTTTAAGAGTAAAACAAAGGCTTTAGGGCGGCCCTTACCAGCACCTCCAAAATGGGCTGAATCACACAGTGTTATTCTGTCTGAGCTCTTCAACCCTGGATGCGTCAGTCAAAATCAAGGGAAAGCAACCAATGGGAAGGAAGCCTCCTCCAAGTGTCAATCAGTTGCAATTCTCAGCAGCCCCAGTCAGCTTGTGAGGGACTTGGAAAATCCTAGTCCATCTACATTAATTTTTCTCAACTGTAGCAACTTTAAGACAGGTGGACAGAAATGCTGACTGGGGAGTCCACAATCATATAGTTGCCAAGGTTGAAAAACACTGATCTATAGGATGCCTAGCCCAGAATCTCTGTTTTCAAATTTGCGTCAGAAGGCAAGTATTACAGATGGTTTGTAGCTTTCTATCCATCCCTTCACAGAGGTAGCAACTCGCAGAAAGGAATGTAAAAGGATGTGTACAAAAGTAAAAGGATGTGTATAAAACACATCCTTCATCCCAGAACCAAACAAATCCAGTGAAAGTGGGTGTACATGTGGTATACTCAGCCAGACAAAGCCTTTGAAACATGGAATGTAGCTACTTTATGAGCCGAGGTGGCGCAGCAGTTAGAGTGGAGTACTGCAGGCCACTTTAGCTGACTGTGTTCAGCAGGTCAGCGGTTCAAATCTCACCGGCTCAAGGTTGACTCAGCCTTCCATCCTTCCAGGGTAGGTAAAATGAGGACCCAGATTGTTGGGGGCAACGTAAATATATATATACATTGCTTACTGGTGTACACCGCTTAGAGAGTGCTTGCACTTAAAGCGGTATATAAGTCTCATAAATAAATAAATAAATACCAATTCACTTGGCAAGGCCCCCATTTTAAATAGAATGCATAGCTCTAATTAATAAATACTGCAAATAATTTATATTGCAGAGATACCAAGAATTGCTCCAGGCTAACTTAGATAACACCTGTCTTAGACACAATTATGCTAAATGTTAACCATACAGGTTAACTTATATTTTCCCTGCTCTCTTATCTAAGTATTAAGCCTTACTATAATATAGCTTCAAGGACTCCCATGAGTTGATCAAGAGCAAAAGTACCAAAATAGGCCAACTGGTTGGTGGTCTCCCCTCCAAGCTGCGCTCCATGGTTGGTTCTTGATGCTGGCACCTCCCATCATTCTCCCTCTACACATGGAGTTGGAACTACTAAGACTAGCTAGGTCAGTGATGGTGAACCTTTTAGAGACTGAGTGCCCAAACTGCAACCCAAAACCCACTTATGTATTATTGGGTGCTGGGTGGGTGTGGCCCATTGGGTGGGTGTGGCTGCCGTGGTAACGGCAGACTGGGTGGGACTAAAAAGTTCAATCAATCAAGTCCAACTTTGCAAGATCCTTTTTTTTCCGAGAAGTTGAAATTGATTGATTGAACCTTTTTTTTTTTTTGCACACAGTGGCAGAGGCCTAAAGCGAAAAAGGTTTTATAACACCCAGCTGAAGGCCTAGGACGGGGGCAACGGTGCGTGTGCCCACAGAGAGGGCTCTGCGTGCCAACTGTCGCACATGTGCCATAGGTTCGCCACCACGGAGCTAGGTTCTCTTCACATTTCTTTCTAATATGTAGGAGAGAAACTTTTTGCATTTCTGCCCTCTTGAGGGGCCCAACCTATGAACCCTCCAGTGCAGTGGTTCTCAACCTGTGGGTCGGGACCCCATTTGGGGTCGAACGACCATTTCACGGGGGTCGCCAAACAATGCAGTCCGCCATTTTTTCCCCCTTTTCCTTAGCTGTGCTTTCTATTGAAAGCCAATAGAATAGACTCTCTTGAATAGAGTCTAATTCTATTGGCTTTCAAAAGCCAATAGGAATTGTCCAGGCTGTCTCTGCCCTGCTGAGCCTGCCAAAAGTCCCATTCTGCAAACGGTGCTGCAGCAGTTGAGTAGTCCTCGACTTACGACTGGTTGAGTAGTCCTTGACTTACGACCGATTGGGGGTCGCGGCATTAAAAAGGTTGAGAACCACTGCTCCAGCGATAGCAAGTTACTCTCCCCACAGGAAAAAGAGGCCAAAGTCATTTAGGATGTAACCAGGTGCAAAGGATCCAAGTATTAGAAGCCATTTGTAAGGTTCCCTCTTAGTTTAAGCAAACAGTACAACAGCCTCCAGGTCTAAAGACCTACAGCTGAAGGAAGTGCAGATACCTTAACTGGGCTATCGTTGTATAGCCAGGCAAGGAAGGAAGTTGAATTCCAATAAGTATCCGGAGCTTCCCAGTCGCCATCTGACCAAATAAGATCCGGCTTGTACCTTAATAGACAAGTGATAAAATCAAACGATTTAACGGCTGCATTCTAGTTATAGTAGCCCCTGACGTATGACAACTGAGCCCAAAATTTATGTTGCTAAACGAGACATTTGTTAAGTGAATTCTGGCCCATTTTATGACCTTTCTTGCCACCGTTGTTAAGTGAAGCACTGCAGTTGTTAAATTACTAATGCGGTTGTTAAGTGAATCTGGCTTCCTTGTCGGTACGTCCCCAACCCCACTATCAATCCACAAAGCTGGAAAGGTGGGGGAATGCTGTCTCAAGCAGTTGGGAGCAGGGGCCAAAGCATTCTTTTCAATGTGCATTACCCACTGTAGGCTTACTTACTCTCCTGTACTCTCTTCCTTTCCTATTAAGGTAAACACAAACATCGATTTCCCCTTGCTAATTATCTCAGAACCTAGGTAAGGATTCCAAAGGATGGGGAAGTGGGAAAGAGGGCTATAAGATTTGTCCCTTTTATCCAGCTCCCTTGTTAGTTCAACATGAACCTTCTCCGCTATTAGAGTGTTCTGTCCCAGCCTACGCGAATCCTTGTTATGCTCACAAGGAGAAACCCCTCTTCCAAGAAGCAGGCAGGAACCGCAAGAAAAAACCAATTCCTTTTCTCACAGATCTGAGTCATTGTCCCAGGCAAACAAACACAATCCACAGAAACTCAATCCTCAACACGAACGGTTGCCTTCGGCAACCAGCACCTCCCACCCCTTCCCTTTTATAATTCAGACAAGACATGGCTTCCTACCACCTTCTCCTTTGCCTTTGGAGCCACCCCATTGTATTCCACTGTCCTACTCGCTTCTCCTTCCTGTGCATTCGTGCATCCGTGATTTGTCCCAACCGTTCTTCATCACTGTCCAACTCAGGCTCCCAGCTGTGTCTCAGCCTGAGCGCAAGTAGAGGGGCCAGGCTCCTCGTCCGACTGTAAGTCTTGGAGCTCCTCTCCAGCCCCTCCTCCTCCTCTGATTCCTCAGACTCAGCTGCCGGATCCACTGACTGGCGAGGAATCACAACGTAGGGGTCCCCTGACGGACTGGAGTTGCATCCTCCTGATATTGTAAGCATTTAGGGGCAGTTCTTAATAAAACCTTTTAAAAGTTTTATTTTCTAAAGCTTTATATAGTCCTGATGTCACTCTTGGTGTTCTCCTTTGGTATTCCTCTTGCAAATTCTAACTTGCGCTGACTTGCAGATTAATGGAAACATGTACTCAACTTCTGGGAAACATCCATTTCCTTTGCTATTGCTTATGATTTCTGAATAATATCAAAGCATACCCCACTCTTCTCTCTCAAGCCCTTAAAATCTGGAACCAAAAAACTGAAGGGAATCGTTCTCACCTCTTGAAGGAGCACAGCACATGGTGAGGGCTAAGGCAATAGCTTTGTTTATGAATAGCAAGACTAGAGATACTTTTGAGAAGACATGTCTACAGCAGAGATGATAGAGGGGAGGAGGAAGGATTGTAAATTTTCGCTATCCAGAGGAATGCCATCTAGACAATCCCAAAATGTTTTGGTCTTACCTTAGAACAAGTTCATAGAGTTCTGGAAGAGTCTTCTTAGAGACAAAAAACTGGGTCTTGAAGCTATTTTTTTTGTCCAGTAAATACAACGGATGAAACCATTCAAAAAGGGAATGATATAGGCCATAGGATATGTTTCTAAGATTAAACAAGAGAGGGGGAGAAACACAAAATAACATTGATCCAAAGTTATTAGCTAATTAGTAAGCCTATTTTTTTTTTTTTGCACCATCCTGATTTCCCCTTTAAAATCAGAACAATACCTTTTTCGGACAGCCTCTCCCAGTTCACCAACCAAGTCACGGTGGGGGCCAGTATCCACTGAATTCCAGTTCCAGGATGCCTCTGACCCCCAGTTGGTGAAGCCTTCATGATGCTTAGAGGTAAACACCACGTATCTGTAGGAACCAAAAACAAAGAATTAGAAGGAACTTCATCCTCTTTTGACATTTCACCACTGTTTAATATTTATAAGGTGGATGTGAGAAAAGAAGCAAATGGAAAAACATGAAGATGATTAAAGATATACCAAAAATACGGAATGCTGAGGGATTTTTAGCCTGGTTTGCTCCACACCATTGAGTTATATCAGATGTAGAGATCTTTGCAAAACCTTATTCCATGTAGAATAATTGATGCTTGGGAATAGATAGTATTATATCTATTCCTCCCTGTGGAACATTCTGATGCTGGAGGCAAGATCTGCCTGCATCCTTCTGGCCTTCCAGAAAGAGCTTAAAAATCCTGGTTTTGCCAGCTGGCTTGGGGCACGGATGGAGATACTGGAATACTTTACAGCCTTGTGTCTTTTTTTTTTTTTTTACAGGCATTCATAGGAATCTGAAATCAGCTTATGAAATTTTGGTTTATCCCTGTCTCGTTCTGACAGCTTTCTTACACTACATGTTCTGTTGGTTTAACAATTTCCTTGCAATTTTTTTTTCCTTTTTTTTTTCTACTACCTATCATCTTTATATATAAAATTTGTTGCTGGTTCCCTGAGACTGCTGTGCTTGCCCTCCCTCTCTCTTGGGTAAGCTGGCTGTATCAAGCCTGGGAACACATCCTATGTTAAATATGGCTAAATAGGCCATCTTATCTTGTTCTTGTTCTTTCAAGATTTTCTTCTGAGACTCTGCATTGTGCCACAGAGTCTCCTCCCACTTACTATTGTCTTCATTGTCTTTTCTTATTTTAAACCAGAATCATCCATCTTTGCTGCTTAAATAACTATCACTCGGGTTCGCAAAAATGGCATAATAATAATAAAATAATATAATAATAATCCAATTTGCAGTATCCTCTGCTGCAGGCCTCGGGATTCCCTCTCCTATCCCTCACTCCCCCGAGGATCCCACGGCTGGGAATGATGGGAGGTGGGATCCGGCTCAGGGAGGTGCCAGCTTGCCCCCCGTGGCTGGTGGGGCTGACCTGGCACCGATGTCCTGGGACAGCTGCGCCCACTTGGCCCCCTTTTGCAATTGACTAATGGCGAATTTGTCAATGCCAATGGTGTTCAAGTGGTGCTCCAGTTGTGTGCAATCCCAAAACAACTGGAGCACCACTTGAACACCATCGGCATTGACAAATTCGCCATTAGTCAATTGCAAAAGGCGGCCTTACTAGGAACTGCTTCCATCCTGCGACGAGATCTGTAATGCCATCAAACATCCACATCTGCCTATCCCAGGTCCTTGGTAAGGACTCGATAGGTAGACAAAAATGCCAAATCCAGTCTGAACATCTGGCTGATTGTGCGATGATCAATAATAACAATAACAAACAATAATAATATTGCTTCCATCCTGCGACGATATTTGTAATAACATCAAACATCCACATCTGCCTATCCCAGGTCCTTGGTAAGGACTCAATAGGTAGACAAAAATGTCAAATCCAGTGTGAACATCTGGCTGTGCGATCAATAATAATAATAATAATAACAACAACAACACTGTTTCCATCTTGCGACGATATCTGTAATACCCTCAAACATCCACATCTGCCTATCCCAGGTCCTCGGTAAGGACTCGATAGGTAGGCAAAAACGCCAAATCCAGTCTGAACATCTGGCTGACTGTGCGATGATTATTAATAATTATTAATAACAAATTAATAATAACAATCCGATGTGTGGTATCTTCTGCGGCAGGCCTCGGGATTCCCTCTTCCTACCCCTCACTCCCCCGAGGGTCCCGCGGCTGGGAATGATGGGCGGCGGGATCCGGCTCGGGGAGGCGCCGGCTTGCCCCCGTGGCTGGCGGGGCTGACCTGGCTCCGGCGTCCTGGAAGAGCTGCGCCCACTCCTCCGGCTGGAAGTCGACGGCCGAGAAGAGCGGGGCGAAGTCGGCGTAGGAGGTGTCCGGAGGGAAGCGCCGGAGGACGAAGCGCTCGTAGTCGGGACGGAGCTCGCCCTTCCAGCGCCACCAGAACCACTCCGAGCCCCAGGCGGGCACCGAGAAAACGCCCCAGTGCACGAAGATCCCCACCTTGGCCGCGTCGAACCAGCCCGGCAGGGGCCGCGCATCCAGGCTGCCCCAGTTGGGGGAGTAGCGCGGCCCCGCCGGGCTCGTTGGGAAGGACCCGCGGCACAAGGGGGAGAACAGCAGCAGCAGCAGCAGCAGCCAGAAGCGCACGGCAGCCATCGCGTGGCCTGGCCAATGGCAGGGCGACTGCGCGGCCGGGGAGGGAGAGGCACGCGTGGGAGGAGCACGTGATGCAGCGGCAGGCTAGGCCAGTGTTTCTCAACCTTGACAATTTAAGGCATGTGGACTTCAACTCCCAGAATTCCACAGCCAGGAATTTAGAAGGGGTCAACTTAGCAGCATCCCAGTGTGCAGCTTTGTCCAAGCATTTTAAAGGTGTTTTGAGTTTGCATGTTTCCTGCACCACAATCTGTATTTTTTTAAATCATCCCAAAATGCATCATTTGGAATGTTGTGGTTGAATATTAGGATATTTCTAACAATAAGAGCCATTCAACAGTAGAGTTCCGGTGGTTGAATTCAGTAGCCCCTTCCACTTTAGGATAGTATGCATTACATACAAAATAAAGATGGGATAACAACAACAGAATTGCCTGCTGAGAACAGAGCCTAAAAACCCAACATTTGTTGCTGGAACAATGTTTTTCCAACTATTTTCTGACCATGTCCTAATTATCATATTACGTGCTTCTTTGCTGGACTGGAGAACTGTAGTTGAACCATATTTCTTAATATATATATATATATATATATATATATATATATATATATATATATATATATATATATATACACACTTAATATATAAATACACTAATCCTACGGTGACCCACTCCTGTTTGCAGTTAACAGAATAACAGAATTGGAAGGGACCTTGGAGGTCTTCTAGTCCAACCCCCTGCTCAAGCAGGAGACCCTAAACCATTTTCAACAAATTATTGTCCAGTCTCGTCTTAAAAACTTCCAGTGTTGGAGCATTCACCGCTTCTGGAGGCAGGTTGTTCCCCTGGTTCATTGTTCTAACTGTCAGGAAGTTTCTCCTTAGTTCTAGGTTGCTTCTCTCCTTGCTTAGTTTCCATCCGTTGCTTCTTGTCCTGCCTTCTGGTGCTTTGGAAAATAAGTTGACCGCCTCTTCTTTATAGGAGCCCCTCAAATATTAGAAAACTGCAATTATGTCACCCCTAGTTCTTTTTACTAGACTAGACATACCCAGTTCTTGCAAATATTCTTCATACGTTTTAATTTTCAGGCCCCCCCCATCCTCTTTGTTGTTCTTTTCTGCACTCTTTCCAGAGTTTCAACTTGTTTTTTATAATATGCTGACCAAAACTGGATGCAATATTCCAAGTGTGGCCTTACCAAGTATCATTTCTCATGACGTTACAAGATACTAGACAACTAAACTAGTTGTCTGATATCTCATGATAGATAACTAGTTTAGTTCCCACTCAGGCAATCTTACCTTCCTTTTGGACGCCCTCTGGAAGACGTACCATATCTGTATCATCTTAGCCCTTACCTTAGCAAGAAGTTCAAAACAGGTCAGTGATTTGCCAAGATCCCTGAAATTAGGCAGAAAGTTGCATTTCTCCTACTAGAAACAACATTCTTGTGTAGAAAAGTCAAATTAACTAGGGAGCGTTTTGAAAGCCACTGTAATACAGAATATTGCAGCTTCCTATATGTGCTAGCAATTGCCACATACAGCCATTACTTGTGGTTTTCATGTCTTCTGATGTATGGTAGAATCCAAAATACTTTTTCCTCTTTATATTTAAGTCTAGAAGACTAATTTAGAATTGGATGTCTCTAAGTGTAAAAAAAAAAAAATTATGCTTAGGACCTACCTGTGCAAGTTTCACGGTGATTTTTGTTGTTGTTGTTTGAGAGGTTTTTCTGCAGGGTCCTCACCTGTGCTGAGAAAGTGGTGGGAAAGTTGCCTTAAAGTGGTTTGTCCAGCCAGCTGGAGAGCTGCGCAGTAGTGGAAAGAATTAGTATCTGTAGAACTGAAACCACAAAGCAGGGTCCGTTGGAAGAAGTGAAAGACAGAAGCAAAAGAAGAGTCATTATGAGTGGGAGGGCAAAAGGTTAGAGTAATAGGTTGGGCAACGCAAGAGGTAGCTCCAGTGTGACTGCCATTGGACGTTTCCAAGGGTAGGATCTGGTTTGTGATTGGGTTGGCTATCCTCCAGGCAACTTTTGTGGCAGGCGGTAGCATCCACAAGAAGACAAGCAGAAGGAAGGGACCAGATAATAGAATGTTCTGAGAAGGCTGTTCAACAAAGGCAGCTGGAGATGCTGGCTTAACATCTGGAAAATGGATTAATAATAATAATAATAATAATAGTAAAGTTGGAAGGGATCTTGGAGGTCATCTATTCCAACCCCCTGCTCAGGCAGGAAACCCTATACCATTTCAGACAAATGGCTGTCTAGTCTCTTCTTAAAAAATTCCAGTGTTGGAGCATTCACCGCTTTTGGAGGCAGGTGGTTCCACTGGTTCATTGTTCTAACTGTCAGGAAGTTTCTCCTTAGTTCCAGGTTGCTTCTCTCCTTGCTTAGTTTCCATCCGTTGCTTCTTGTCCTGCCTTCAGGCGCCTTGGATTGTTGGTGTCAAGTCTAAAATGGGCCAAGTCAGAAGCAAAAGCCTGGTCCTATTGTTACCACACTGCAGCCAAGAAATTAAAAGACGCTTGCTCCTGGGGAGGAAAGCTATGGCAAATCTAGACAGCATACTAAAAAGCAGAGACATCACCCTGCCAACAAAAGTGCGTATAGTCCAGGCCATGGTTTTCCCAGTTGCAATGTATGGCTGTGAAAGTTGGACCATAAGAAAGGCTGAGCGCAAAGAATTGAGGCCTTTGAACTATGGTGCTGGAGAAGACTCTTGCGAGTCCCTTGGACTGCAAGGCGTTCAAACCGGTCAGTCCTAGAAGAGATCAACCCCAACTGCTCTTTAGAAGGCCAGATCCTGAAGTTGAAACTCAAATACTTTGGCCACCTAATGAGAAGGAAGGACTCACTGGAGAAGAGCCTGATGCTGGGAAAGATTGAGGGCAATAGAAGAAGGGGGTGACAGAGAATGAGGTGGCTGGATGGCGTCACTGAAGCAGTAGGTGTGAACTTAAATGGACTCCAGAAAATGGTAGAGGACAGGAAGACCTGGAGGAACGTTGTCCATGGGGTCGCGATGGGTCGGACACGACTTCGCAATTAACAACAACAAATTGTTACCACAACACTACACAGATGGCAATTCCTCCTCCAGGTAAAAACTAGTGTGCTACAACGCATGGGTGAGAGCAGGAAGTTTGAAGCTTGGGTGAGCTATGCATATATCTTGCGTGAGTCTTACTGTTGATAGTAGCTGTTTTCTTTTTTAAAAAATTAATATCTATTCTAATATCTGCAGTCAAACCGCATTATCAAGAAGCTGGGAGGAGCTTGGTAACACCTTTTTGGGGCTGTCAAATTTTATGAAAAGGCCTAAGCTTTCACCAGCTTAATAAAGTTTGTTAATCTGAAAAGGTTAACTCCGTAAGATGCCTGGCTCTCATAAGCTAACATGGTTCTGCTCCTACAACAGTTTGTCAAGAGAGTCCTTGAAAACTCTGGTTCTGAGCCACCAAGGTCAGGTATCAACTGGGTGAAATTTTGTTGGATGGATTTTTTTCGGCTTGTGCAACATTCAGAGACTTGAGGTTTACAACATACTTGCATAATTCGTTGGTTCCTTATTTGCCTCTTCTAAGAAAAGGATGGCTTCTGAAGTTGGCTGTCATCTTTAAAATTTCTGTGCGCTCCTGGGCATTTTCCCTTGCTCCTCTGAGCCTTGTTCCGAGTTACCCGTGGCTTAGTCATCTCCTGTGCGGATGACGTCAATGTCCTCTACATGAGGCTGCCCTTGAAGACCATCCAGAAGCTGCAACTGACTGAGAATGCAACCGCATGCACAATTTTGGATGCCCTGCAATTCAGCCGAGTAACACCAGAGCTACTCTGACTTCTAGTTGCTCTCCTGGTGCAAGTAAAGGTGCTGGTTATCACCTTTAAAGCTCTACAGAGTATAAAAGAGGCAGATACATTGAGCCAATCTTCTGGCAATGTATTTATTCAGTGCACAATAGGAACTACAAGTACTTCAGACAAAGCAAAAGCTCTTAAGGTGGGTCAAGTCTTTATATAGGGTACAGAAATAAATATTGCATATATTATATGTGTGTGACTAGTCAGAAAGCAAGAAATCAAATAATAAAAGACATTCACATGCAATAAAGATTTTGTTTCGTGAAGATACACTCTTAAACTATGTTGCATCTTCCCCTTTCCCATCAGTTTTTTTTTTCTTTCTTAATACTTGCAACTTTGATCAAGGTCTTCAGAATACAGCCCTGTTGTTTGCTTGCTTTTGCCTTTTGCACATCCAAGGAAATGGCTTTGGTGGAATGGTAAGGATCAAGCCATGGTTTGTTTAAATGCAGTTATTGAACAAGCCACCTTTGGCTGAACTCACATCTGTTATGTACAATTTTAGGGTTTCCTAAACTTCAAAAAGAGGTATGGATATCATGCTAAAATGCTAATATCACATTTATTAAAATGCTAATAAAAAAGCCTAAAATCTAGTTCAGCCAAAGGTGGTTTATTAAATATACCACACTTAAACAAACCATGGTTTGATCCTTACCATTCCACCATCGTGGTTTGTTCTAATAATATATCACCCGCCCCCTCCAACAGGCCCTTTTCCCGACATGCTCCTCTTTGAGAAGTTGCAACAACAACAACAATGGCTCCGCCTCCTTTCTCCCCTTATTTTCCTTTCCTTTCTTTGACCCGCCTTCCTTTCCGCCCCTAGCAACAGGCGCACCCGATTTCTATTGGCTGCCCATTCGTGGGCTCCGCCCTTCCATTGGCTGCCCGGGCAAAGAAGGCGGGGCGGCACTGTACGTGTTGCCCCTCCCTTGCTCTTTGGGGCTCAAAGTCGGGAATTGTCGGCCATTTTGTGCGAGAGTTTTGAGGCGGTGGAAATAGAAGGCAGCAGGAGCCGGAGGAGCGGAGCGGTTTCGGCTACAGCTGAAGGTGGGGTGAGCGAGGCTCGGAGCTGTCCTTAGTGCCGCGGAGGGGAACGGCAGAAGGGGCTGGGGGAATAGAACGGGGTTGGGGGGGGGGAAAGGGGTGTGCCGCCATGTTGTGCCCCATTGAAAAGCCCAAGATGGGTGCCCCCCCCCAGGGTTTCGAGGGTGGAGAGAAGAAAAGTGTTCCCCACCGGCACTTTTTATCGCTATTTGTGGAGATACAATTCCCCTTCATTCAGTATTTGTATGTGTGTGTGTGTGTTTGTGGTGGTAGGGGGAGGAAGGATTTATGTCTAGGGTCCCTTCCCCTAACTTGGCGCCCTTCAGAAGTTTCGAGCCGCTCGTATATCGGGCGAAGAGCCATATAGGCCTTTATAGAGGGAGGAGAGGCTGGATTGGGCCTGGTTGGATGGGGGGGGGGGGTCGAGAGAATCGGGGGCCGAACTTGCGATGACTTTGCTGAATAGTTCATTTGGAGCGGGGGGGGGGAGGGTTAAGCCTTAGGGGAAAAAAAAAACCCTCCGAAAATATCTGTGTAGTTTGTCGGGTGCTTTTTGCTTAATTATCCCTCTCCTTGCATTGAAGACTTTTCCGTGAGTACAACAGTCCTCCCCCTAGTTCGGGGGTAGGCATCCTTGGCTCTTTTATGACTCGTGGACTTCAACTCCCAGAATTCCTGAGCCAGCACAGCTGGCTCAGGAATTCTGGGAGTTGAAGTCCACGAGTCATAAAAGAGCCAAGGTTGCCTACCCCTGCCCTAGTTTAATAGATGCCCCTCCCCATTTGGAGATTAAACATCCCGTCTCTTTAACAGCTCGGCAAGTTGCTTATTGGGCGAGAAAGGAATGAAATTCACTTTTTTTGGGGGGGGGGATGGCGGCATGGAGAAGAGGAAGACCAGGGAACTGGTAAGGCTTTGCTTGGTTTCCTTCTCTGGAGGAGGTGGTTTGGGAAATTCCCTCACCCCTCCCACCGCCAGTTGTGCGGTGCTTGGAAATTCCGTGTGTGGGTTGTGTTGTGTTGTGTGGACGTGTCAGGATGAGTGGGCTGTGAGGAAAAGAATCCTGATGGCAGACTTCTTCCTTGTTGGCAATGAATGGTTTACTAATTGGGGTAGATGATTAACAATGCGAACTGATGAAACTGATGTGCAATGTTTACCTTGGATTGTTTGCAGTGCAGAGTTGTGCAAATCGATTCAAGGGGGTGGGTTCCTTTGTGTGAGGGCCCTCTTTCTTGCAATAGTTTCTTGGCTGTTGAGAAGATTTTTTTTTGGAGTAGTGGAATGATAGTGTTAACTAATGTAAATTGCCCTCTCCCAGCTTGTATCTTTCAGATATCTTGTAAAATAATGTTAGTGTTAACTAATGTAAATTGTCCTCTCCCAGCTTGTATCTTTCAAATATCTTGTAAAACAAGACTTAGTTTTGGCTGGTAGTGCTAATGGCAATTGTGGACCAGCTTATCTGGGCACTGAGCTGAAGAAGGCAGGAATGGCGTTACACTGTTTTAAATACTTAAAATGCTTCCTCAAAACTTTCCTTTGTTGTAAGGGGGACTCTCAAGAATTTTTTATAAAGATTTTGGTTAGCTGTTGTCTTTGCACAGGAATTAGTTGATATATACTTATGCAAAAATGCTTCTGGGTTGTACTAGGCAAAATTTACCACTCAGATGGAAACTTATATAGACAATGGAACACTCAATGGAACACTCCTGTGGTTGTGAAAAGATTGCTCTTTGGGTGTTTTAATAGAGATGAATTGGCTAACAGAGAACAGAAACAATGCATTGGGCTTTGCTCACTCCATTCCTCCCTCGTTGTTGTTGTTGCTGATGGAAGAATGCAATTCTGTACACACTTTGGCTTAGTGGTGATAAGAATCCAGATGTAATGCAGTAAGTGTGTTTAAGCAAACATTTTCTGAAGATAAGATCTATACAACAGTGGAAAAGCTTACTCTTGTTGGTTATGGGTTCTCCCATCTCTGAAAGTTTTAAGAGGCTGGACAGCCACTTCTTATTGGTTTCATTGATTGCTTATAGAGGGTTGGATTAGATGATTTTTGTGGTCTTCTCTGGTTGTTCTGAGTCTATGAATAGGCATGTGCAGAATTGGCCTTTTTGCACTTGTATTTTTGATATACCTTGGGTCAAACAGGTAATGCAATATATTATAGAAATATTGGATCAGGGTCTGGAGTCTCCAATTGAATCCTTCAAAATACAGTGGATTTGGGAGCCAAATGTTTCCAGAGTAATGCCGTCTCAGGTTCTGAATGGAATTGCGTTCCTTTGTTTGCTAGATGGTTCATGATCCTGTTTGAGCAACAAGTGGCAGCTCTGACTAGGAGGGGTTTTGTGCAATTACATCTTGTAAACTAGGTCTAGCCACTCCTGGATCAGGAGACTCTGCTTACATTCAGGCCTCAGTCACCTCCCACTTGGATTATGATAATATAGTCTGCACAGTCCTGCCCTTGGAAATCAGCTGCCCCATACTCCAACCAATCCTAGGCAGTGATGAGAATATCTCAGTATTCTTGGGTGACATTGTGTCAGGCCTGATTGCTCATTGGCTTTTGGATATAATTCATGATGCTAGTTGTCACCTTCTAGGCCCTACAGGACTCTGGCCTGCCTTCTGCCTCAGTCATTTTCCTGTCTTCAAGGTCCATCTGCATGAGAATGCCATCAGTCAGGGCATTGGCATTTTTGATCACTGCTCCCATACTTTGGAATTTTGCTCCTCCTTTCTGGGTTTTAGGAAGTGGTTACAACTGGTTATTCTATCAATTATATCCTGTTATTGACAATGTGAATTTGGTGGGTATGTTTTGGACATTTTCTTTTTGTATAATTTCAGTACTGTGTCTATTTGTAGGTTTAATTTCAATACTGTAAATATTTGTACGTTTATTATTTTTGAGGGATTTTTTTTCTTGATTTGGTTATTTTTCCGTTTGCTGTCCAAACCAGACTTTGAACTATGGACAGCATACAATAAATGAAACTAACTCAATATTTGATACAGGTAATAATGAATTTGTATTTGACATATCTAGACAGTTTCTAGATACACATTAAAGCCTTGTTGGTTATGGTACTCTGCTTTTAGAAATATTCTGAGTGCCGTTTCCCCCAGACATATAAATGTGTTGTATTTATATCATTTTCACACAAATTTATTTTAGTCCTTTATCAATTTAATAATCTGGACTGATTTAGTCTGTAAAAATAAATCACTTTTGATACCTTTTAAAATAGGGAGTAGTACACAAATATAACAAATTTTTGTATTCAGATAGTGGTTATATTTTGCCTCTGCCAACTTATTGTAAAATAAAAGTAACAAGATTTTTTTTTTTTAAAAAAATAAAACATTATTTGGAACGGGGAACTGTCTTTGACTTTCTACTTCAAATTTCATTTTAGAGCTGGGACTTCTACCCTTGAAGCCCACGTGCCGAGAATCTGATGTTGGGCTTGGCTTCGTGGCTGAAAACGGCAAATCAGCCCATGAGAACTACCATTCCTAGCCAAAAGAGATCCAATAAAAGTCAGCATCTTTTCTTTCAAGTCTGGCAGCAAGAAAGAGGACAGGAGGTGGACATTGTGGAATCTGAAAACAGAACTGAAAGGTAAATGGGAACCACATAAATTGTGTTTCTGGGAAAGACTGGAGTTCCGTTTATATACTGTTGTTTCTTTGGAAGACTTATTCCTTGTGTAGAAAGTAATGAAGTTAAAGAATCTGCCTTTTCCCTGGCAGCCCGGCCTGTGAAACACTCATGTGCTTTGAAGTTTGGCAGACCCTACTCTTCTAGCCTTCTGAAAAGCACTTAGACCTGGTTTTCCGCTGAGAGTTGAGAATAGGGTGAGGTGGATAAGAGGATTTATTGAGTATGTTAAGAAACTTCGCTTTGGTGCCAGGTTTTTAATGTTTGTGGTTTTAATAGACATATCTATTCTGCCCTTTAATGAGGTTGTTTTAATTACTGAGTAGGAGTTACCCAGAGCTGAATAGCAGATGGGTGGATATGTCAATGTTTTAAATCATAACTTTTGGACCAGTTTATTTTGTACCTTAAAATTCAGTAAGTAGTTAAATCTTTGTCTTTTATCAGCCATTAAAATATCTAATTGGCTGTTTCTTTTGGTTTTATACTGCATGGAAAATTGCCATGCAGTATTAATTTGATGACACTTGAGTTTTAGTTCCACCTTAGGCACAAAAGCCAGCTGGGTGACTTTGGGCAAAGTTCAACTCATCTTACAAGGCTGTTGTAGTGGGGAAAATGGGAGGAAAGAACATTATGTATGTCCACTGCCTTGAGTTACTTCTAAAGTAATAAAGGCGAGATTAAAAAAACCTAACAAATATTTAAAACGGGGCTGGTTTATTATCCAGTGAAGGTGCACCTTTACTGAAATAGGAAGAGGTTGATGGTGTTAAAAAAAAAATCAAACCTGATGGAATGTTGCCTCTAAGATTTTTGTTTCAGAAAAGCTCTTTTAAGTAGTTTATTGTGCTGTTTTCTAATTTGTTATGCTTTATTTAACAAACCATGGTTGGAAAAAAAACATAATTTACTGTGGTATGTGAAACAAGCCAATGTACTACGGAATTGAATTTCGTAGCAATTCTAAACCTCCAGAGGTATTTGTGTTGCATAAATTGTGCTATTACCTGAAATATTGACAAAATCGTTTTAAAGCATATTTTTGCTTATAAGTTAGTTAGATCAATATAGTAATTCAAAACCCAGGTTACATGCCAAATTTTGGAACCAGGATAATTTGAAGACTTAGCTATTTGATTCTAGCCTTTGCAATCTGAATATATTCTGGTATTGCCATTGAAGGTTTTGTTTTTTTTTTAACAAAAGAATATTATGGTTACATCATAATGCCATATTTTCTTAGGTTTCCCCTGACATGTTTTGTCTTTTCTTGTATCTTCCCAATCCCTGGATAGGTGACATTTAACTTGAAGATGGGAGGTGGAGAAAGATTCAGTGTTCCATCTGTCCAGTCCAGAAATGCTACCAAGAGCCATCAACAACTGAATAATAGAAAAAAGAGTAAAGATCAGAATTCCCATATGAAGAAAATTCACAAGAAAGAGAGAGGGCATGGCTGCAACCCATCATCTGTAGCATGGCAGGCCATGCACAATGAAGGAAAAACCACAGTGCATTTCCAAACCAACCAGACTTGGAAGCTTTATCCCACTCACTTTTCATGCCTCAAACCAACCAAAACTATGCTGGAGCAAAATTCAGTGAGCCCCCATCCCCAAGTGTTCTTCCTAAACCACCGAGCCACTGGGTAACTCTTTCATTTAACCCCGCGGATAAAGAAATCATGACTTTTCAACTTAAGACCTTACTGAAAGTACAGGCTTAAGTTCCACAGAAAATGACACTTCGTAGTTTCAGTATGAGTCCATGTTGGAGTCCATAATTCAAAAAAAAAGCACAGCATGCAGAACTAAGTCACCATGTTGGAAAGTAGTTGAATTGTGTAGGATGGTGAAAGGTAGCACTCCTTGGAAATACTCTTAATTAAATACTTCACTTTTGGGTGTTACTCTGTATCCATTTTTATGTGCTGCAGATGCATTGTTAAAATAATTTGATAGCCTCTAGACCAAATCTCAGTCATTGTTCTCTATATAAATCGTATTAGATAATTTTAGTTTTCTTTCTCAGAAAGTGTGCTCGACAGTATGTCTTTTGGGATGCAGTAATACAAGCCAAACAAATTTCTAATCACAATGGCAATGTAATTGCAAAATATGATTATTCCCTATACTGTGAAATTCTGTAAGTATTCAAAATCAGTTTTTGAGCTCTTAACCCAAATTGTTGTAAATTTCCTAATTTCTTCAAGTAATTCATTTTTCTATCATTGAACTGATGGGTTGGGCAAGCAAATACCCAAAACCTTGGGACTTGAAATCCAAAATTGTGGATTTGAAATGCCAATCTATATAAATGCTTGTTTAATTGCATGCCAATTATTTTCATTATTGATCTAGTTCTTGTACAATCCTTATAATGCATTGAAGATTGATACCCCTAAAATGTGCCAACTTGAATGTTCGTAATGACAGGTACTGCCAAAAGCTTCTAGTGTCTTTTTTTTCAGTGAATTTTATTAAGCTGTTTTTGATACGCATTCTGTATGTTTTGCATCATTTCCTGAAACTGAATTGCTAAGGCCAGTGTGTAATAGGGCAATCTATTATGTAAACGTGTTTAAAGAATTTGACAATTGTAAAAACATCTTCTATGGAGGGAAGGAAGAGCCATGTAAATAAATGTAAAACTTGTAGCATATGTAAATTTATTGTAGGCTTTCCTGCCAAAAAGAACTATTTTTAGTACAAAACTGCTGAATGTAAACAAGTCCATGTTAAATACATGGCATTTTTATAAAAAAAAATTGCTAAAAAAAAAACTTTAAAAGCACATATCGATGCCATTGCACTTGAGTATCAGTGAAAGAATGTGCTCAGCCTGCGTCTGTTTAGATGATAATTTGGATTTAACTTGGTAGAAAGTACCATTTTAAAAAGTTAGTTTTTTTGAAGGACGCAGTTCAGTTTGTTTAATGCAGACAAAAAAATCTTGATAATCCAGTAAATGATTATGCACTCTTTAGATTTCAGTCCTAATATACTTTATTGAAAACTGCTTTATTCAAGTGTGTTTGGGACTGGGCTGTAAGGTTGCATTTTCAGTGAAACCTCAACTGCATACTATAACTGTTGCATACAGTTGTAATGTACCCTCTGATGGTTGCTTTCATTTTGGATGTATAAAGTACTTTTAGCAGAAAAACAAAAGTATTAGAAGTTCCAGTGTCCAAAACGCCAAAACCCCATCTTGTATTTGTCAAAATATATAATAAAGTGTTTTTATAAGTGTTTGTTTTTAAACTATGTATTATATTGTAGCCCTTTTCTTAGCTGTTTTATATGCTGTCATTTGTTAAAGTATTTCATTATATACCATTAGAATTATTATTTGTCTTGTGTCTGAACTTTTCTTGGAATCAGCAACTTTAGAATTTGGTAGAATTTCAGATGTATTAGGCACTATGTATCTTGGTAAAAATAGATTATGTAAATAGATTATGTAAACAAACATTATACATAACAAAATGTTTAATGTTGCTAAATTTCCAACAATAGTAATGAAACATTTAGTTGCCATGAAATATATATATATATATATTTTAAAAAAGAGGGGTATTTGGCTGTACGTTGTTGCACATTTTAGCTACATATATATATTCAAAATGTTTTAGCAACCATCAAAACATTTAAAATATTCCCAAATAAAAACAGACTGGACAACTTGCTCAAAATGTAAACCTTACACCCAAAATGTATCCCAGACATTTGAAAATCGTTGTATCCCAGATGTAATTTTGATACTCTAAATTCTATGCTTGTTAGATATGAATTTGAAACAAATTTTAAATAAAAATCCTTAACCTTTTCTCCCCAGCAGTGTGTTGATTAATACTTTATTTATAGTATTTTTATTCTTTACAAACTAAAAAAGCAGATACAGCATTAAGGGACATCTTGTCCATAGATCTAAAGAAAGATACGAGAGGAAGTTGAAGAGAAAAAAGCAACCATGTGCATGAATTCCATTTTAATATGGACAGCTGCAGATAATTGGCAAGTAACCCAACGGTTTTGTTTCTTTCAATAGGAACCTTTAAATGGAAGAATTTTTATTTGTAAAGCAGAAGCTTTAACTTTGAGCTGTGAATCATGATAGATATTAAAAATGGAAAGTACAGATGGGCTAAATTATTTGCAGTTGGGCGTAAGGCGGTTATGATTAGCCCTATCTAACGACCATGAGAGCAAATTCAATTTGTTCTTCATATATTACTGGATTATAGTATGCTGGATATATTGAACCAAATAAGCTTAAGAGAAACTATTTGTGCTGCTTAATGGTACCTGTATTTTAATTTGATTGGATGTGCCAATTTTAATTCTGCTTTAAACTTATTACAGTATGAAATATATCTGATGCATAAGAATGATGCATATAAAAAAAAGGGTAAGCCACCATTTTTTTTCAAGTTAGAAAAATAGGCACTAGTTGGCTATACTGTCCTACCTAACTGAACAAGATGGTTTAAAAAATATTAACATTCATAAACAATTTTAGTTGTTTTGCAGCTCAGGTATCTTATACAATATGTCATAGCAATGTTTAGTTCAACGTTCAAAGCTGTATGGGCTTGTTCTGGGTGTCAAAAATTTGACATGGCTGTTAAGAAGAACATGATACATTTTCAACAGTTTCCTGTTTGAGGGAAACTTCCATTGGCCTATTATTTCACTTACGGATGAAATTTAATCTTTTTGTGAAAAAGCCAAATTTAGTAAAACAAACAGTGCACAATTTGTTCAAGTTCCCACTTTTTTATTATATTATTCTGGATCCGAGGTTTTATTTGTTTCTTAAGTTCATCACTCAGAATCACAACTGGCAAGATGAGCAGTTACACAAAATGTTTGTATCAATGCTTCAGATCTGAGGCAGAATTTGTTCTGGCACAACATAAAATATTTTAAACTTGTCTTTCTCATTAGCTAATGAAACTGAAATAATTACTGCTCCTGTACTGAACAAACAGCATTGGTATTCTCCTTTAAGTATGAACACATCCATCCTCAAACAATACTAGTTAAAACTACAGTAGAGAATTTACGTGTTTCTACTTTTTATTAGTTTGTATGCTAGATTTACAGCAAGCAAAATATAAATGGGTCCTCCTAATCAAAACAGTGATGTCTTAAAGTAGTACCTGGTATTTTAAAAAAACATATAAAAATACCTTTTTTGGAAGCCTCTATAAGAAAGGAAATATAAAGTTTATTTCCACAAGTTTCTTCTGGCCAGAGCTGCACAGTAACACTACAATTTTACACTTTGCTTTAAACTACATTAAGGAGAACTCTTAAAAAAAGCAATAAATGATTGCATAGCAGGACATTAACTTTTAGTACTAAACAAAAATTAGGCTATCAAATATACAAAGATTCTAGAATCACTCCTTCAGCTTACTGAAAAGCCAACATTTTAAAAGGCATCCTTACTCCTGAGCAGTTTACTGTATATGATGAATATACAGTATTAAATTTGAAATTAATTCTCTACAGAAACAGAGGTCCATTGATACTAAAATTTCCTGCTAAACAGAAGTAAAGGGCCTTTGAAGTTTGATGCTGACTTTCATTCTTCCAACAGAAAAGCTATGTTCTTGGTACAATATTATGGTCTTCCAGAGAATACTTTTATACCATGGCAACTTTCCACAGTCTAATTACCAAAAGCAAAAACAACATACCAAATAACCCTCATAATCTGAAGAGAAAGTTAATGTATAAACTCAAAATTGTCACTTCTATTTAGAAATACTGCTAATGAAACCCTGGGTACTAAACAGGTAAAGCCAACGACTGTACTTATAAAAACATTCATGTTGAGATTTAGTTTATACACGGTGCATTCTGAGATGTTTATTTTAATTTAATGCAGCAAAAAGCCTTGCGGAATTTGCTCACTAAACCTCAAAGCCCACTACATTGCATACAAATATTTACCTAATGATTTAACTGAGTATTTTATTTTTGGAGGTTAACATATTAGAAAAAAGCACCTGGATTTTGCCAATCCACAGCAAATCATTGTGAGCCATTTCTGCCTTTTCTAACTTATTCTCAGGACCATCGCTTCAGAGGTTATCAGTATTTCAATGTCTTTCAGATGCCCAAGGAACCAACCATTTTGGCACAAGTGTCCACAACAAGCCAACCTTTAACAACCTTTTGAGTGTTGACATTTTTTTTAGCTCATAGCAATCACTACAGCAAAACAACTGCTCAATCTGCTGGCTATGCAGCAGAAATTAAGCAACAGTGTAACCGTGATGATCAAGGTAACATTGATATTTGAAGCATAAGACCATACTTTTTTTTTTCTTTACAAAAATATACATAAAAACACAAGAATCTTAGTAGCTGCCCAAGACATTTAACAAAGTGGACTCTGTTGTGTAAGATTATCTGTATTGTATTTTTAATAGTAATAATTGCCTGCTCCAGGGATAACTAACAGAATTATTTTAAAGCAATGTTGCAACATCATAACTCAATTGTTTTATCGAGATGATACATGCCTAAAAACAAAATACACTGTTTAGTGGCCACTGGACTTGGGACTAGCCCATGATCTGGATCTGGATTTTGATCTAGATCTAGACTGCGATCTTGACTGAGATTTGGATCTAGCTGATTCTTTTTTCTTTGATTCTTTTTCATATCTTGAGCTGGACTTATAATGTGCCTTAGAATCCATTTTAGAGTTGTCTCTAGATTTAGTGCAAGATGTAGACCTAGACCGTGATTTAGCCTTCATTTCTTTTTTGGCTGGTGACTTAGATCCTGATCTTGAATTGGACTTTGACCTTGAAAAAGATGTGTTACGGTGTTTGAACCTATCAGAAAGAGGAAGATAATACATTTCAATATGGTCAATCTCATTAGGTGTTGTATTATCTCACATTAAAATGGCTTATTGTTGCAGGCACAGGCTTTTCTGATTTTGAATGTGTTATATAAAAGAATGTTTACCTATCATTATCTGAACGACTTCTGCTACGGCGATGTCTTCCAGCAGGTCTACTGCTAAAAAGGTACACGAGAAAAAGTAAACAGTGGCATATACCTTTAGAATTACTCACACACCCCCAACTAAAGATTCTTCAGTTGTACTATTTCTGTTTTCTTCAAGGATGCACTATTTCTGATCGTTCATGCAAGGTACAACAATTTCCATGCATGTTACTGCTAAGGTGACTTGGAATCTAGGTGTCAGACAGTCAATGAGTTTCCTCTTCATTACAGGCCAGCATAGGTCAAGGTAGTACAACACTTACTTTCTGGGACTATAAGATCTGCGATAGTTGTAATCAAAAGAACGGCTTCTTGACCTCCTTTCATAACTGCGACTTCTTGAACGCCGGTATCTGTCATAGTCATCATAACGAGATGAGCTGTACACATTCCTTCCTTCCTTCGCTTTCATTTGGTTTGGTGCTGTTGGGGAAAAATATTTTTTAATTAAATGTTAATATCTAATGCAGGGGTTCTCAACCTTGACAAATTTAAGACTTGTGGACTTCAATTCCCAGAATTCTGGGAGTTGAAGTCCACAAGTCTTAAAGTTGTCAAGGTTGAGAACCCCTGATCTAATGCAACAACTTCTATAAAGGTTGGATACTGAAAGTCCAACTGGGATTGGCTTTGAATACATTTAAATGTGTGTGATATTTAGGAAAAGCTCAGTAGTTTTTAACAGAGAAATCAATGGAGAGCTTGAATCATTTATACTAGCCCCTTTTCTTATTGATTTGTAAGCTAACTTGTGCTTAATGTTTAAGCTTAGTATTTCATATTAGAGCCCAATAACTGCACAGAGGGCAGAAGTGCTCATCTGTAACTTATTCTGCTCTTCTATTCTTTTGAAATGTCTTTTAAAAACTGCAAATCTATTCTTTTTGCATCTATCTCTCCCTTATCTTTGTCACAAAGTATCTATGAAATTTCTTACAAGCAGCAAGCACTGAGTTTTAACTATGAATTTCTCAAATCTTCTTGTATAGGCGATCAAACTGATGGGCATCATAGATTTGTCTTGCAAATTCTTATCTACGTGTATTACAATACAATTCAATCTTGCTGGATGAATCTGAATTTCAGACTGAGAATCTGTTCTGAATTTATCAATGTATTAATTCTGTTCCTTGTGCAGAAGTTTTCTGAGGAACTTCTCCTTTCTTCCTTGGATGAACCTTTTAACAATCATTCTTATATATTCTTAACTGCAGCAGGCCTCTGTAATCTGGTATTGATCACACAGCTGAAAAATTGGGAATGAAGCACCTAAATGTGAAAGTTATGTAGGCGGGGAAGAATGTTTCTTCTTTGTGTTGAAAAGTAGTTGCCAATAGAAAGCAGACAAATTCCAGTTAATTTTTTTTAAATAATATCCACTAATTGCTACTACTTGCAGCTAGGAAGGTTTTTATGACTTCCTTGTCTAGCCAAAACCCTGGTGTTTCCTTGTGGTCTCCAATGCAAGTAATAACCCAATTAGACATTGTTTTACTTTTTGAGAAGTAGCAAAGGTTGCTTAAGTGCTGCCACTATATCTTGTATTCTGGATTCAGACAGCTTGTGATCAAAGAGATGTTTACTGTAGGGAAATTTGTTGTACATACTTGCTTCATATCTTCCATGGTAGTTGAGTGACATGTCTACAATCACACTAAATGGATATAAAATGACTAATAATGCCAGGGGAGGACACTTTTTCTACTCTTATCTAACTAGTAGACTTTATATGATTTTTAAATATTGATTTGGAAAAGTCCATGTAGTCTTGTTGACTGCTTATAAGCATTTCCATTAATTATTTGTGCCCACGTAACCTCTCATTTTTAATATATATTCTTCTAAAATTACAGATATCGTACATTCTAATCAGAATATTGCACTATATTTTTTTCCAGAACCTTATAACAGTAAATAGCAAATATGACATTTCAATAATTTGTGTATGTATGTATTGTGGCTGTGGCAGAATAATTCAAACAGCTTTATGTGCTATGTTTCAGTATTAATTTTCTGACAAACCTCACTTAAATGTAAAGGCAGTACATACTTTTCCGATCTCCTTGAGCAAACTGGATTTCTATCTGACGGCCACAAATCCATTTCCGGTCCAAATTATGAAGGGCATCTTCAGCGTCCCGGACATCTTCAAATGTGCTAGATGTTAAGGTACTTGGAGGTTTTAAGTATTTGCAATTATATAATAAATTTTTACTTTCCCATATTGCCACTATAGCCTTGCAACTGTGTCCTCATTTTTGTATGTTCTACAGCATAACGAAGATTAGCTGATATCAGTAATGTCAATTTGCATTTGCCTCAAATTAAATTTTAATTTAAAAAAATTGGATTAATGTCTTGTTTCATCTACCGGTGTTTAAAAAAATCTCACCCTGAAGTATTATTTTTCTTAAGAGAGCTTTAATATAGTAACAGTGTAGCATTTTCCAGATGAAGCTAATACAGGCAATCCCAGGTCTAAGCACCTGCTCTGTTTCCTAAATGTCTTTAACCCAAAATTGTTTTCAGGTTGGGACAGACTATTGTACTTGTGCTTCTGCCTATTAGGGATGGGCATCAAGAACAAAGTTGCTTACAAAGTTTAAAATTATGACTTCAAAATTGAGTTATGGCGAAGACAGATTTCTAGCAAGGAGAACCCAATTTAAGGAGAATCCTCTGGAATTCAATCTCTCACTGTCCTGAAGGCCAAGTGATCCAACTCAAAATGGCAGGCAGTGTTGTCCTTCTACTAAAGTGGCACAAGGCATTCATGAACTGCTAAAAAAGGTATATATTGTATTAAAAATACACATACTACTTTGTGATGCTCATGAAATCTTTTTGTAGCTTCAGCGATTTGTCAACTCAAAGAACAACATCCGCCATTTTGAATGAGATCACATTGCCAGTCAGCCAATCTGCCGTTTTAAACACTGTAAAAAGTGATTTTGCAATACCTTTGCCATTTTTTAATAATCCTGTTCCTCTCTAGAGGTTGTCTTTAAGTTGGATGATCTTAGCCCAGGGACTGCCTGTATTAAAATTAATAGTTTTTGTTTTCAATGATTGATTTAAAAATCACTGCAAAACTATATAAGACTTTATGACAAAAACATGCTGGAAAGTTAAGCTCAAGTTGCACATTGCAAGCCCCTAAGTGAGCTTACTTGATTAACTGTCTCTTTGTGTCAAATTACAAATATCCTATGCAGCAAATTTCATCTTACTGCAGATATCCTCATTTCAAATCAGTAATGATTAGTTGAAATTGTACTTTTCTATAAAATGCACAGACATCATGGTTATTTAGCAAATTATTACAGGGCCATAGCTAAACTAAATTAAAACAAAAAGTATTCGTTAACCACTTACACAACCAGCAAGCTCTTATTCTGTAGGATACATCAGGTAAGGCTCCTTTTATCTTGGCCACCAGTCAACTTCATCTTGACCTTTAAGTCTTTAAGTGCTTTTCAGAAGGACTTGAGGTGCTTGGTCAAAAGTGACAGATGGCTTTATCTTTATACTTTGATAAACAACCTTTTCCCCCATTTGTAGATAAAGCGAAGCTTTTTCTCCCATTATGGCTTGTCCTTCTTCCAGCTTTTCTTTATATTTTCTTTTCCCAAACTTTCCCTTCTCTTCAAGCCTGATCCTTAAGAGGTCTTTGGCTTGTCTACTTGCCTTAATTCTTGAATTCTACTCTAAAGGTTCTTTCATGCTTTCTCTTTGGGGTCGCCATTACTGTACAGCTTTACACTCTGAGGCAACAACAGAGGACAGTAAATTAGGGGACAATAATCAGAGCAAGAATTTTCACCTCATTTTATACAAGTCTCTTCTTGATCAAATAAACAATAAAATATCAATCACATTTTGCTAAGCATTAAGAATAAATTTACTAGAAATGCCCAATATGCTGAACTGCAGTAATAAACTTTGGAGGCAGCAGCAAATGCCATTTCCAAACCAAAAGCACAAGTCTAAATATGAAGCCTGTGCTACAATAATGCAATATATTGTTTACTATAGTTAAAGTTTTCTAAGTATGAAAATTCATTAATGCATTAATTTTCTGGAGAATGGAACACACACAACAAATTACAAATAACACAAGAAAACAGCCTTGTCATTTAGGTTTGTTACCTCATACACAAACGTGAATTTCAAACTTCAACACCCTCTCACCAATCAGTCATCTGAAGAAAGGATATTGAACATAAGCAAATCCTCTTGGACGGCGGGTGTAGAAATCCAAGGGTACGTATACATCAACTATTGGACCATATCGACCAAATTCCCGACGTAAGTCTTCAGACCTGCAAATAAGACTTAATGTTTGTTTGTGTTCACAAATTAGAAAGTGGAGTAGAAATTAAAATACCTATGTGTATAAATACTTATCGACCTGGGAGTACAATCCTATGACTTTGGTAAGTACATCCCACTTATTTGTTACAGAGTATGAACTCCACTCTAAACTTTCCCTTGCCAGCTTGAAGTAAGAACCCAAATTTTAATAGAATATAATGTAGCAATACCTAACACAATGTATCATTCGTGCTAAATATTTATTAAGAATGTAACCTTTGGAGAGAATAAATTCAAACATGTAAATGACTACCAGCCAGAGATATACAAAAGTTCTTGCATCAGAACATCTGATTTCAGGTGGTTTGTTATCAAATTGAAACTTGCATGACTGGTCTGGAAATATTTGATTGGACTTCCAAACCCCATTTTGTGCACGGGGCATATTTTTTTTGTGTGCACGCTCCTACAAACCATAAGAAAGACTGTATGATTTCACGCACCAACTCTAATAACCAGAAATTTGACCGTTTACTAGATGCAAATAAACATCTCTGGAGAAAAACAGATTTGCTATAGATTTCAAATAAGTTCCCTAGTAGGGTTCGGAGAGAAGAATCTGGGAAAAATGTAACTTAATGTAAATCTCCAAATATAATCCAAGATTGAAGAAAAAAAAATGTAGGTTTAGAATGTGCTAAAACTGGAATTATACGTATTATCGAGGAGCTATTTTAATGAGGCTAAATTCGAATAAAGGAAGTAGTGGATATAGCAAACATGCAGCAGTGCCTTGCAGAAATGAAAAAAAAAAATAGCAAAAACTATTAAAAAACCAAAGGGAAGCCGGCAGAACTGCAGATAGGGGGAAAGAAAAAAAAAGGGGGTGAAAAAAATTAAATGCTTTCCCCACCCCACAATCTCTCAAACACAGAGGGGTCTCATCATTTTACTACTGTTAAGTGAGGCGATATTCCTGATTTCACGCGCTGCTCTTCGTAAGTCTCCTTTGGCGCCAAAAACGAGAAGTTGGCACACAAATGAAGCGAGCACCAAGTGGCTCCTTTCACGCGTCTCGCTTCGCAGGGCTCCTGGAGGGCTCACGAACCGTTCGCCCGCCCCGCATTTTCAACAACGAAGACCCCAGAAGTCCTGACAGTGAGAACAATTAACCAGTGGAACCACCTGCCTCCAGAAGCGGTAAATGCTCCAACACTGGAAGTTTTTAAGAGACTGGACGGCCATTTGTCCGAAATGGTGTAGGGTTTCCTGCCTGAGCAGGGGGTTGGACTAGATGACTTCCAAGGTCCCTTCCAACTTTATCATTATTATTATTAACGGGTGAGGAGGCCACAGAGCAGGAAAACGACCGAGAAGGCCTCCAGCAGGCCTGGCCGCAGCAAAGGAGCGCCTGGAGACATCCCTCCCCCGAAGCAAGACCGGGACGCGGGAAATACCGAGGCAACGCTGAGGCGATCGCGCCTCAGGCCTACCGCGCCCTTCCTTCCCCGCCTCCCTCGCTTAACACACACACACACACCTGGTATCGTCGGCCACGTTTCGCACAAATAGCGAGGTGTTCGGCGGCCGCAGGTAGCGAGACATGATTCTTCCGGGGGAAGGGAAGCGGCCCGCCGGCTAGAGGCGAAGGGCGAAGCCAAGAGAGTCGAAAGGGACCCAGGCGCTGAGGAGAAAGAGGCACAACAGAGAACGACTCGGGGCAACCGCCTTGTGGCGAACTCTCGCGAGAGTCGGGCCGCGCGCGCTAACGCGCGCGCGCACACACCCCAACGGCGGGCGGGAGGGCGTCTCGCGCTTTCTCTCTTTCTGCCGTCGAGCGAATGGCAACGCGCCTGCGCCTTAGCCCGCAACCGTCGTGCGGAGGCAGGTCTCGCGTTGTTTGACGAGCACTTTCCGGTCGTGGGCGCGCCTGCGCGGTCGGGTCCGACCGTGCTTTGCCGCCTTTGGGGCGCGGGCCAGGGTCGGGCCTGGTTGTGGAGAGAGATTTTTTTTTGGGGGGGAGGAAGGAAATGCAGAAAGAAGAGAATGTGAAAACGCGTCTTTGGGGAACGTTCTTGGCCGTTTGGTTTGTTGGGCTGCGTTTTGTAAAAAAAAAAAAAAAATAACATTCGCTTTCAGACGTGGTGATGTTGCCTGGGGTTTTAAGGCGTCGTCGTTAGCATTTTAAAAGGGGATATTGGCACTTTTAAGTATAGGTCTCTTTTAAAAAAAAAAAAAACTTAAGGAAAACACGTTTTTTGCTCTGGGCCGAGATTGCATTGCAGCCCCAGAGGATGCTGGAAGAAATGGATCACGGGTAGGCAACCTTGGTTCTTTTATGACTCATGGACTTCAACTCCCAGAATTCCTGAGCCAGCATAGCTGGCTCAGGAATTCTGGGAGTTGAAGTCCATGAGTCATAAAAGAGCCGAGGTTACCTATCCCTGAAATGGATAATGTGGATCCCTTTCGGTTGGGATTCTGGTTTGGATATAGGATGGAGATAGTGGGATTTGGGAAAAGGGCTTCTGTGTGATGGCTCCCTCTTTTTGGACCACCATTCCGGCAGAGAGAAGACTGGCTCCCATCTTGTTGTTTTTCCAGAAGGACTTGAAATCTCCCTCCCTTTCTCCCCCTCTCCTTCCCTCTCTCCCTATCTCTATCATCTACTTTATAAGGCACCCTCCTACTGCAAGGTAATAATAATAATGAAGTTGGAAGGGATCTTGGAGGTCATCTAGTCCAACCCCCTGCTCAGGCAGGAAACCCTACACCATTTCAGACAAATGGCTGTCCAGTCTCTTCTTAAAAACTTCCAGTGTTGGAGCATTCGCTGCTTCTGGAGGCAGGTTGTTCCACTGGTTAATTGTTCTAACTGTCAGGAAGTTTCTCCTTAATTGCTTCTCTCGTTGGTTAGTTTCCATCCATTATCACAAATCCCACAGTCACATGGCCACATTTTATAATGGTTTTGTTAGCAGGCTTGAGGAACCCATTCAGAGCCTATCAATTTGCTTGTTTGACTCTGTTGCCCCCACTATGAGATGGGGGTTAAATTGTGGATTTTTAACTGAAAATCCTTGTTTGGAGTCATTGTGTCTACTTAATAAACAGAGAAGTCAAATAAGTAACATCTTTAATCTAGTTAATCTGCAAAAAGTCTACACAAAGCTCAGGGATTTTAAGAATAATTAATATATATAATATTTGGCGTTCCACATCTCAACTCTTAATTGCAACAAAACCCCTTTCAAAAGCCTGAGAAGGTCCCAATATCCAAGTGTAAATAAAATAAAAGAAAACCCAAGTTTAATATGACCAAGAGATGCCATTTTTCCTTTACAAAAAGCAAGCTCCAATACATTTCAAATGCCAACGATTTTTTTTAAAAGCCACCCCTAACTATATAGTTTATAACAGAGAGTGTCAAATGCTTCTTTATTTAAGTGCTAGGAGCTTTATGTATGTATAATCATCCAATTGAAAGAAGAGACTTGTGAAATTTTATTCAGATTTGATCAGCAAATAAGCTTCTTAGTTCACAGATGTGTATTTAAGGTCTGCTCTTCTAAATGACGTCGTGAACTCCTTTGCAGATATTTCTTACACCAGAAGCCCCACCACTGCACCAGCGGCAGTTATCGCCGCTTTGGTAGCGACACCAAGGCCTGCCATCCCTAGGGTGAAAAACAAAAACAGGTAACAGAATTAGGAAGATGAAAAACAACTTATCAAATGTCCTACAAGTATCTGAAAACAATAATGTTATATCATGGAGACTTAAGTAAGATCTTATGCAAATTGAGTTAGGGAAAATAAGCCACACATACAGTATAGAAGTACTGTAAATGCAAATAGTATAATTACACATTGATCTTTTTATTATCTGCTTAAGTACATAGGTAAGTGCACCCTGTACATTTTTAGTTCTTACTGATTTTGAGTTTCTCTGTGTATATGCTCGTTAAGTCTTTATTTTCAAGGCACTCAAACTTCACATTCAGCAGGATAAAAACAGCTAAACTCAACATTGCTTAATTATTGTTACATTTTTTTTCAAAAGTTTGGCACTGATACCTTGGTTTTGGATAGCTCTTCGACTATCATTCAGTCTTAGTCTGTGTAAAGTTCATTCTCTTGTACTCTTGTTCAGAACACATTTTAAAATGCAAAATACTCTGTTCACCTGTTAAAATAGTCATATGGACATATCGTCTATTCATCCTTGAACACTGTTGATGCTTTATATATTTAACTTCAAAAGCTACTTTGCACTTGGTGATTTGACCTGTATATTCTGTGTTCTTCAAGAATGTATGTCCTATAATTACTTATTGGTTTTGCATACTATTAGTACTGTATACTGCATTGGAGGATTAAATGGGTAGCTGGGCAAAGAGAAATGTTTCATGTTTAAAAGGTGGGGCCTCTATTCTGAGTAGTTTTTTCTTGTCCTCTCACCTTCCTCCAAATGTTCATTTGGTCAAGTAGAAACTGCCATTTGTTTTGCTTCCAGGAAAAACAGAAAACGTAAATGCAGGCAGGTCTTTAAATATTGGAATGGAGAGAAACAATCCAATTAGGTTTAGAAGAAGAGAGAGGTGTATTTGAAAATATATTTTTTTAAAAAATAACCCTCTTGTCGAATCAATGTAATATTTTTTGCAAGGATGTTCATCTGGCCTCAAGAAACTAATTGTGTATCTGCAAAACCAGATACACAAAAAACCGTGCAGAGCTTCATTTGTACCATCGTAGCCACCATCTTGATCTTTTGGACTACACCCTTCAAAAACCCCTGGAAGTAATTGATTTTTGAAAGGGAAGTGTCTTGTGAGAAATCCGAAACACAACACCAACCTCCCTTTCATTGTGTCCTTTCAGTAAGAACGTATGTATGTTCTTCCAAAGAAAACGGGAATCCTGGTGCTAATGCTACAGTGATCAAAGGCGATCAAACCGGTCAGTCCTAGAGGAGATCAACCCTGACTGCTCTTTAGAAGGCCAGATCCTGAAGTTGAAACTCAAGTACTTTGGCCACCTAATGAGAAGGAAGGACTCACTGGAGAAGAGCCTGATGCTGGGAAAGATGGAGGGCAATAGAAGAAGGGGACGACAGAGAATGAGGTGGCTGGATGGAGTCACTGAAGCAGGAGGCGTGAGCTTAAAGGGACTCCAGAAGATGGTAGAGGACAGGAAGGCCTGGAGGAACGTTGTCCATGGGGTCGTGATGGGTCAGACATGACTTCGCAACTAACAACAACAACAACTGCTACAGTATAGGTAGTCCTCAACAACAATTCACTTAGTGACTGTTCAGAGTTACAATGCATCGAAAAAGTGATTTACGACCATTTTTCACACGGCCATTGCAGCATCCCCAGAGTCACCTTTTGCGACATTCTGACAAGTACAAGAATAGGGAAATCCGGTTCACTTAACAACTATGTTGCTACCTTAACAACGGCAGCGATTCAGTTAACTACTGTGGCAAGAAAGGTAAAATAGGACAAAACTCACTTAACAAATGTCTCATTTAGCAACAGAAATTTCGGGCTCAGATTTGGACAACCACCACTAGATGGCAGCAAAGGGTTAACAAGCAAAACTCAGAAGAAAAAGACTTAGCTGACAAAAACTAAAAATAAAATAATAAAAATGATATAAAAATAGTAAATAATAAATTCATTATTGCACTTTGAGTTTTTTCTTTTTAATTAATGAATTTATTATTTACTATTTTTATGTCATTTTTATTATTTTATTTTTAATTTTTGTCAGATGATATGTGTTTGTCCCAAGCCTTTTTTAAAACTCAGTTAATTGTCTTTTATATCTGGGTACTGCCATCTAGGATTCTGAATCTCAGTTTTTTTCCTTGGCCAAAACGCTCCAAACTATTTCTAGTGGTAATGTGGAACATCTTTATTTCTGCCCAATTATGGCTGGCATGGAGCAGCTTGACAGACCTTGCACAGTTCAGTCTTTGGATCTGAGTTCCAACAAAACATTTTCTCTATTTTGCACATCCCTTATTTGAAAGCTACATACTGTGGAAGGGTGAATCTACCAAGGTGGCTGGCTAGGAACCTGAGCGTCCTTGTACTTGAGCCGTTTAAAGAGCCAGTGGGGTATAATGGTTAAGAGACCAAGACAGAAATTGGGGGCCCTGAGTTCTAATCCTGATTTAGATCTTTGGGCCAGTCCCTCTATTAACCCTAAAAAGAAGGCAGCCTTTTCCAAAAAATTTATTTTATTTCTCACATTTTTAAAGTGGCCATTTCCCTCACAGAAGAATTCTGGGCAGTGTACAATAAAATATTAAAATATAAGAACAATATATAAAAATTAAAAATATAAAAGAGGCAATTTAAAACACTTAAAAATAAAAGTTGAAGGGAGGGCTGTCAAGGTGCCAACCAGCCCCATAGTTGTATACTCCTCTGGGCTACTGCGAGTCCCCTGGACTGCAAGGCAATCAAACCGGTCAGTCCTAGAGGAGATCAACCCCCATTGCTCTTTAGAAGGCCAGATCCTGAAGTTGAAACTCAAATACTTTGACCACCTAATGAGAAGGAAGGACTCACTGGAGAAGAGCCTGATGCTGGGAAAGATGGAGGGCAAGAGAAGAATGGGATGACAGAGAATGAGGTGGCTGGATGTGGTCACTGAAGCAGCAGGCGTGAGCTGAAATGGACTCCAGAAGATGGTAGAGGACAGGAAGGCCTGGAGGAACATTGTCCATGGGGTCGCGATGGGTTGGACACGACTTCGCAACTAACAACAACAACTGGGCTACTTGTGCAAGACTTCAGAATTGGACACCTGTCTCACTTCTGGTGGGAAAGTATTCCATAGGGCAGGGGCAATGACAGAGAAGGCTCTCTTCCTAAACGCTGTCAGTTGGAATTCTTTAACTGACAGGGTCTGCAACATAGGTTCCCTGCTTGATTGACAGGCAGACGTAATGGGACAAAGAGGGTTTTGTAGATAGCTTGGCCCCAGGCCATGGAGGGCTTTAAAGACCATAGCTGACATCTTGAATTGGACCTGGAGGGAAACTGGCATTCATTGCACCCACTGGCACCGTGGAGCAAAAGTGTTACGTGTCATCCCACGTGGTTGCATTCTGCACCAGCTGAAGCTTGCAGGTACTTTCAAAGGTAGCCCCTATAGAGCGCATTGCAATAGTCCAAACAGGAGATGACCAGGCAAGAGTGGAGAGCCTCCCTGTCCATTTTTGGTTCCTGTTGATAAATGTTGCCTAGAAAACTGCAGGGACTTGCCCAGGTAGTAACCAGGAGTCAGGACTGATTTGAAGGCACAGATCAACCCATCAATTGCCATTTTAGGACTTACATTAGGGTTTCCCACCATGGAGCAATAAGAAACTGTCGTCCACTGATACCAATTATGCAAAGTCAGCTGAGTCCCCACAAAGAGTATTGTGGGTCACACATGGTCCTGGGAAAGCAGGTTGCCCATCCATGAGAGAGAAAGGCATGTTGTAGCATACCAGGCTGACATTTCCTCTTATTAAAACGATATAAAGCAGACATGTCAAACATGAGGCCCGGGGGCCGGATGCGGCCCGCGAAGTGGTTTCATGTGGCCCGCGAAGCCATCCTGGAAACAGTGAGGGAACGGCCCCCACTGCCTTGGCCCTGGCCCAGGCCAGCTGGGAGCCAATATACAATTTTGTGGTGGCCATCTATGCTGAAACACATTCAGTCTTAGCTCCACAAGGCCGTCTGGAAACAGCGAGGAACCAGCCCCTGCCGCGTTGGCCCAGCCCCCTGGGTGCATGCTGGGGAGGTGTCACCCTTTGTGAGGAATGAAGAAATGGACCATTGCCTGGAAGTGGCCAGCAAATGGCCCTCGCCTACTTCACATATCCGGCTTGATGGGCTCCAGGGAAGGAATTTCAGCAAGCAGTGAGGCTCCTCCAGTGGATCATGCCTTGGCACTTGCCCCGGTCCCACCCCTTTCTGCCGGAGACCCTCAGATCTGTCCCACTCCTGCCCAGGCCCCCACGGGCACCCTTGATGCGAACGATGTAGAGCTGGCCACGCCCACCCAATAGGCTGCACCCACCCCATCCACCCCCCCAAGGGCAACCACAATGCTGATGCGGCCCTCAATGAAATTGAGTTTGACATCCCTGATCTAAAGCAATAACATTCAGCTTCTGTGTTCCCGTTGGCACCTTCCCACAAGCATATAGGCATCATTTTTTCAAAATCACAACAGGCTGGTAAAAGGCTATGGCATAATAAATGGCTGAGCCACTACAGGTTTTGCGGCAACAGGGCAAAAAACTGAAAAGTGATACTGACCAGCGGATTGCCCCAGGGCAACGAGGCTTCCAGCGGCCACACCACCCCCGCTGGCGATGGCTGCGGCTGACATCATCTTCGCTGCCAGTGATCCAGCAGCAATGCCGACAGCTGTGAACCCCACGGCACTCAGCATGAGCGGGGCACCGATAGCTGCAGCCCCTGAAAAGCATGCTGTTAGTTACTGCTGCACAGACATAACCCAGACCTGAGATAAATTCATATCACTGGTTTATTTACTGCATTTTCTGCCAATTTTTCTTTCCACACCTTATTTCTCACCAGCCATTCAATCAGTTGCATGGTCAAAGGGAATGCATGTCTCCTTAAAGCAGCGGTTCTCAACCTGTGGGTGGGACCCCATTTGGGGTCGAATGACCATTTTACGGGGGTCGCCGAACAACGCAGTCTGCCATTTTTTCCCCCTTTTCCTTAGCTGTGCTATTCCCTTTTATTCTATTGGCTTTTGAAAGCCAATAGAATAGACTCTCTTGAATAGAGTCTAATTCTATTAGCTTTCAAAAGCCAATAGGAATTGTCCAGGCTGTCTCTGCCTGCTGAGCCCGCCAAAAGTCCCATTCTGCAAACGGTGCTGCAAGTTGTCTGCAGCGAAGGCGAGCTGTCTGGAAGTTTCCACCCCTCCCTGCTGAGCAACTACTAAAAATGTAAGTAAAAGAGGGCCAGGGGTGGGAGGTGGGAGGCTGGTGGGCGCAGGGAGGGTTGCTGGCGCACGTGGGGCCCGGTGGGTGCCTTACCTCCCTTGGGCTGGGCCAGCTGGTGGCCCAGCCGGTAGTCAGCCTGCGCTGTCTCTGCCGCTTGCCAGCTACGCCTTGGCTGGCACAGGGGGCGGCACCGCGCATGCGCGGCGCTCCCAGGCAGGGAAAGTCCTCGACTTATGACCGGTTGGGTAGTCCTCGACTTACGACCAGTTGGGTAGTCCTCGACTTACGACCAGTTGGGGGTCGCGGCATTAAAAAGGTTGAGAACCACTGCCTTAAAGCAATCCGATGTTTTAATCACTTCATTGGCTTTCTAAATTACTTCACTTGCCTATATGTCCCTTAAGGTCTAACCCAGCTCTTTTATGACTCGTGGACTTCAACTCCCAGAATTCCTGAGCCAGCCATGCTGAGGGGAAAGGGAGAGGTTTCCAAGCTGAGCCATGCTGGCTTAGGAATTCTGGGAGTTGAAGTCCACAAGTCATGAAGGGGCCATGGTTGCCTACCCCTGGTCTAAACAGAAACAGGTACAACCTAGCCCAGTAGTGGTTTTACTCACAGAAGGTAGCTAACTAATCCTTCAACAAAAAACAAAGCTGTTTCTCAGTGTTGTGCTCTGTGAACATTAATGACACACTGACGATATGGCACTGTATAGAATATAGGAATCCATGTGGGAAAAAAGGAGCATATGCAGGCAGGCCTCCACTTACTACCACTTGTTAAAATGGCAATGAAAAAAGCGACATGACCGTTTTTCACACAAACTGTTGCAACCATTGCCCATCTCTGGTACAGATTGAAGACTGCCCTTATTGCTGAAGCTTCCAACCTCCCTATGGATCTTCAAATCATTTTTGTTAATAGTAACAATTACTTGGGTATTACAGGTTCTTGATGCGTGTGCTTCTTAAAAGCTAGAAAAAAAAAGGATGATCCTGCTCAAGTTCCATCAGCACTAGGAAGCGCCACCAAATCTAGAGTTCTCTTTTCCCAAATTAAACATCTTGTTTGTACTAAGAACTGCTCCGCTAATGCAAAATTCTCCCACCAATATGATGACAATCCATTAAGCGATATAGAGAAACAACTTACCAAGTCCAAGGGCAGCCCCTGTTAGCAAACCTAAGGGAATAGATATGTGCCGGTCAGATTTTTGACATATATACTAAGCTTCAAGTAAAAGATTTGCATTGCCAAGGAAAGTCAAATTTAACACTTCTCAATGTTGCAAAAGAAAGACCGGATTTTTTGGAAACCGCTTCTGGACTTTGTGCTTGAAGTAGAAAAAACGAATAAGTTTGTTGTTATAGAAATGGCAATTTTATTTTATTATGTAAAAGTAAAAAGTTGAGGTTTGATGTTATGCTATTGCATCAAAGGGAGTCAGAAGTCAACACCTTTTCTTTCTCTTTTCCCCTCTGCCCCACATTTTTCCTTTCCCTTTTCCCTCCCCTATTTTCCTACTATTTTCTTTTGTGTGTTTGCATTATATATTATAGAGCAATAAATAAATAGACTGTTGTAAAAGAAAGATTGAATTTTTCCATAACATCATGCGGGTAAAAAGAAGTTGGGCTCTGCTGACATGCACACACACACACACACACACTTCCCACACTCAGACACCCCCTACCAAGGTTGCCTCTGATGTGAAGTGTTAATTTTCCCTTTTACATGGCCAAGTGAACACAGCCATTGTAACTATATCATGCAAGGTTGACAACATCTTTATGACTAGAAAATCAATTGGACTTATTTCTTACCCATCCTCTTGTCGATGCCCCTGCAAGTAAAAAGCAGAAACTCTGGTAAGAAAATATATTCTATAGCTAACAACCTCTGACTGCTGACCCAATGCCTTGAAGTCCATTCAACCATTATCTCCAGAACTGAAGTTTCCAGCCATTACTATGTTCTAGGCAGCCTAGTCACCGAATCTGAACATATTTTCCCTAAGCCAGCCGAGAACTACTGATTTCCCACTCTATGCTCAAAACAGTCTGTAACCCAAAAGGAAACCCAAACTGCCTGGTACCTTGTAAATGAATAGTAGAGGAAAAAGAAGCAGGTTATTCTTACTAAAGCCAGCTGATACTCCTCTTATCAAAACCTACCCTGTACACTGGCTTAAAAACATTTCCACAGTGGGCATGGCTAATGACAGATATCCAATAGCATTGCAGATAATTCTGGTTTCGTTTCCATGATAGACCATCCAGCCATTAAATACTGACCCAGCCCTTATATCTTAGTTTTAGGTTTTGATTTCCCAAGTAGCATTTTAATTTCGATTTCCCAGTAGAGGAAAAGGATCAAGGACTTCTCTGTAAGTTCATGGCAACCGATGAGGAAGTGACAGCATCCTGACTGTTGTGTTTCCCATTCGTAGGCAATTGAAGAAGACACATGGTGAAACAACAAGCTCTTTATTACTCTTCTCCTACAACCAAGCAAACAGCAAAAGGCTCGCAGGCCTTTTATAGGGCCTGAGACCCAGACAGTGTGAACCAATAGGAACTGACCATTTTCCCGCCTTGCGCATGCGCACAATGCTGGCGTCACCCTGTCTGGTCCCGGGCAGCTTTTGGTTTGCCTGGGACCATTTGCAATAATTCTGAGCCTGCTTTCTCCTCTAGCAGGCTCAGGACACAACACTGACCACTTGCTAATGGATGGTAATCTTCATCTGGAAGTTTTTAAGAAGAAACTGGACAGCCATTTGTCCGAAATGGTGTAGGGTTACCTGCCTGAGCAGGGAGTTGGACTTGATGACCTCCAAGGTCCCTCCCAACTTTATTATTATTATTATTATTATTGATCATCGCACAGTCAGCCAGATGTTCAGACTGGATTTGGCATTTTGTCTACCTATCAAGTCCTTACCCAGGACCTGGGATAGGCAGATGTGGAGGTTTGATGGTATTACAGATATCGTCGCAGGATGGAAGCAGTTCCTAATAAGGCTGCCTTTTGCAATTGACTAATAGCGAATTTGTCAATGCCAATGGTGTTCAAGTGGTGCTCCAGTTGTTTTGGGATTGCACCCAAGGCGCCTATGACTATTGGTACTACCCTTGCTTGCTTTGGCCACAGTCTTTCTATTTCTATTTGTAGGTCTTTGTATTTTGTTATCTTCTCCAGTTCTTTCTCTTCTATTCTGCTCTCTCCAGGCACTGCCACATCCACTATCCAGACTTTTTTGTCTTTCTTATCGACAATTGTTAAGTCTGGGGTGTTATGTTGCAGGTGCTTGTCTGTTTGAATTCTTAAGTCCCAGAGCAGTTTAATTTTATAATTTTCTATGACTTTCTCTATTTTATGATCCCACCAGTTTTTGCTTACAGGCAAATGATATTTTTTGCAGATCTTCCAATGCACCATTGTTGCTACTTTGTTGTTGTTGTTGTTATTATTATTATTATATCTGTCACAGGGCTGTTGGATTTATATAATGCTGAACTGCAAAGTTCAGATAATAAACAGAAACCTTATGTAAAATGCCAATCACATGGGCACTATTCAGAAGGATATACACAGTGGTGTATGGATAATTGTTTAACAACTATCAGTGCCACACAACTGTTGACCTGGAATTAGGAGATAGCATAGGAAGTATCAATTGTGAATATGTGCAGATGGCCCTGCTGTCTTTTGGGCACTTGCAGAATCATGGATGCAGGATCATAAAAGGACAGCAAGGAAAACAGCCAATGTCCTAACCCACCCGGGAACGTATGATAGAAACATTCCAAAGGAAACATGTTTATTTACTTCTGCTTTCTCCCTTCTTATCTACAGCATGCCAGACATACTGGGTAAAATCTTTACCTTATATGTATCAGCTTTGCTGGGTGGATTGCTTATGTAATTGGAAAGAGTAAATATAAAGATTTCTTCTCATTCGTCTTTGTTCAGCTGAATAAAAACATAAAGCTTAAAGGGAAACTTCTGGTTTTCTGTATTTTTTTATCAAGCAAAACCTCAGAACTTGAACAGCATCACTAGCTGCAAAACGACCACAACTGACCCCAAAATTTATGCTGCTAAGTGAAACATTTGTTAAGTGAGTTTTGCCTCATTTTACAACATTTCTTGCCCCAGTTGTTAAGTGAATCTGGCTTCCCCATTGACTTTACTTATCAGAAGTTCACAAAAGCTGACCCCGGAACAATACAACCATCATTGCATTGCCAAATGTCCCCATTTTGATCACATGACCGTGGGGATGCTGCAATGGTTGTAAATGTGAAAAATGGTCATCAGCCACTTTTTTCAATGCTGCTCTGCAACTGAAGCAGGCAGTATAACAGACGTTTTTTAAAAAAGAGTGGGGCTTTGATTACACTGTTTTGCTGCCCAGGTAAATGAGTCTACCTAAGGAATGGGTCGAATAGAGGACCTCCTTTGGCCCATTCCCCAAAGGGGAACACATCTTCTGCTTCTGGACCCAGGCAGGTCTCAGTAGTACATTAAATCACAGATGGAGGCGGCCTTATGCAAGCCAATCTGGCATTTAGTAGCCCCGGTTGAATGCCAGGGCTTGTAAAAGTCTACTGACTAGACACATGGGTTGAGATCAGGGTGATGGAATGCAAAAGCAGAAAGACACCGGACAGATGTTCCTTCTGCAAGAACTTTCAGGGGTTTTCCACCTGCTTAGAAAGATTTGTAAAGGTCCAGGTGTGAATTTCCTAACACAACTGCCCCATTTGAAATTCCTTGTGTTAAATTAAGTTTGTCTTTAAGTATGCGCAGGCAGGGTCTTTCACATGGGAACAACATTCCCGTGTCCTTGTGGGTCTAACCAAGACCAAGATGCTGGAGACCTTTAATAAAATTCAGGAGACTCTTAACCTGTGTCCTAAATGAATAGAAGAATGGACCTGAACCTCATCACTCAGGTGGTAGAAAAATGGTGTGTGTGTGTGTGTGTGTGTGTGTGAGTTTCCGACAGGCCCCACCTGGAAATGAAGTCACCAGGACATGTTTATTCTACAAAAGGCTGAATGGAGATATCTTTGTTCCAGAAGGACCCTCAAAGTTTGGCCAAGAAGGTGAAGCTGCAATGATGCCATCAAAACTCCATCTTCTTACCTTTTTTAACAATAACCTTCCAGGTATACCTGGCTAGTTTTGTGTGAAATAATTTCTGGACCTTCTGCAGTGCAAAGGGAAAGGAGCAGATGGACACCCATGTGTGCTGCGATTTATGTATTAACATGTGATGCTGCAATGCAGGTACTTAATAGTGGTATTTGTATGATGATCTCACAGCATGTGGATTGTCCTTTTGGTGCCATTGTGGTTTGCTACAGATGTGTGGCTACCTCTCAACTGCACTCCCAGTTCTGAGATGGGGATGGCCGTATCAATTATTTAAATCAGGGCTTTTCAACCAGTGGTACGGGTACCACCTGTGGTACATTGGCACCTTGCAGGTGGTATGCGACCATCCTAGAAAAGTGGTAGTGGGGGAGGGGAATGAGCTGAACCGGCGGCAGCACCGCACAAGCCTGAGCGAGAGATGGCTGGAGCTGCAAGGCTGTCAGGGCTCAGCGGAAGCGCTAGGATCAGTGCCAAGCTCCATCTGGAGCTCGGCACTGATCCTGGTGCTTCTGGTGAGCCCAGAAGAAGCGCCGATCAGCTGGAATGTTGCAGCATCTCCAGGATCTTATGATTTACATTCAAATGCTTGGCAACTGATTCATATCTATGACGGTCACAGTGTCCCAGGGTCTTGTGAAGTGATCAAAACCTGCTGCAACCACCCAGCGGACGGGGGGAATAAAAACCAAACACCCCCCCCACCCCCGCCCACTGCCAATCCTCAACAGAAATGCTCACAACAATGAAAACCTCGGACAGGAGGAAGAGCGCCGCCGGGCAGGCAGGCAGGTGTCTTGCTCGGCTGTGGTTTGGGGGGCACTTTTTTCAGTGCTATTGTAACTTCGAACAGTCACCAAGCGAACTGTTGTAAGTCGAGGACTACCTGTACTTTATCATTTTTTTCCTTTTTTTTTGGTCATCGAGTTTTTGACACCTTGCTAGGCGACTGGTGGTACTCGGATGTTGCCATATCATAAAAGTGGTACAATGGGTGAAAAGGTTGAAAAGCCCTGATTTAAATATGTAAACAAATAAATTATTTAGTAAGATGATAAACGCATCAATAAATACACCTTTACTACTTTTTCTTCCATATTGTATCTAAACGAATAAGATAAAATAAAAATAATAAATACGTTTGCCCCAGCCTTTTACTACATTTTCTTCAATACTGCATCAAAATGAATGAATGGGCAAGCCCAGTCATCCTAAAATCTGTTGTTTTTGAATAAAAGGAAACACAAACTGATACGGACAGTGAATTTTTTTTTTTTATTTCTCATGTACAAAAGCACCTACAAAAAGATAATAAAGTCCTCTTCTTCTTCTTTTTTAAATCTTCTTGCTCCTTCGTGTGAATGTGGCGGAGCCGCAGGAGATAGTCTGTGGGAGAGAAATGAAAATAGAGGTCTTTGGAATTAAATTAGCCAATGGAAAGCTTCTGTAGGGATGTGAAAATATATTTCATCTCAAGCATAGCTCTTTCAAATTGGAGAACTGGGAGGAAAACGAATATTCCTTTGAATCAATGGCATTTGAAAAGGTACAGTAACCGCATTGCTGGATAAAACACAGGAATTGTATTTATTTAAGAATTCTACTCTTATTTCTGTTTCTTAATTTCAGTAACAAAATTTCTCCAGGGTCCTTCCTTTTACATCAAACAAACATAGATGCTAAAAATCTTTACTTTTGTTTTTTTCTCTTTTTAACAGAATAACAAGAGTTGGAAGGAACGTTGGAGGTCTTCTACCGTAGTCCAAACCCCTGTTTAAACGGGAGACCCTATCCCCGTGGTGGCGAACCTATGGTATGCGTGCCACAGGTGGCACGCGGCGCCGTCTCTGGTGGCACGTGAGCCATTGCTGGGCCGACCTGCTCCCTCCTCCTCTCTGTGCATGCACAGCTTTCTGTAGAGCTGCACATACGCAGTCTGGGAATAGGTGAGAGTCTATAAAGGGAGCAACTTTCGGCGGAAGCAGGCACAGAGGCAGCAGCCCTATGTGCGTCCCCATGCGCGAGCATGTCCCTGCCCTGCCAGGCAAGTGGAGCTGCGGCATTTTCAGCAGAAGAGTGCAGGCCGGAAGCGGAAGGCACGAGGAGCCCCAATCCCAGCACAGCCCCTCCTCCCCCCCTCGGAAGAACTGCGGGGCTCAGGAGCCTCCCCTCCATGTCCCCCCACTGCTGAGCAAGATGCCCTCCTGCCCACTGCCCCACCCGCCAGAGGAACATAGAGTTGGCCACGCCCACCCTGGCCACGCCCACCCAGCCTGCCATTTCCACCATAGCCACGCCTACCCAGCACCCGGCGAGATATAAGTGGGATTTGGGTTGCAGTTTGGGCACTCGGTCTCTAAAAGGTTCGCCACCACTGCCCTATCCCATTTCAGACAAATGCTGTCCAATCGCTTCTTAAAAGCCTCCAATGATGGTGCACCCACAACTTCTGAAGACAAGCTGTTCCACTGATTAATTGTCAGGAAATTTCTCCTTATTTCTAGGTTGGTTCTCTCCACGATTAGTTTCCACTATTTTTTTTTGTGCCCCACCCCTTTTACTTTTGAACACTATTTTTACCTATCTTAGAGGTCGTCTTGGATTAATTAAAAGAAAAAAAGAGAGAGGGTCACCTGTATAGGGGGAGGTTACAATTTACAAGTAATGGTGGTTGGTTGTTTTATAGCTAGTAAATCCCTTTAAGTTGACCTCAGCTCCTGATGCCTGTGTGAATACACCATGCAGTTTTCTTGCATGCTTAAGCGTAAAAAATAAGGAAGTTGACTTGGCTGGAAATCTGCAAGAATGCTTACCCAAACTATTCTAAAACCAGAATAACAGGATTATGTCTGCAAGTGACTGTGCAGATACTTCCCTGTTTCATTAAAATGAAAGAAGGCAGAGATAGAATGGACTTGCAAGATTCTGTTATTATAGCCAATGTCAATGCAGGTAATTTTAGCCTTCCTGATCTGGTCTGTTTGGGGACAGAGAGTATTTAGCCATTTTTTAAATTGCCTTTGCTTTTTCCAATTCACAACCACCAACAATTCTTTGACTTGTATTCTCTTCCTGGGCTCCAACATCAACACAGATGGGAACTGCAGCCAAGAAATTAAAAGATGCTTGCTCCCGGGGAGGAAAGCTATGGCAAATCTAGACAGCATGCTAAAAAGCAGAGACATCACCCTGCCAACAAAAGTGTGCATAGTCAAGGCCATGGTTTCCCCAGTTGCAATGTATGGTTTGAAAGTTGGAAGAAAGGCTGAGCACCAAAGAATTGAGGCCTTTGAACTCTGGTGCTGGAGAAGACTCCTGCGAGTCCCCTGGACTGCAAGGCGATCCAACCGGTCAGTCCTAGAGGAGATCAACCCTGACTGCTGTTTAGAAGGCCAGATCCTGGAGTTGAAACTCAAGTCCTTTGGCCACCTAATGAGAAGGAAGGACTCACTGGAGAAGAGCCTGATGCTGGGAAAGATGGAGGGCAAGAAGGGGATGAGAGAGAAGGAAGTGGCTGGATGGAGTCACTGAAGCAGTAGGCGTGAGCTTCAAATGGACTCCAGAAGATGGTAGAGGACAGGAAGGCCTGGAGGAACATTGTCCATGGGGTCGTGATGGGTCAGACACGACTTTGCAACTAACAACAACAACAACAAATCTGTAACATCTAAGCCAGAGTTTTCCAACCATGGCAAACTTTAAGAGCTGTGTACTTCAACTCCCGTAATTCTGGCAGTTGAAGTACATAGGTCTTAAAGTTGGCATGGTTGAGAAACGGTGATCTAAGTTTAAACTTTACAATTTGTGCTTCCAGTGAACTGTCTGGATTGGCTTCATTCTTCCTGCAGGCGCAAGAGAGTGTTACCATTGTTCTCCAGCACATTTCAGCCTAGTGTGTGGTAAAATCTCAGCTTGTATATCATGCAGACTGAGAGAACTGCGTTAATTGAAGAAACTGTGGTTCCCTATTCTCTATGGCTGTGCCAGCGAAACACAGGCATTTGAATCAACTGAACCTTACCTTCCTGGAGGAAATGAATTTTTTTGTTCTTCCTGTCTATTAAACTATAAACTATGAACATTGACTTACCTCCACCATTTCATTGCCTACAATTTGTTGCTCGTGGATGAATTTGTCTGACTTGGCTATTAATTTTCCATCAGTGAGATTTACTGTGCACTGTAAAACAATGAAACCATTACCGAACATGGATCAAACAGCAAGAAACAGAAAGAGAGTTTAAAAAAAGAGGGCAGCAAAACAACTAGGTCCAAGCCACCAAAAGCTGGAAAGATAATGTTATAAAAAAAAAAAAAATCAAGGGGAAAAAAAAAGAGAATTGTGCTGCAGTTACAATCTTGTTAATAAAATGCAGAGATATTTTGCCATGGATTTCAGCAGAAAAGACTTCCTGCAGTTGTTCCCAGAGTGCTTTTTCCAAAAAGCAACTGAACTTTCTTGATTTTGTTCCCTTTGAAAACATTTTGCTTCCCATCCAAGAAGTTTTTTCAGTTCTAACTTGGAAAAGAAGCAAAATATTTTCAAAGGAAAAAAGCAAGGAAGTCCAGGTGTGTTTTGGAAAAAGTACCTTTGACCATGACCTGGATGATTGAGAATCTCCATAGACATTTAATAATAATAATAATAATAATAATAATAATAATAATAATATTAATAGTAATAATAATAATAATAATAATAATAAGAGGTTGGAAGGGACCTTGGAGGTCATCTAGTCCAACCCCCTGCTCAGGCAGGAAACCCTATACCATTTCGGACAAATGGCTGTCTAGTCTCTTCTTGAAAACTCCCAGTGTTGGAGTATTCACCGCTTCTGGAGGCAGGTTGTTCCACTGATTAATTGTTCTAACTGTCAGGAAGTTTCTCCTTAATTCTAGGTTGCTTCTCGCCTTGATTAGTTTCCATCTGTTGTTTCTTGTCCTTTCCTCAGGGGCTTTGGAGAAGAGCTTGACTCCCTCTTCTTTGTGGCAATCCCTGAGATATTGAAACACTGCTATCATGTCCCCCCTCATCCTTCTCTTCATTAAACTAGACATACCCAATTCCAGCAACTGTTCCTTATATGTTTTAGCCTCCAGTCCCCTAATCATCTTTGTTGCTCTTCTCTGTACTCTTTCTAGACTAGAGTCTCAACATCTTTTTTACATCGTGGTGACCAAAACTGGATGCAATATTCCAAGTGTGACCTTACCAAGGCATTGTAAAGTGGTATTAATACTTCATGTGATTTCCTACAGTCTGTCCAAAAAATCATAAAAAAAAATCTAAGATGGCTGGTTTCAGGTTTGGAGTCTTCATAGTTAGCCTTAAGATTTTCAAGGCAAGGAGACATTTGTTCATCCATCCATCCATCCATCCATCCATCCATCCATCCATCCATCCATCCAACTTTCATATTTTTTAACTGACCATCTCTCTCAGAGAGAGACTCTGGGCAGTATACAACAAAAGGTCAAAGAGTTGAGTCTGGGCTCACCTTGACTTTTTTCCCATCCATGGTAGTCATGTCTGCTTCTTTTCCCAGCGTGAACGTGTTTGTAACAGACTTGTTGGGGGTTTTCGAGGTGATCACAAAAGTATTCCCGGTCTGACGGATTTCAGTAATGGGCTTGATGTCTTTGGCAGTTTTAATGATATCATCTGACAGGGCTGAGGAAGGTGGGAAAGAGGATGTAATTTCTGAAGCCAAAGGCACTGAAATTAATGATCATAGATGCAGAGGATTTAAAAAAAAAAGCTGTGTTGGATAAGACCAAGGGCTGAGAGATATGGAAAAGGCATGGAGGACAACAGGGTCAAATGACACATTTCAAGGTGAGTTCATGCCAAATAACTAGGCAGATAAAGATTTTTCATTCAATGAAGGGAAAATCATCGGTGAATACATAATTTCAAGAGCTTTTTCAGTATTTGGGGTTTCTTCCTACACCCTTTTGATATGGATTTCAGGTGTGGAGGAAAACCATCACATGGACACAGCATGCAGAGAGAGAAAATGTGTGGGTCTGTGCAGGAGATCATTGAGCCTTTGAGCATCTTAGAGCTTAAAAATAGATGCTGTAAATCAATATTTCTCAACCAGGGCAAAATGTCTGGAATTCAGCCCTGAGAATTCCCATTTTCCTTAATCAGTACGTCAAACGGGCCCTCAGCATTCTTCCGATACTTGAATAGGAGACCACCAGAAAATTCAACAACTGTAGACCAGACCGGTATGAAATGTCTGGATGGTAGTGGGAATCTCAGAGGAGAACAGTGCAACACTTCCATTTTATTGTCAATAATGTTGCAGGGATATCTTTAGAAGTCACCAGCTGACTGAAAGGAGACCGCTGTTGGCCAGAGAATACTTGAAGCTGGTCCACAAATTTGAAGATTGCCAAGGTTGAGAAACATTGCTCTAAATGACTCCTTCAAACTCCTGCTTTCCTTTGGTAGTTGTTCAAACCTTTAAAGACAAGTTACGGAGCTTATAGTCTTCTTCTGCTCATCTGGTAATGCCAATTAACCAGTGCTCTCCCTAGCACCTCCCTTAAGGACAGCTTCCATACCTGAATTGTGTGTCAGATGAAGAATCACGCTATCTTTGTTAAAAATAAAGATTCTGAGGTTTGCAGGAAAAGAGCAGTTGAAATGGTTGGAGAATTAAGTCCACAAGTCTTAAAGTTGCTAAGATTGGACACCTCTGCCCTATACAGCATAGCCAGGACAAATAGAGGCCATACATTGAAGCTTAGTTATTCTGTTAGAGTGTATGAGATGTTTACAAAGGAAAAAGGTAGAACAGTGTATGTGTGTACAGCCCTTTGACTCGTTTTGGGCAACATTTTGAAAGTAGTTAGCTGTTGCCATCTTTCTAGGGCTGAAAGAAGAAGACTGCCCCAAAGTCACTTAGTTGGTATCTATGACTCAGCTTAACTAGAACTTCAGTTTCCTGTTCCACATCCAGCCTCTTTACTGCTAAACGAAACTGACTGCCAGGGGGATGTTTACTGTACAAAATCCAAATACTCAGTGGTATTCTCAAGATGGAATTAAAAACACCTCCTATGATCACAAAGGAATGTAAGGGTTTTATTTGTGCAAAGCAGCTAAAACGTGGGCAAGGCTTTGATTGCATTGTCTTGATGCCATTTTACATGTCTGGACATTCTGTGAACACCACTGTAAATAACTGAAATTGTAGCCATGACTTCTTAGACTTTTCATCCCAGATTTAACAAAATTACACCCGTATTCATATCCTTCAGCCCAATGTTTCCCAATTTTGACCATTTTTAGACATGGTCTTCAACTCCCAGAATTTCCCAGCCAGTCAGGTCCACACATGTTAAAATTGCCAAGGATGAGAAACACTATCTAGCTACAGGTAAGGACCAGTCCTTCCTCCTTGAGTTTGAGTAACTGTACTGTAGGACTACCCTAAACCAGGGCTTTTCAACCAGTGGTACAGGTACCACCTGTGGTACATTGGCACCTGGCAGGTGGTACGTGACATTCTAGAAAAGTGGTAACGGTGGAGGGGAATGAACTGAACCAGTGGCAGCACCGCACAAGCCTGAGCGAGAGATGGCTGGAGCTGCAGGGCTGTCAGGGCTCAGCAGAAGCGCCAGGATCAGTGCCAGGCTCCAGCTGGAGCCTGGCGCTGATCCTGGCGCTTCTGCTGAGCCCAGAAGAAGTGCTGATCAGCTGAAATGTTGCAACATCTCCAGGGTCTTGTGATTTACATTCAGATGCTTGGCAACTGATTCATATTTATGATGGTCACAGTGTCCCAGGGTCATGTGAAGGGACCAAAACCTGCTGCAACCACCCAGCAGACAGGGGGGAATACAAACCAAACACCCCACCCCACCCCCCCTGCCAATCCTCAACAGAAATGCTCACAACAATGAAAACCTCGGACAGGAGGAAGAGCACCGCCGGGCAGGCAGGCAGGTGTCTTGCTCGGCTGTGGCTTGGGGGGCACTTTTTTCAGTGCCATTGTATCTTCGAACAGTCACTAAGTGAACTGTTGTAAGTTGAGGACTACCTGTACTTTATCACTTTTTTCCTTTCTTTTTTTTTAGTCATCGAGTTTTGGACACCTTGCTAGGCGACTGGTGGTACTCGGATGTTGTCATATCCTAAAAGTGGTACAATGGGTGAAAAGGTTGAAAAGCCCTGCCCTAAACAACTGTTTTGCTCCTCATTGTAGGTTGCTTAGCTTTTCAGTTTTCCTCTTACCCAGAGGACAAAATTAAATCAGGTCTCCACTAAAAACCTCAGATTCTGCTTCAGAGATCCTGTTCGTTTTGGAAAAAAAAAAAGGCTGTAGCTTACCAATTGCTTTCAGGAAGTCTTCGTACTTTTCTTGGGTGTAGACTTGCCAGGTACCATCAAATGCCATGTTGGCAATGCCGCTGGATGCTTCTGATTGGGAAAGGCCAATGGGGCATCTCCTGGTGCTGGTTGCCTTTATACAGAAGGGAAATTCTTTGCTCTGCCCAAATCTGAGCTGTGCACTCTTGAGCCATCAATCATTAATCTTCCATTTGTACTTTGTGAGAGTAACCTCTCGTTCATCATGCCAGAAAAAGCTTTGGCAGACTCCATAGAAGAATATTATTTGCTGAATTCCATGGTCAAGTTCAAGTTATCATCTGTAAGGAAAAAAACCCCTCTTATTTCTACTTCTAAATTTTATATCTGAAAACCACATCAGTCTATTTCTATTTCGAATTGAGGCTTCCCCATATTTCTGACCCTGAAAAAGCAGCTCTTTGGCTTGTTTATCTTGTGAATTAATTAATTAATGGTTGGTCACATTGGCTAAATCCCATAGAATCACATTTATCAAGAGTTGAACTAATTCAGAATATAAAGCATGTCAACAGGTGAAACCTGAATAAAATGTCAGTATCAGGTTAAATTAAACGGGCCATCAGGGCTGTGAAGAAAAATAGGGACTAAGTATCTGACTGGGTTTATTCATAATGCTGAATTTTTCAATAAGCCAAACTTATGCATTCATAATGCTTAAGTATGGCTTATTGGATAAACCCCAATTGACAGAGTAAAAAAAAAACATTCAGTTGAACCCAAGAACAAATTAAACAATAATGTGGTTAGATGGGTTCTGATTAATCATGCATGAACGCAGCCATGGCAGTTTGTAAAGTATATCACAACATTTGAACATAGCAATTGTGATTATGAAAGAAACCATGGCCATATCAACATAGTGTAGATGATGTGTGAACTTAGCTACTAGAGGGGAAAAAAAGGTTACTACCAAACAATATTTCCTGGATGGGATTATTTCACTCACACTTTTCTTAAAGTAGCTGTCAGTTTTCCTGTAGCCACACCACATACTCACACTGAACCCTTACTGGGCTGGCTGAGGAATTCTGGGAGTTGAAGTCCATAAGTCTTAAAGTTGCCAAGTTTGAAGACCCCTGTTCTAGTACTTGAAGAGTATTTGAAGAGACCACTAGAAAATCCAAGGACTGTAGTGTAGTGATGTAAAATGGGGAAAATAAATTATAGAGACGAGCAGTGCAACAGTTTCAATTTTTTTTTGCCACGAATGCAGTGTGGACATCTTTGAAGCTGGGTTCAATTCACAGGAGGTGGCAATACAACTGTCAAGTCTGCAATTATTGGTAGATTTGTGCAAGAAGAGAAGAGAGAAAGGCACAAAAGACCTGGCAGCTGATGCTTAAGCATTCTGGCTGAGAGACAAATCATAGTGATGACTCATCAGCTAGACACCAATGTTGGGTAACTTCAGCAGGATGAATATGCGGCAACCTTATTTGACAGGGCATTACTCAATTTGTACCTGGTCATAGCTGAGCCACTTCAGCCAACTTTCTAGATATCCATCCATGAAACTACTGTAAAATCAGCCAACATTCTTCTGACTTTCCATTTCTTTCCTGTGAGAATATTTAGAAAACAATGAGCAATTAACACCTTCTCTTATTCTGTATAGAAATAAAGAGTTTTGTCTTTCTTGAGTGCGGACATTGGGTTCTTAACACCGGGTATTCTTACCTAGCCAACAATTCCCTTAGCATAATGAATGAGACCATCATGCTGAGCTCCGAATCAGTTTATTTGGGCAAAGCCTCTGTCCTATTATATCTACCCGGCCCACCAGGATGGGAAGGCAGGGCATGTTACGGAGCCCATCGATTATAGATTATCATCTTCTGGGACCATGAAAAAGGGCCTTTACGGTGAAGGACCATTCTTTGTGGAACATCATTCCTCCTGAGATACAGTTGTTCCCATCCTCCTGTTGCTTCTCCTGGGCTTTTAGTGGGTCCAGGGACCATGAACAGAGATGGAGGCAATCGAGTGGCTGATTTGATTGTGTTGTTGCTGCCGTGGGAGGGAGGGAGGATATTTTTAAAAATGTTATAAGCTGCCTGGAGCCAGCTATGTAAGAGTTGGGCGGCTATATAAATTTGTGAGAGAAAGAAAGAAAGAAAGAAAGAAAGAAAGAAAGAAAGAAAGGAAAGAAATCCTGTTGCGCAAAAACAGTTGTAGTCTATTAATCCATATTTATAATAATAATAATAAAGTTGGAAGGGACCTTGAAGGTCATCGAGTCCAACCCCCTGCTCAGGCAGGACACCCTATACCATTTCAGACACATGGCTGCCCAGTCTCTTCTTAAAAACTTCCAGTGTTGGAGCATTCACTGCTTCTGGAGGCAGGTTGTTCCACTGGTTAATTGTTCTAACTGTCAGGAAGTTTCTCCTTAGTTCCAGGTTGCTTCTCTCCTTGATTAGTTTCCATCCGTTGCTTCTTGTCCTGCCTTCAGGCGCTTTGGAGAATAGCTTGACTCCCTCTTCTTTGGGGCAGCCCCTGAGATATTGGAACACTGCTATCATGCCCCCCCTCGTCCTTCTCTTCGTTAAACTAGACATACCCAATTTGCAACTCGATGTTTCTCCCCTGCTAGCAAATACTCTGACCTGCAATGGGGGCGCATTGAGCTAAAATGCCAAAGAGTTCAGTGACTTTCAGCACCTTTACTCAACACCATTGTTTCTTCCTGTCCTGACCTTGTGAAGCTAAAATTTAAGCTAATCTCTTCAAAGATCTGCTGGATGCACAGAATGGGGAGAGAGGGGGCATCAATGTGCACACTTTTTCTTGCAGGAAATCAGGGTCTTGGGAACCTCCATTCATCCAGCGGTCACACTTTGGAGTGTCTCACTGAAAAATGCAAGTGCCACTGCAAAATGCCATCATTATTTATTTCTGTTTTTTTTTTTGTAAGCTGCCCCAGTGCTGGAGCTGGGCAGCCATATATGTTTCTTAAATAAATACGATCGCAATCATACTGTCCAAATCCAACTATTTATTTAGCAAACGGTAGAGCAAGTCAGCAAAGATATAGTAGTGCCAGGAAATCATTGAATCTGAGTCTGAAAAAATATCTGTGAATATTTGCAGTCTCAAGCTAGGCCTGAGTGATTCCATTCACACATCATCCTAAGATACTGTATGGTTTATTTCCATTGTATTCTCAGAAATGAAAGCAAGTCTACGTCTCTCAGGATAATGTTGCAGGATCCAATCTGGATTGGTCACCGGGACCAAAGGTTTAGTCTTCTGAGCTTATGCTGGAGCCCATAATATTTAGTCCAAAGCCCACATTCCAGTAGAGAGAAGTTTCTTGAGGAAATGCATGCTAATGAGTTCAAAAGACTAAACCTCTGATCCCAGTGACCAACCCAGATTGGATCCTGCAAGATTATCCTGGGAGACGTATATTTGCCTTCATTCATAAGATTGGATCCAATAGAAGTAAAGGAAAGGTCTTCAAAATTTAATATTGAAAGAGAAATTTAAAATTGAATTTGCTGCAGTGGAAACTTACTGAGTGGAGAAACAAGCTTATAATAGACGGGAAACAGGAAAATGTAGCATCAACAGAGGAAATAAAGCAAACATGTAGGCAAAAAATTAGCTGAGTCTTAGAGAAAGGGAAGAGGACAAACTATATAAAAAAATAGCTGTAAGAGGAAATGGCTAGCCAGGAAAGGGATAGTGAATTGAAAAACAGGAAAACAAGCTGAATAAGATAAGAGCAGTAGTGGGATTCAGCTACTTCGCACCAGTTCAGCAGAACCGGTAGCTAATTTTTTGTTGCCCAGGCCCAGAATGGACTTCCAGAAGCGGCATCCACACAGAGAACCGGTTGTTCACATAATTGAATCCCACCACTCCTTCCTTCCTTCCTTCCTTCCTTCCTTCCTTCCTTCCTTCCTTCCTTCCTTCCTTCCTTCCTTCCTTCCTCCCTTCCTCCCTTCCCTTCCTTTCCTTCTTTCCTTCCTCCCTGTGGTGGGATTCAGTCACTTCGCACCAGTTCAGCAGAACCAGTAGCTAATTTTTTATTTCCCAGGCCCAGAAAGGACTTCCAGGAGCAGCATCCACACAGAGAACTGGTTGTTCACATATTCAAATCCCACCACTCCTTCCTTCCTTCCTTCCTTCCTTCCTTCCTTCCTTCCTTCCTTCCTTCCTTCCTTCCTTCCTTCCTTCCTTCCTTCCTTCCTTCCTTCCTTCCTTCCTTCGGTGGGATTCAACCAGTTCGCACCACTTCGGCAGAACCGATAGCTAATTTTTTTCTTGCCCAGGTCCAGAATGGACTTCTGGAAGTGGCATCCACCCAGAGAACCAGTTGTTCACATATTTGAATTCCACCACTGGATAAGAGGAAAGGCATACTGAACTGAAAAACAGAGAAGAACCTATTTTTCTAAGAAGTCATAAAAAGGGGGGCCATAAATAGCCACAGAATTCAAAATAACCATTTAAATCAGTCTGATTTTTCTTATTATTATTGTACATGTGAATATGATTTAATATGTTAGCAGGAAATGTGTAAGAAGCAGACAGAAAGAGTGTAACCTCATAGTACCTCAGCCAATGGGGAAAGAGGAGGGATGCGTCGGCCAGGACAGGGTTGTATAAAAAAGGGAATATTTTGGGTTGGAACAATGGAGAGAACCAAGCTTTGAAAGCTTCTCTCCCTGCTTATCGCAATAAACAAAACAAAAGGCCTTCACTGTGTCTTGGCTGGTTATTGGTCAGGCGAGCTTGCCTTGGGCCACGAAGGAAAGTAGCCAAGAGCACATAACAGATCCATTGTATTCTGTTTAATAATAATAATAATATAAATAAAAAATAAAAATAAATAAAAAAATAAAAAATAAAAATAATAATAAAGCTGGAAGGGACCTTGGAGGTTATCAAGTCCAATCCTCTGCTAAGGCAGGTAACCCTATATCATTTCGAACAAATGGCTGTCCAGTTTCTTCTTAAAAACTTCCAGTGTTGGAGCATTCACCGCTTCTGGAGGCAGGTTGTTCCACTGGTTAATTGTTCTAACTGTCAGGAAGTTTCTCCTTAGTTCTAGGTTGCTTCTCTCTTTGGTAAGCTACAATAGTTAGGTTTGCTCATAGTGCTAAGCCATAAACTATGGTTTACAAATCACAGTGTCTGATTTTATGATTTGAGCCCGTGGGCCACAGGCACCCCTTGGAAATCTTGGGGCGAATGACTTTCAGCGCTCTCCCACAGTAATTACCAGTTTGTATTTGTTTCTGCACGTGAAAGGAAATAGATTGAACATTACCTGGAAACTAATCATTTTGATTACAGTAAATTGAACTTTAATTCAATATTGTTCGATGTGAAATAGAGCCCAGCTTAACCATCACCTGATCCCACCCACTGGATTTAAGAATGTGAATCACACTCCAAAATATACACTTCATCCTGTTTAATAGCGTCACACTATACAGCATGTGAAGTCCTTCTGCTGTGGCTTGAATTGCAACCACAACCGGGATCAGAATTTTCATTGCTAAGCAAGGTGGTTGTGACGCGAGCCATGCCCAATTTTGTGAACTTTTTGCCACAGTTGTTAAGCAAATCACGCAGCTGTTAAGCGCATGGTGCGGTGGTTAAATGAATCCAGCTGCCCCCACTGACTTTTCTTCTCGGAAGCCAACTGGGAAGGTCACAAGTGAGGACCATATGATCCTGGGATGCTCTCAGGTGTGCCAACTTGGCGCCTTGCTGGCATCGTGCCATCAAAGGCCAGGAGGGAGGGGGGGCGTATGGGGGAGGGAAAAACGGGCAATACATGTGTATGAGTAAGTGATGGGAAATGATAGTTTGACCAAGACCAGAGAACCAATTTGTGCCAGCACTCGAGGCCGTGGACCCTGGGAAACATCTCCCTGTCCTAAGGTGACCAACCGTCCTCCTTTAGGGAGGACAATGCTCCTTTTGTAAGTTCTGTCCTCCCTCAAAAAGTGTCCTCCTTCATGTCCTCCTTTTCGATATTTGAAGACTAATCTGCAGGGCTTTTTTTTCCCCTCATAGAACGCTCAGAATGGCGTTCCAGCACCTCTTTTTTTTTTGATGGGTTTTGTTTTCAACTTTTGCATGAGCTGTGCTACTCCCGCTATTGGCTTTCAAAAGCCAATAGGAATTGCTGCTGAGTGCGCCAAAACACCCGGCCGACAAACTTGGCACATGCAAGTTGTCTGTATTATTGTTGCAATGAATAAAATGTTTCTTTTATTTATGATATTTTTTTCCCTTCAATTTATTTGTGTCCTCCTTTTCATTGTAAAAAAGTTGGTCACCTTACTAAGGGGCCTACCTGGGGCAGGTCAGACAGATGCTGTAACTGTTATAAATATATCTCAGTTGTCAAGGGCCTGAATTTCGATCACATGACTGTGGGGATGCTGCAATGGCCGTAAAGGTGAGTCTCTTTTTTCCAGTGGCCATTGTAACTCCAAAAACTTGCTGTAGGTTGAGCACTACATGTATTCAATAAAAGGGTGAAAACCCACCTGGCTTACGGAAATGTATGAACTCATCATACCGGGGTTTGTTGTTGTTTTTTTTTGAGCTAAAACCAGTAACAGCCATATCTTCACCGGCTCTTGATTTCCTTTCTGGATATATATGTTTTTGTTTTTTGGTTTTTTTTAAATAATTTTTTATTTTTCCAAACTCTCTCCCATACATATACCGTGATATTTATCAGATGTTAACATACATTCTTTTAACATTCATATATAAGATACTTTTAATAAAGTGAAATAAATACATACCCATGACTTTTGGTGTTGCTCGCCCATTTCCCCTTTCACTGTATCCACACGCCTTCTTCTCTACCTTCTTTCTCCCTTTCTTCTCTTCCCTACTTCCCTCTTCTTCCTCTCCTCTCCTCTTTCCTTCACCACTCCCCTTTCTCCCCACTTCTCCTCTTCTCCTCCAACCTTCCTACTTCCTTCTCCCCTCCTTTACTCTTTTCTCTCTCCTCTCCTTTCTTCCCTCTCACTGGATATACCGTATATTCCAGCATATAGGGCGACCCGACATATAAGACGACCCCCGAGTTCGACGCCAGGTTGCAAGACGATTGACATTGAGTTGCATGCCTAGAAAGTCATCTTATATGCCGGAAACTACCGGTATTTCCAGCGTATAAGACGATCGACGCCGAGTCGCATGCCTAGAAAGTCGTTTTATATGCCAGAAACTACATTATTTCTGGTGTATAAGATGACTCGGTGTATAAGACGACCCCCGAGTTCAGAGGCTGTTTCAACGCTCTCAAAAGTCGTCTTATACGCCGGAATACACGATATATGTTTGAAAGCATTGAAAAACACTGAGAGGCAGGCAAGAGACCTGATGCCAATCCTCTTATGGGGCTGGAGGCTGACTTTTATAAAATATCTATAAATATCATAAGCCTATGATCCTGCTCAGAGAGTGGCAATGGTAGGGTAGGAGATGGGGCGATGGGTCTTTCTTTGCAATGAAGAAGGACCACCCTCTTCTATTGGGTGATGCCCTCTGGACCTGGCCAAGCCCTTAGAACGGAACCTGGGCGGTTCAGACAGAAGGTGGCTCATCTTTCAGCTCCTGAGGCTCTTCCCCCTGCTTGTAGACGCTGACTGTCACCTTCCCAGTTTCAGAGCCCCACTTGTTCTTGACGAGGATGCTGAACCTCCCAGTGTCCTCGCTGTTGACATTCTCAATGGTTATTGTGATCACGGTACCCTTCACTTCCATCTTGTACCGATCTTTGAAGGCAATGACCTTCTCATTCCTGTACCAGGTGATTTCTGGGTAAGGATCTCCAGAGATGATGCAAGTCAAGCACAAAGTCTGTTTTAGAAATAAAGAAAGGGTTCATTGTAGGACTTCAGATTGGAGAGTGAAAGGCAAGGCAGATAGGCAAGGCAGTTATACCCAGGGGACAGGTAAGACTGTGTCCATCAGTACCAATGTATGGGGCAGACAGCCCCCTTTATGCCCTCTAGGATCCCTGTCCCTCTTGCCCCCATGTTAGGGTATTCTTATGAACCCCCAAAGGGAGCTACGATTCCCAGAAATTAAATTGAAAATAGATATTTCTTTCTAGAAAGTTTGCAATGCTACGAGATTGCTATGTCAGCATTCTTGCATGAGTTTTCATGGGTCTCACACCAGATCTTGTGGGAACCAGGAAGTGATGGTTGGAAACACTGAGGACCTTATATTTTGGGGAAGAAGAGGAGAGACAGTTGGAGTTGTGCAATGAATCTGGTGCCTGGAAGGATTGCACAAAGGCACACACGAAGAGAGATCGAATGTTGCAAGGCCTGCCTTATCAGTTGCCAATATTGTATAAATGGTAATGCAAGAGTCCCTTATATAATTCAGGGTTCCCACAGCAGTTAGTCCCCATTTGCACAGCTGGAGGCCATCCAAGACAATTCATTACCTTACTTTCCATGATGGTTGCAACATCTGGAAGGCCACGAACCACTTTGGCACGGTCTGTAGAGGGAGAATAGACATCATGATTGGCTATTCAGTTTTTGATCCCACTTTTTGGGGTCTCTCTCTCTCTCTCTCTCTCTCTCTCTCTCTCTCTGTCTCTGTCTGTCTCCTTACCTACCTACCTAGCTAGCTATTTAGCTATCTAGCTATCATCTATCTATCATCTTTATTATTTTTACAACTCAGGGCAGCGAACATATCCAACACACCTTCCTCCTATTTTCCTCACAACAGCCCTGTGAGGTGAGTTGGACTGAGAGACAGTGACTGTCCCAAGATCACTCAACTGACTTTGGACCTACGGTGGGATTAGAACTCATGGTCTCCCACTTTCTAGCCAGAGGATGTCTAAATACTTTAGAGCAGCGGTTCTCAACCTTTGTGTGTGTGGTGCCGCCCCCTGAGGGGGAAAAATTGGCGGATTGCGTTGTTTGGCGACCCCTGTAAAATGGTCGTTCGACCCCAAATGGGGTCGCGACCCATAGGTTGAGAACCGCTGCTTTAGAGGTTAATCATGTTACTGGTCCAGGCTGCCTTACATTGCTAAGATCAAGGTATGGAGCAGATTACCTTGGAAGCAAGTGAGTGTTATTAGAAGCTTTTAAGCAGAACCAGTGTACAATTCAATAACAGCAGATTTTTTTTTCAGAGGCCAAAGATTGGATCTATTAAATTCTATGACTCTTTCATGCAACGGCAAAACAAGAATCTGATAATAATCATAGGGCTGAAAGGGACCTTGGTGATCGTCTATCCCAGGGGTAGGCAACCTTGGCTCTTTTATGACTCGTGGACTTCAACTCCCAGAATTCCTGAGCCAGCATGGCTCAGCTTGGAAACCTCTCCTTTTCCCCTCAACATGGCTGGCTCAGGAATTCTGGGAGTTGAAGTCCACGCGCCATAAAAGAGCCAAGGTTGCCTACCCCTGCCTTATACTTATCCAGCACAAATGGTTGTCTAATCTTTTCTAGAAAAGTTCTTGCTTGTTTTTTTTTTTTTATGTACAAGGTACTTCAGTTACAAACTGAGTAACTGCATTCACACAACGCCTTGAGCTGGGTTGATGTTCATCTCAGTCTGCTTCTTTGCAACTTGGGATGTTGCATTAACCCAAGCCATCAGATTATTTTGCAATTTGCTGTTTTGTGTGAACCTAGGATGTTGGGTAATTCACTGACTGGCTGAAGGAATGTTGTGTATGGTAAATATATTTGTTCAGTTGAGGATCAGGTTAGATAGATGGGAAGGAATGGCTTGAAGTGTGAAATTCAAACCAGGAGTTTTTTCAGGTAACCCAAGCACCTCTGGAGGTGCATCTTTGTTGGAGAAGATCCCTTGCTGTTGAAGGAATATTTATTTCCTTTCGATTTGTGCTGCTTCCAACTTTGTAAAAGCAGCAGATTTGAAAAGACACCCTGGATTCAAAGTAAGCTGAGTCATACTGGTTGCCCTTTTATTTGTGTACTGTCTCCAGGGTATCCAGGGTGGACTTCTTGTTTTTTTTTTTTACTATTTTTATTTTTTTCTATTTTGTGTTTTTACTGTTTGTAAGCCACCTAGAGACGGCGAGTAGGTGGCTAGATAAAACAAACCCATCTCCCATGACTGCAACAGACAAAAAACAAAAAAACAAAAAACCAAACCAGCAAAAGTTGCATCTTTTTATACTCACATTCCTCCACAACAGCTGCTTGCCTACAAGGAAAACAAAACAAAAGGCATTTTTATGTCACACACAGTACCTAAATTTCACCAAAGAAACCACAGGATTAAATGCAAGACCCGTCTCCCAGCCCTGGAGTTACTACATTTTGGCTACACAACAATCCCAAGTACTGGATGTGTCAGGTTTCTTAGCTAAAGCATCCATCCACCAGATCTTACAGCAGGAGGTATCCAATCCCCATGCCATAGCTTCGGCACTAACATAGTTGAAGCCAAAAACTGGATTCCCCTCCCATAAGCACATAGTATCAAAGCACAATTCCCTCCTCCAATTAACAGTCATAAATCACATTCTCCAATTAATTTGAAATGCAGGCTTTCCCTCCTTTACTCCAACCCACCATTTCTTATCATCTCTTATTTCAAAAGCCCTGAGTTCACACACTATTACAATATTCTTATGTCTAACTAACTCCCATCACATTCATCTTCCCTCCCCCAGTATCATCTAATTCTAAGAGTAAAGCATAAGAAAGAAAAAGGCTGCATCTTCATATGTTGTCAAAGCAAGAACACCCAATGTTAGCAGCACTGACATCCCAGGCCATAGTTTGGTTCTGGCCTGTGGCCTGTTTGGAACTGCTTGTGCAAGTGGATCTGTGTGCATGAGCGTGCGTGCCCACTCTTGTGCAGAACCATCCCCTCTTCCCCCCCCCAAGCCACAACCTCACTCTACTTACTTCAGCCTTTGATGTTCGGCGAGGGCATCATCGAAAGCTATAGAAAGCAAGCAAGCAAGAAAAGGGTTGGCTTGAAGAAATGGCAACTATATGCACTGTGGAAAAAGAGCTAATAAAATGTTTCCATTTCAATATCTATTTTTATATATTAAGGCAGTTATAGGAATTGCCATTAGAACCCAGAATTATCATAGATAAATACAGTTTTTTTAATTATACTCTCAAACAGAAGCACTCAAGTCCTCACACAAGCTGTCAGGGGAATTTGCATTGAAAAGAAAAGAAAAGATATCATTAGAAATTAAAATCAAAATTAATTCAGGTATTCCTTGACTTGTTGGAATTAAGATTGCTGGGAGAAATATCAACAACCTAAGATATGCAGATGATACCACTCTAATGGCAGAAAGTGAAGAGGAACTAAAAAGCCTCTTGATGCGGGTGAAGAAGGAGAGTGCAAAAGTTGGCTTGAAAGTCAACATTAAGAAAACCAAGATCATGGCATTCGGCCCTCTCAATTCCTGGCAAACAGATGGGGAAGAAATGGAGATAGTGACAGATTTTATCTTCCTGGGCTCCAAGATCACCGCAGATGGGAACTGCAGCCAAGAAATTAAAAGATGCTTGCTCCTGGGGAGGAAAGCTATGGCAAATCTAGACAGTATACTAAAAAGCAGAGACATTACCCTGCCAACAAAAGTGTGTATGGTCAAGGCCATGGTTTTCCCAGTTGCAATATATGGCTGTGAAAGTTGGACCATAAGAAAGGCTGAGCGCCAAAGAACTGAGGCCTTTGAACTCTGGTACTGGAGAAGACTCCTGCGAGTCCCTTGGACTGCAAGGCGATCCAACAGGTCAGTCCTAGAGGAGATCAACCCCGACTGCTCTTTAGAAGGCCAGATCCTGAAGTTGAAACTCAAATACTTTGGCCACCTAATGAGAAGGAAGGACTCACTGGAGAAGAGCTTAATGCTGGGAAAGATGGAGGGCAATAGAAGAATGGGATGACAGAGAAGGAGATGGCTGGATGAAGTCACTGAAGCAGGAGGCGTGAGCTTCAATGGACTCCAGAAGATGGTAGAGGACAGGAAGGCCTGGAGGAACATTGTCCATGGGGTCACGATGGGTCGGACACGACTTCGCAACTAACAACAACAACAATTCCTTGAATTACAAGCACAATTGAGCTGAAAACTGCTGTTGCTAAGTGAGACATTTGATAACTGAATTTTGCCCCATTTTACCATCTTTCTTGCCACAGTTAAATGAATCACTACAGTTCTTAAGTTAGTAATACGGTTGTAAAGTGAGTCTGGCCTTCCCCATTGAGATTTCTTGTCAGAAAGTTGCAAAAGTGGGTCACCTGACCCTGGGATGCTGCAACCGTCTTAAATATGAGTCAGTTGTCAAGCGTTTGAATTTTGATCACGTGACCATAGGGATGCTGCAATGGTCCTAAGTGTAAAAAACAGTCCTAAGTCACTTCTTTCAGTGCTGTTGCAACTTCAAACGGTCACTAAATGAACCGTTGTAAGTCATCAACTTCCCATAAAAAAGAATGAAAGGGAAACATAGAAGGGTTCAGCTATAGCATAGGTAAAGGGCAATCTTCTAATAATCTGTAAAAATAAATTGCCATGCTGTGTAAGGAAAAGCTGGCTTTTGAAAGAGTATTGATGCTTTTGAAGCTTGCAAAAGATGCCTGAGAATATCACAGACAGCAAAGAAAACAAACAAATGAAACCTAGAACAAATCAATCCTAAACAGCACCAATATTTTAGATGGATTATGCAAAGACCTTGCTCTCACGAGAAGTCTATAATATGTGGTCCTTGTGCTCTCTCAGCTTTGTGATTTTCTTGAAGATGATTCATTACCCCACCGGGTAACACCATCAGTGCTAGAAGGTGATGGGATTTTTACCTTTCCCAGATAGGTCAGTTGTCAATCTGCGCATTTCTTTCCCATCCGTGAGGTCCAGGGTATATTTGCCTCGGTCGGACTCTTTGGGATCAAGGATGTGAAGCCAAACCTGGTCCATGGTTGTTCCTACTTTCAAATGATCTCCTCCTTCCAGACGCTTGTCACTGAAGGAACAGCAGGAGATTAGGTTGTCAATTAATATACAGCCTCTAAATCCTAATTGTATAACCTTGGCAACTTTAAGACCCGTGGACTTCGACTGGCTGTGGAATTTTGTGAGTTGAAGTCCACAAGTCTTAAACTTGCCAAGATTGGATATCCTTGCTCTAAACAATATCTCTTTTTCATTTGGGGTTTATTGCTATGCTATAAACATCTTAATGATGGTAGCCTTACAAAGCTGCCTACCAAGGTGCTTCTGGGTTGAAAGAATTAGCTGGTGTCATCAACCGTTGGCCAGGGGATGCTCGAGAGGGTTCCACTTCATTGAAGTGGTACCTATTTATCTACTTGCATTTGCATGCTTTCAAACTGCAAGGTGGGCAGGAGCTGGGGCAAATTGATGGGAGCTCGTTCCGTCACATCACTTGCACTCAGATTTTGAACTGCCAAGCTGTCAACCTCCAATGGTCTTTTGACTCAGCGTCCTAACCATCTGAGCTGCCGCTATCCCAAGGCAGGCCACCATGAGCTACAGGTAGACTGTGGTTATTTCACCTGTGCTCTAAACTTGTCAAGCTTCAAAAACCAAGAAAAACACACAGGGTTACTTCTAAGCAATTTCTTTTATTGTTCCTCACCTATAGGCAGAAACCTTGCCAAACTAAAGCAATCACTTGTGTCATTTAAGATGCTGAGAATTACTAGGAAGGAGCAATCTTGACTCTTTCCCTACCAACCGAGCTATCTAAACTTTTCTGTCTCTTGCTCCTCTGGAATGCAGCCCCTCCCTCCTGGGAATCCAGACTACATTCCACCACAAAATCATCTGTAGTTACTCTTAGCTCTGGAGCAAAGTAGTATTAAGAACCTGAATCAGATGAATCTTCATTGTCCTGCTCAGTTGGAGCAAATAACCTTGGCAAGGCTGAAGGTTTCCTGATGATTTACAGCAGTGGTTCTTAACCTTTTTGAACAAATCGCCCCCTTGAGCCAATGAGGAAGTTGTCATCGCCCCCCCTCCCCCAACATAACCTCTCAATCACAACATAGGAAATAATTCTTCAATTTATGCAAACACTTTTTTGTTTTCTTTAAAACTGTCATCAGGACATATCGATGCAAATAATTTATTTCCAATCTTTTTCCCATATCTCCCATATTCTGGCCAATGGCGCATCACTGTACGGGTAGAGGCTGCTGCACAATGCGCATGAAAATAAGCGATGCGTATTCACATATGTACGGCGTTCTGTACTGAAGCTAGCTGGAGGAACATTTGAAAACACAATTCAATCCACTAAGAGCGAGCGATCTGATGTTTTTGTACGACAGATATACAGCGATTCACTGTACGAAAAAGTCTCAAAAGTGTCCCCAAAACTTCTCGCTCCATCGCCCCCATATTGCCCCCTTTTCGTTCCATCGCCCCCCCGAAAAACAAAATCGCCCCCTGGGGGGCAATATCGCCCAGGTTAAGAACCACTGATCTACAGGATGTTGAGCAGGGAGGAGAAAAGAGATCCCACAAAAAGGAAGGGTCCTGGCTAAGTCTGGGTGGGCATCTGTCTCCTTAAGCTTAGCTTATATCTTTGCATCTTCTGTCTGTCCCATAGGAACACCTTACCCTACACATTTACAGTCACAAAATAAAAGCACATACTTGTGGTGCCAGGTGGTCTTCATGGCATCTGTGTAGTACTTTACTTCACTGTAGATCTTGATACCTTCTACAGTCGGCTGCACTTTCAAAGGAGATGCAGAAAGAACTAACCAAAAAAAAAAAAAAGAGAGAGAGAGAGAGAGAGAGAGAGAGAGAGAAATAGATAGTTAGAGAGAGAGAAAGAGAGAGAGAGAGAAATAGCGAGAGAGAGAGAGAGAGAGAAAGAGAGACAGAGAAATAGAGAGACAGATAGAGAGAGAAATAGATAGACAGAGAGAGAGAGAGAGATAGATAGTGAGAGTGAGAGAGAGAGAGAGAGAGACAGAGAAATAGAGAGAGAGACAGACAGAGAGAAATAGATAGATAGATAGAGATAGATAGATAGATAGATAGATAGTGAGAGTGAGAGAGAGAGAGAAAGAGAGACAGAGAGACAGAGAAATAGAGAGAGAGACAGACAGACAGAGAGAAATAGATAGATAGATAGAGAGAGATATAGATAGATAGTGAGAGTGAGAGAGAGAGAGAGAAAAAGAGAGACAGAGAGACAGAGAAATAGAGAGACAGATAGAGAGAGAAATAGATAGATAGAGAGAGAGATATAGATAGATAGATAGATAGATAGATAGATAGATAGAGAGAGAGAGAGAGAGAGAGAGAGATTTCAGAAAGAGAATGAGGCCTCCCCTGATAAATAAAACTAATTCTATTTTTTTACAGCAAGGACAGGAATCCAAGGGCCCTCCACATGCTTTGAATCTATTTCCCACAATCCTTGGCTGCCTGGGATTGATGAAACTGGAGGTCCAAATCCAAAGGGAAGTCCAAAGAAGGCCACTTTTTGGAAGGGGAATCCTATCTCTTGTGCCTTGGGTACAATAAATGCCACCAGAACAGGGTCTGAAGATCAGCAACTTACTACTGATTCTGGCCAGCTCCTTGAGGATATCGTCAAATGCTGTAAAACAGAATGCATCACATAATAGTAAAAAATAGCACCACATATCAAGCAAGCCATTGTAGATAATGTTTAGTTGTGCCCTGGCTAAAGTTGGATTTCCTTAGAAATTTATTACTGACTATTGAACGACAAGGAAAGATTTCATTTAGAGCAGGACCAACCTGAGGAATATTTGCGGTTCCTGACCCCAGAGGTCATCCCAATCAAAACTTCCAAAAATCAACATCATGGTTTTCTACTGTTTAGAGGCAGAAAATCCAGACAAGTGCAGATGAGACTTTAAATAAATGAATATAAAAAAAATATTTTCTTTCTACTCCACTATGGCAAACCTTTCTCAAATCCAGATTTAAAAAAGCCAGTTCTCCCATATTTTACATCATCACATTGTTAAGAGTGGGTGGTTCACATAGTAGGGATGCTGGGTTGGAAGTTAGCAAGCCCACGTTTGATACCCGAGTGCAGCTGTGTGGTGGGGTGAGCTCCTGTCATCAGCTCCAGCTCCCTCATGCGCATCCCCTAGGGCAGGGGTAGGCAACCTTGGTTCTTTTATGACTCGTGGACTTCAACTCCCAGAATTCCTGAGCCAGCATGGCTCAGCTTGGAAACCTCTCTTTTTCCCCTCAGCTTGGCTGGCTCAGGAATTCTGGGAGTTGAAGCCCACGAGTCATAAAAGAGCCAAGGTTGCCTACCCCTGCCCTGGGGAATAGTGATGTCACCAGCTAATCCTTTTAACCCGGAAGCGCCTTATGCAGTGCCTCCGACATGAACTGGACGGGGATCACATTGTCTGGACATTCACAACAATCAAATGACAATCTTTGAAGCAAGGTTAAGCCAAGAGATCATCATCCTTCATGGCTAAAGATTGTGTAGGTGCTAATATAAGATCCCAATTACAACACCCCACTGACTCTCAGAATCTCGCCAACAGACCAGCTTCTTTGAAAGACTGCTTACCCCCAGCATGGTTTAATGAAAATGTTACATCAGTAAAAGCTTGGATATGCCTCTGAATTCACATGGTGTCATTCTCAATCCTGGTTAGCTGACTGGTGGTGAACCGGAAAGATCTTAAATATTTTCCCCAGCCCTCTATGACAGATAGAGGTCCTCAGTGTGCAAAGCAAAGGAGCATTTGAAAATGTTTCGTCTGTCTTCACTTTCTCCTTTCTGATTGTCATGCTGAATTTAAATTCCCCTGCTTTCTTTTGGCCAAATTGGGTGGGACTCGCACAAAACATCATCAAAGCACCAGATTTGGGAAGTCTACTTTGAATGAACAATTAATAGTTCGACCAGTGAGGAAAAAAGGATCGTACCTTCTTTTGTAAGATCAAGTTGGGTTATGTCTTGCCCACGGTCATCAGAAACCACAGCTTTGTAGACTCCTTTGTCTGCTTTGGTAATCTAGCAAAATATAGAGATGATGTCTGGGTTCACACAACACATTAAAGGCTAAATCCAGGTTAGAAAAACTCAGTTGCAGCTGTGTACCCGTACATCTCAATGATCAAATGAATGAACTACGTAATGTTTTAATGGGGTGGTCTGGCTCACACTATGAGTCCCTACATTACACACACAAAGCACAAAGAGGCCCACCTATTTTTAATTAGTGTAGGACAGTGTTTCTCAACCTTGACAATTTTAAGGCATGTGGACTTCAACTCCCAGAATTCCATAGTGGTGTAGGATGTTGTGTGAATGCAAGTACAGGTTAGAAAATGAAGTATCTTGAAATTACACAGAAAATATCAATTGATGGATGACTGTATCAATTAATTTTTGTAAAAAATAAAGATTTTTCAATATCTATGGGTACAGATAGGTCAAGTGAGTGTCAGAGTCTCGTTTTGCCATTCCCTGTAACCGTATGACGAACAATTGTGAGAACTAGGTACATCTACTTTAACAAAGAGAAGGACTAGTGGGGATGATATTTGAGGAACTATCACAGAGGGGTTGGGGTTAATCTATTCTCTAAATCACCCAAGGGCTAGACAACAAGTAGCAGTTGGAACTTACCAAGAACAGATCCAACCCAGAACTAAGGAGAAATTTCCTGACAGTGAGAACACTTAATGAGTGGAACAACTTGCCTCCAGAAGTTGTGGGCACTCCAGTACTGGAGGTTTTTAAGAAGAGATTGGACAGCCATTTATTTGAAACGGTATAGGGTTTCCTGCCTGAGCAGGGAGTTGGACTAGATGACCTCCAAGGTCCCTTCCAACTTGATGATGATGATGATGATGTTAGGCTTAACAAGGTGCAAGCTGTGGACAAGTCTCATAGAACAAGGTCTTTTCATTCTTTCCAATGTTGTTAAGTTGTGAATAGCACCTTTCATGGACAACATGATTTTTGAAGTTATAGAAAGAATACAAAATCTGAAGGGAGCCAGGTATAAGTCTGTTATTCATTTAAAAAAAAAAAGAAACAGCCCTAATTTTGGGGTGTTCTTTGCTTCTTACTCATTTTTTATTTCTCTAACATTTCTCTTGATGAAGAATTCTGCAGAATTCAAAAGTCTCCACACTTTTACTGCTATTTTGTTTGGTCCTAACAAACATATTGTCCAGTTATGGATTGTTTACCTGGTAGGTTCTATGCAGGGGTAGTCAACCTTGGCTCTTTTATAAGTCGTGGACTTCAACTCCCAGAATTCCTGAGCCAGCACAGCTGGCTCAGGAATTTTGGGAGTTGAAGTCCACGACTCATAAAAGAACCAAGGTTGACTACCCCTGTTCTACAGTATGTTTTAAAACACCCATGATGGGGGAAGAAGCCATGCTTTCTCCCATTTGTGGGTAACAGTAATGGGGAAATAGTGTTGTCTGTGGAATATGAATGTCTAAAGTGGCATGAAACTGGAAAAAGCTATAGCGACAAACTCCAGCTCTGTTCTTTCATTTATGACATTCCATTTCTTTCCTGTTTTGGTATGTAATTTTATTAATTTAATCATTAACAGTTACTCAGGATAAACTTACCCTTTTAATCTGTAGGAGTCCAGCTCCTGTGTTTGAATTATATTGACCATCTGAGCGGGCTTTGTTATCAAAGAACCATTGAAAAGAAGTATCCTTCTTCATATTTGATGCCTAATGAAAGGGATGGAGGAAGGAAGGAAGGAAGGAAGGAAGGAAGAATAGTCCTCAACTTACGACTGGTTACTTAGCAACCATTCAAAGTTACGATGGACCTGGTATTTACCAGCTGGATTTGAAGTTCCAATGCTCAATACCCCCCCCCCCGCAGTCATGTGACCATACTTAGAGTGCTTGGTATTGTCACATGACTGCATTTTATGACAATTTTGCCAAAATCCAGCAATTACTTCCAGTTTTTGGCAAAACTGCACCCTTAGCAAACCATTGGTTGGTTTAATGACCCGGGTGATTCATTTAACGACTGCTGAAATTTGTCTCGGTCACATGCTTAAGACTGTTACAAGTTATGACCATGATGGACAGGCTCTATTAAGGAAGTAACGTGAGGACTACTGTAATATCAGTCATGTAATTAAACTCCTATCCATCATGGCTTTGATCAAATGCAGAAGACATCTAAAATTGTAAAACCTAGTTTTGTTTCGTGAAGTGCAACTATGGGAAAAGAAGTTCTTACTTTGCAAGTCAGCAGGACTTCACAGTCTTCAGTGACCTTCCATGCCAGTTGTTCAATAAAATGAGGACCTGTGAAAGGAGGAGGGAACAAAGTACAACGCTAAACATCTTTTGATGTCACCTAGGGATTAATCTGATCCAAGCACCTTTGGGATGGACTTGTAGTGGCCTGTTGCCCAGAAGACCTCAGACTTTTCACAACTTGACATCTACAATATGGTGGGTCTCCACACTTAGCTAGTACATCCTCTAACTCAGTGGTTCTCAACCTGTGGGTCGGGACCCCATTTGGGGTCGAACGACCATTTCACGGGGGTCGCCAAACAAGGCTGTCCGCCATTTTCCCCCCTTTTCTTTGGCCACACCCCTGGCACCCAGTGATGTATAAGTGGTTGGGGGTCACCATAACATGGGGAACTGTATTAGAAAAGTTGAGAACCACTGCTCTAACTCTTAATTTAGGGAAAGGTGTCTCATTCATATCAAAACAAGGTGGAAACTGGACTGAAACCATTTCTGCAGTTAGCTTTTATAGCATCTTCTAGAGCAGCGGTTCTCAACCTATGGGTCGCGACCCCATTTGGGGTCGATCGACCATTTTTCGGGGGTCGCCAAAGGCGGCGATCTGCCATTTTCTCCCCTCCAGGGGCGACGCCGCGCCTCCGGGGGTCGCACATGTGCGCCGCGCATGGGGGCACGCATGTGCGCCGTGCACGGGGGCGCCGCCGCGCATGTGCGCCGTGCACGGGGCGCCGCCGCGCATGTGCGCCGCACACGGGGCGCTTCCGCGCATGTGTGCCGCGCACAGGGGCGCCGCGCATGTGCGCCGCGCACGGGGCACCGCACATGCGCGGCATGCACAGGGGCGCCGCCGCGCATGGGGGCCGCCACCGCGCATAACGTTTGTGTGATGGGGGTCGCCGTCACATAAATGTTGAGAACCGCTGTTCTAGAGTCAATCAACTACGGTATAATTGTGCCAAAAAAACACCCAGTAATGTGGACAAGATTTGTATCTCTTCAACAATGCCTGGGTGTTGCAGTGACGAATATGGAAAGGGCTAAATTTTCTTGAATTACAGGTAGCCCTTGACTTACGACTGCAACTGAGCCCAAACTTTCTATTACTAAGCAAGACAATTGTTAAGTGAATTTTTGCCCCATTTTAGGACCTTTTGTTGCAAGTTGTTAAGTGAATTACTGCAGTTGTTAAGTTAGGGACACACTTATTAAGTGAATCTGGCTTCCCTAGTTTGATTTTGCTTGTCACCTTGCAAAAGGTGATCACACAACTCCAGGGCACTGCAACTGTCATAAATACATACCAGTTGCTAAGTGCCTGAATTTTGATCACCAAAGGTCGTGAGTGTGAAAAAGGGCCATAAGTCGCTGAATAAATGGTTGTAAGTCAAAGACTACCTGCACCTTTGAAACTAGCTTTCCCAACGCCATGTTTATATGATATATCAGCCTGCTACCCGGTAAAGATATAGACGTTTTTGCTAAGTATTTCATCAGTTCAGCAGGTAAAAGCCAGTCTTTCTTGTTATTGCAAAACTACTTTGCTTCCTGATTGAGCTTGTCTAAGAAATGAATGGAAAATTCCCCTATTTCCTCATAAGCAAAAGAGGGGAAATCCCCACATTGCTGTGTATCATTTAATGATTTCCTAATTGTTAGAAATATCTTGCTGGAATAAAAAGGTCACCCTGTTCCCCTGCTTTTAGGCTATGTCTGTGGTTCTGCATGTGGACTTTCCACACCCATAATCAAATATCACGATTAACCCCAAAATCCTGAGTATTTTGATTGGACTGCACTGGGCAAGTAAGAAGGATTTATTTATTTATTAAATTTATACACCACCCGTGTCATTCTAAAAAGGGATTCTGGGTGACTTGGAGTTTGAAAATCCTCTAATCTTGATCTGTAATAAATTGGCCAGATAATTCTCTTTTGTTCTTCTATTGCAAACAGCTAACATGGCTAATGAAACTCAAATACTTTGGCCACCTAATGAGAAGGAAGGACTCACTGGAGAAGGGCCTGATGCTGGGAAAGATGGAGGGCAATAGAAGGGGATGACAGAGAATGAGGTGGCTGGATGGAGTCACTGAAGCAGTAGGCGGGAGCTTAAAGGGACTCCAGAAGATGGTGGAGGACAGGAAGGCCTGGAGAAACGTTGTCCATGGGGTCGCGATGGGTCGGACACGACTTCGCAATTAACAACAACAATAAAACAACAACAACAACATGGCTAAACTTCTTGGGATCAGATTAGGAAAAAAACCTGGTTTAGACAAATTTAAAATGGAATGCTGCATTTTTCTTTGGTAACTTTTGACTCAGTTTAGGGAGGGGCTAAGCTTTCCCTAAAAACTGCTAAAGAGATCCGGCTGAATTAGTGACTGACTTGGTTAAATAGGATGTGCAAACACGGGCAACAAATGTAAAATTCTTTGAAATGGTTTTGTCTCATTTTTGAGACCCTTGTCACACTTCCTAAAAGAGCTGCCATTCCCTTCCACCATCTCAATTTTGGGGAGGTTTCACTGGTTCTTTCGCCTTTCGGTCTAATGTAGACGTGTGCTATTTTATATCCTTTGGGGAAAGATGTGGCTTTTTTTTAGGCTGACAGCATTTCTTACCATGTTTTCTTTTCCAGTCTTTCTTTTTGGCATCAGCCTCTGCTTTAAGTTTATCAAAATCTGGAAGGAGGAGGAAGAAGAGGGGGGGGGGGAAGGGTAAGGGTAAGGGAAGGAGGACACGGAGAAGAAATGGAAGGAGAAGGAAAAGGAGAAAGAAAAGAAGGGGAAGGGAAGGGGGAGAAGAAGCAGAAGGGGAAGGGAAAGGAGAAGGAGAAGAAAAAGAGAGAGAGAGAAAAAACATTGGATCAGCCATTACTGTGCATGGTTGAGTGGGGAGACAGTTGAAGAACATTTTACCTTCTAGCTAGAGATACAGCTTATTCAAAGGAGGGAATGGATTTCCTGGAAGTGACAGCCTCTTAGCTTCCTTTGAAGGGGCTGGAAAGACCCAGGAAATAGCTGCTTCCTGGTCTGCAATTATACAGTGACATTGGAATGTCCATTGCTCCAGGGGAGCAGATGACTCCGCCTGAACTGTCTGAGCATGCTTCCCTTAAAGCTTGCTTTACAGTTTCAGAACTGAAGATAGAATCAACCCCAAATATTTCATTGCCTAAGGCAGTGATGGCGAACCTTTTAGAGACAAGTCTGAGTGCCCAAACTGCAACCCAAAACCCACTTATGCATCGTTGGATGCCAGGTGGGTGTGGCCCATTGGGTGGGTGTGGCCCACTGGGTGGGTGTGGCCCATTGGGTGGGTGTGGCCCATTGGGTGGGCGTGGCTGTGGTGGTAACAGCAGACTGGGTTGGACTAAAAAGTTCAATCAATCAATTCCAACCTTGCAAGATCTTTTTTTTCCCACGAGAAGTTGAAATTGACTGATTGATTGAACCTTTTTTTTTGTACACGGCGGCGGAGGCCTAAAGCGAAAAGGTTTTATAAAACCCAACTGAAGGCCTAGGACTGGGGCGACGGCGTGTGTGCCCACAGAGAGGGCTCTGAGTGCCGCCTCTGGCACCCGTGCCATTGGTTCGCCACCACTGGCCTAAGGCAGAACAGAAAATACTTTCACGTAAGCCAGGGTTCACAACACCCAATTATTATACCAACTAAGGTAGAAAATGCTTGCAAGATCATATTATGGGCTTTCCTAGTAACAATATCAGGAAACTAAAAAAAACAACTATTTGCTCTTTTTGGTGATAGGCGATATTGGTGATATTGGTGATAATATTTTTGCAATAGTAGCAGCTTTGCCTAATGGTAGGGCTGGCCTTAAGAAGATTTTTGCATCTCAAAACAAAAACAACAACAAAAAAACCTAATCCAATTTTCCTTCTTCTCTGCATCTCCATCCAGATGATCATCATTACCATTTTAAATTTTTCATTATTCTGCTTTGCATGAAGAGTAATGCTAAATCAGATTATAATAAAAATGAATCAATAAAATTAATACAAGATAATGGAAGTTTAAAACCTCTCAGAATGATCAGACTGATGCAGGAATACAATAGAAAAATGCACTGAAGGGTTTCCACAGTAAAAGATTAGAAATCATGGCAAACAGGAAGATAGTAATAGCAAGAGCATTAAACTTATATTTACTGCTTCACAGTGCTTTACAGCCCCCCCCCCCTAAGCAGTTTAAAGAGTCAGTGTGTCGCCCCCAACAATCTGGGTCCTTGTTTTACTAACTTCAGAAGGATGGAAGGCTGAGTCAACCTTGAGCCGATGGGAATCGAACTAATAGCAGTCGGCAGAAGTAGTCTGCAATACTGCATTCTAACCACTCCACTACCATGGCTCTTTAGATCTTTAGTTAATTCTGAAAAATAACCTTAACTGGACACAGAAGAGATTCCTTAGCCAAGGTGTTGAGAATAGCCTTCACATACTGAATGTCTGGCATTTTCAAGAAGATGTCAAGATGTCCTCATCTAGTTAATTAGCTATAATTGTTAAGGAAGAATATTATAGGTAAGATGACAACGAGTATATAAACCATAAAAAGTCACACTGCTAAGGAACTAATGAAGATGTAGCTTTTGCCCTCCACATACCAGCTCCAACGAGAGCCAAAGTAAACTGATTTTCCGCTTTGCCATCTTTCAGATGGGCGGTGTAGGTCCCCTTGTCATCCTCGCAGAAGTCCTGGATGATCAGTTCCACAAGGCCTTTCGCTCTGTCAAAGCTGATCTTGTGTGTCTGGTGTAAAAAGCCAAATAGGAGTTAGTTATGAGTAAAGAAAAACAAGGCTGGGTCCACCAAGGCAGCATCTCTTCCCTCCGGCTTCCAAGGTCATTCTCACATTCCATTACAGTTTGTGAGTAGAAGGAGGGAGAATCTACGGAGAAGATGCCAGCTAATTTTCATCACACAGTCCTGATGTTTGCATTAAACCAAGTGAGGGGAACTCACCGGAGTGCTTGAGAGCTCTTTCTCGTTGAAGAACAAATGAAGCACAGCCTCTGGAGAGAGTTTCTCCACTTCTAGCCAAAGTCGCACCTCCCCTTTCTCCAGAACATCAATGTTCCATCCAGATATCAGCTCAATCACTGAAAAGAATGGAAAATGGACATTATGGAGATGCTAAATTGAGCAGCGAAGTTCAACTAAAGTTTCCCAAGGACTAAAGACATCTGATAAATTACAGGTAGTCCTTGACTTACTACCATTTGTTTAGTAGTCCTTGTGTCAGAACCCATATATTATTAAAGGAGACTCTTTTCTATTTCTATGTCTTCCATTACTCTGGGTTCTGCCATACTCCTGAAGGGGAGAGGGAAAGACGTTGTGGGCTGTCTCTTTGTTTCTCCCGATCACTATAATTTTTCCTTTCCGCTGTTCTGCATATTCACTCTTTCAACTGTCTCTCCCTTGATGTTACCTTGGGATGAGAAAGGAATGTACCTCCGGCCATCTGGCTTATCTCCCGTTTCGGAAAACTTGCGTAGTCCTTGATTTACTACCCTTTGTTCAAAGTTACAACGGCACTGAATAAAGTGACTTATGACCAGTCCTTATGCCTACAACTGTTGCAGAATTCCCACGGTCACATGATAAAAATTTGGGCACTTGGCAACTAGCACATATTTACGACAGTTGAAGTGTCTCAGGGATGCATGATCGCCATGTGGAACTTTCTAAGCCAGCTTCTGACAAGCAAAGCCAGATTTGCTTAACAACCACGTGATTCACTTAATAACTGCAATGGTTTATTTAGCCATGGCAAAAAAAGATCACAAAATTAGCCACAACTCACTTAATCACCTTGCTTAGCAATGGAAATTCTGGTCCCAGCTGTGGTAGTTAAGTCAAGGACTACCTGTATAGAAGATTGAATATGTCTTCTTATGTAGCTGTCCACCTGGGGAGGAGCCAAAACTCTGTGGCTAAGCATGTGCTTTGGGTGTAGGTCCCAGCTTTTATTAGAAGAATAAGGAAGCAAAGCCAGATAAGACCTCTGATGTAAATATGGAGAGCAAATTCAACTTGGGCAATTTACAGCCCCAGGACACAGTCTCAGTGGTGGGATTCAGCCAGTTCACACCAGTTTGGCAGAACTGGTAGCTAATTTTTTGTTGCCCAGGCCCAGAATGGACTTCCAGAAGTGGCATCCACACAGAGAACTGGTTGTTCACTTATTTGAATCCCACCACTGCCCAGTCTGATTCAACCACCTACCCAAGAGATCAGTTCAAATAGCAGAAACTGTTGTGTCCTGGGCCTGCTGAGGAAACTCAGCAGGCCCAGAAATGTTGCAAATGGTCCTGGGCAACCTAAAAGCTGCCTGGGACCAGACTGATTGGCGCCGGTTTTGTGCACAGGCGCAAGGCGCGAATAAAGGGGATTTATGATTGGATGTTGGGAAAACTATAAAAGGCCTGCGAGCCTGTTGGCTCATTGAGTGGTAACGTGGAACAAATAAAGAAGAATTTGGTTAACAACTTGTCTGTTGCTTCAATGCCACGAACCCCAATACATAAAAGGAACTATTTGTCTCATCCCTGCAAATTGTGGAAGAGAGAGAGAAAAAAATTCAAGTAGTGAAAAAAGGAAGATGTTCGTTAGATTAGGAAAAAGAAGGACTCTCCACTTATTTACGGGTCTTATTCCATTCCCAACCTGCTTCAGGTCTCACCCAACATGTAGACTTCTGCATGTATTCCAGAGGGAAGGCACCCCTCCCCTGAAAAAAGGTGGTTTGGGCTCGATGTAAGCAATGATAGTCTAATGTAAATGAACCAGTGGTCTACCTCTGCAGAAGGTGTTTTGATATCTTAAAAGATCTGGAGGACATTCCAGGTTACAAAAAGCTGGTTTGTAGCAACGACAGTACCTGTGCATTATGTCACTATTGTAATAATAATAATAATTTATTATTATCCATTGGCAACTTACAGGGGTTTCGAATCTCATGGCTGATCATTCGCAGTCGGTCCAGTTCTAAGAAATGAGAAGAGCAAGAACACAATTGAGAGACAGAATCAAAATTGTGTTTTACCATTCATGATGCCCCCCAAAAGTTCTTTCTTTCTGTTTCATAGCCTGTGTTTCTCTGTCTTGGCAACTTTAAGATATGTGGACTTCAACTCCCAGAATTGAACCCCATGGGAGTTAATATCTTAAAGTTGCCAAGGTGGAGAAACACTGCCATTAGCTACATAAATACTAGATTGAGGAAAAGGTTGACGGTTGTTATAACTATCATGATCTCACAGTAGGCTACAAAATAAGGTAGACTTTAAATTTTGCTTCCGAACAGAGGAGAGAAAAGGATTCCCCCGCAAAGTCCAATCCTGGTTCCAATAATTTCAGCAGAATTTCTCTCTGGTTCTTCAAATATGTGTAATAACTTGAAATGAATGCAGTTTTTTGTTTGTAATTTACCTTCCTGAGTTAAAACATGGCTGGCAGAAATGTCTTCATCAGTATCAGTTACTTCTACGGAATATGTTCCCAGGTCCCGTTCAGTAGCATATTTCAGAATAACTTTAGACCTGAAAGAAAGGAATATGCAAATATGCAATCTATGCATCAAATATGTTTGTATCCCGTAATTGTGCAAGGCACCCAGATTAATAGTCAGGTGGAGCATTGCAGTAATCTTGCTCCTTGAATGAATAACAGAATAAATTGTGCCAAAGTACAACAAAAATACAACAAAATACAGTAAACTCGGGAGAATAAATCTGGCAGAGTCTGCAAATATATCTGATCTCTGCGCATGAGATACGATTTGAACGGGACCTCTGTGCGTGAAATGCAAAGATAATAGGCTCAAAGTTGCATCAGGGATCTCAAAATTGGTCACACAAATGGGGCTATAGGTCAATATTGAAATGAGATGTTAAAACAGATGCATCTGAGTGCCAGAAACCATAATCCTGCCAGTCCTAGAAAGTCTGGGATGAATCAAAAGGCAAGTATTAAATGATCCATGCTGAAGGCAACCTTTTATTTGTTCTTTTGCTTTTAAGATTGCTTGCTATGAATTTGGCAGTGTGCTATTGGAAATCAAGAAAGCATCCCTGTAGGGGACGATAACAAACACTTTCATATTGCTGTTAAGAAAGTGACATGAATGCAGGAGATCACCAGGAGATAAAATTCAACCTGATGGTCATTGGTGTGGAAAAAAAATTCTCTTAAATTTCTACAAGTTCAGCTACTCCTAAGGGCACAGTTAAGGTCATCCCTAGTTTGCCTCCAAGTTCTCATGAGAATTTACTTGTTATCTTTGTCTACAATTTCAACTCTGTCAGGATTTGGAGGTCCTTCATAGTCTTTGGACCAAATAAATTCTGAAGTGTCAACCATGTCAGGAGCTTCATATGCCAAGTAGATGAACCCTTCCTCGTCTACCCCAACTTCAATTTCTTTGGTGTCTGCAAAAGAGAGAAAGAGAGAGAAAAATACTCAAAGCAGGAAATAAATTAAGAACATCATTATTTATCTCCTGCTAAGGCCATAGCAGTGTCAATACCCAAAAGATGGAGGCGTTTGTTGAGAAAGATGAGCAGAGAAAGAGGGGAAGACAAAAACCAGAAAAACAGAAAGAAGAGCAATGTTGAGAAGAAAAATAGATGATGATAGATAGGTAGGTAGATAGATAGATAGATAGATAGATAGATAGATAGATAGATAGATAGATAGAGACACAGACAAATAGAGATAGATAGATAGATAGATAGATAGATAGATAGATAGATAGATAGATAGATAGATAGATAAGATAGATCAGGGGTGTCAAACTGCCAGCTCACGGGCCAGATGAATCATGCCAAAACTGTGCCCATCCCAGCTCCAGCAATGGGGAAAAAATGGTGATACATTGCAACACGTTACGTGACATTGCGAGTTTGACATCCCTGAAATAGATAGATGATAGATAGATAGATAGATAGATAGATAGACAGACAGATAGATAGATTAGGTAGGTAGGTACAGAGAGACAGACAGACAAATAGAGATAGCTGATAGATAGATAGATAGATAGATAGATAGATAGATAGATAGATACAGAGAGACAGAGAGACAGACACAGACAAATAGAGATAGCTGATAGATAGATAGATAGATACAGAGAGACAGACACAGACAAATAGAGATAGCTGATAGATAGATAGATAGATAGATAGATAGATACAGAGAGACACAGAGAGACAGACACAGACAAATAGAGATAGCTGATAGATAGATAGATAGATACAGAGAGACAGACACAGACAAATAGAGATAGCTGATAGATAGATAGATAGATAGATAGATAGATAGATAGATAGATAGATAGATAGATAGATAGATAGAGATAGATAGAAGAAGAGTTAGTGTTATACCTGGTTTAGTTTTCACTATCACAGGATCTGATGGCAGTGATGGTGGGCCAACACCGGCCTTGTTCTCAGCTCGCACTCGGAAAGTATAACATTTCCCAGTTTCCAGGTCATTCAGCTGATGGGGAACATAATACAGAGAAGGAGAAGCTTCAAGAAGAGCTTCTTGTATGCTGCCTAGAGTCACTTTCAGTGAGTCTGGTGGCCATATATAAATTTAAATAGATAGATAGATAAATAGATAATGTTAAAATATACGAATGCCTATAGGGAAGGAGAGGCCCAGAAGTGATAGCAATAAATAATTTATAATAATTAATAATAATTAATAAATTAATTTGTCCAGTCTTCCCTGATTTAATACTCTCTGAATACTGATCAATATTATTTGATTTATAATTTTGTATACTGTTTTTATACTTTTAATATTTAATTTGAACACCAGCCAGAGTCCCTCTGTGAGGGAAATGGGCAGTTCCTAAATATGATAAATAAATAAATAAAAAATAGGAGTAATATTTATTATTGATCTAATTCTCCCAGTAACTTGCATTCTTTGAGTAGACTATAAAGATAATTTCTCTCTCCAATTCCAGCCACATATTCTGGCTGACCAAGGGTTTAAACACTGTTGCCATAAAATTTTATTAATATTACAAATAGAGCATGAATGTCAAATGCAGCCCAAACCTTCATGTGTGTGTTTGATATCGGCTGTTTATTCAGTTGTTCCCAGATGTTTGATCCTTCCTCGCAGGCCTCCACGTAATAACCACGGATTGGCCCTGCTCCAGTATACAAAGGTGGCTCCCAACGGAGCATCAGAGAGGTGTCTCTTACTTCTGTACATCTGACATCATAGGGAGGTCCTGTTTTGGAAGGAAGAGTGGATTTCAAAGTACCGTATATGCCGGCGTATTAGGCGACCCGGCGTATAAGACGACCCCCATCTTTATAGCCGGGCCGCATTCCTAGAACGTCGTCTTATATGCTGGAAACTACCAGTATTTCCGGTGTATAAGACGACTTGGCGTATAAGACGACCCCCGTCTTTGGCGCCGATTTCAGCGCTCGCAGAAGTCGTCTTATACGCCGGCATTTACGGTATGTATTCTTGGATGCCGCAACGATCCTTTAAACCAGCATTTCCCAACCTTAACCATTTTTAGAAGTGTGGACTTCAACTCTCAGAATACTCCAGTCAGCATTGGGAGTTGAAGTCCGCATATCTTAACATTGTTAAGGTTGGGAGATATTGCTTTAGACCAGTGGTTCTCAACCTTTTTAATGCCGCGACCCCCAACCGGTCGTAAGTCGAGGACTACTCAACCGGTCGTAAGTCGAGGACTACTCAACTGGTGCAGCACCGTTTGCAGAATGGGACTTTTGGCGGGCTCAGCAGGACAGAGACAGCCTGGACCATTCTTATTGGCTTTTGAAAGCCAATAGAATTAGACTCTATTCAAGAGAGTCTATTCTATTGGCTTTCAAAAGTCAATAGAATAAAAGGGAGTAGCACAGCTAAGGAAAAGTGGAAAAAAAATGGCGGACTGCGTTGTTTGGCGACCCCCGTGAAATGGTCGTTCAACCCTAAATGGGGTCCTGACCCACAGGCTGAGAACCACCGCTTTAGACCAATTCAGGAAACTGATTACATAGGAAATACTGGATCTCCGTTATGATAAGATATAATAAAATCTTGAAAGCTTGACACTATGCTTTCTTCCTTCCGTTTATACCAAATAGAGTCAAGGTGGAAATCATCTACATTCTGTTCTCTTCCTCAGCTTAAATCATGTTTTACTCTGGGAGATGCATTTCTTCCCCAAGGTCATCTCTGCGGTCCTCTACATCTTTATCCACAGTCAGAAGAAGTTTGGTGGACCACAAAAAGGATTAAAGAATCATAGATTCATAATGCTGGAAGTTCGTCATAGACTACTGAGTTCAACTCTTTCGATTTTGAAGGCTACACAGGACCAAAGCTATATTGGTTTATATGCTCAACATCCCATCTTAGTAGTACATATGGTTTGGATCTGGCCAAGGCCAAGATCCATTCTTTACCTGGTTCTGGCATTGTCCACTCCTCGCACTTGAAAATGTCGCTGGGCTCCGACACCTTCCCGACACCAACTATGTTCATTGCATAACCACGGAACTGATAAAAGTGTCCTTCATCCAGGTTGGTGACCTATAGAATCACCAGAGACGTTGAGCATTTCCCAAAGCCTTGCTTCGAAAGAAGGCATCGCATTAACAGAGACCTGTCTTGCTTTGCAAATTATTCCCACTAAGAACTGAAACCAGCTTTCCCAACTAAATGCCCACCCCTGCAGTAGATATATGAAATTCAACTCCCAAAATTCCCAGTCAACACGGCTAAAGAATTCTTGGAATGAAAGAGGGAACTCTGGAAGCTGAAGTATGAATTTCCTGAAATGCATTAGGATGTGGAAAGCTAGCTTAGTAAATAAGGTAAAAGTTCTACTGTTTTTTTCAGAACGCTTTTCAAATTGCTCCAGTTTTGTTGCCTGCAATGTCACCCTGACAATCAAGAACCCATTTTAACTTTGTTTTTGCTTTTTTGGCAAAAGAAAAAGATTCAGCCATATGGTTGAGAGGGACAGAGGTTGAAATCCCTGTCCAAGTTCAGACATGGCACTGACACCATACCGTATAAACCCGTTCAGCAATGGGCTTAATGTTGGTCTCATGCCAGTCAGTCTGGGAAGTATCATGCTGATCCAAGAAATAGCCCAGAATCTTTGAACCTCCTTTGCGTTTCGGAGGCTTCCAGCCTATGGTCATGGTGTCCTTCCCACAGTTCAGCAGGGCAAAACCTCGTGGAGCGGATGGAAGAGCTGAGAGGGAGGAAAAAGATGAAATTATCATGAAAGCTGAGCATCTGATCAGCATGGTGCTTCTCTACTTAAAATTTTGAGGCCAATGTAACCTCGGTATTTTGCTTTTGAAGTTTTCAAAATCCACCTTTGCCCACAATTGTTGAAAAATGGTAATGATTTTCTGCTGCTGTTAGGCTGGAAATGTCAAAACAAAGATTTCCCCCATCATTTCCAAAGCTGAAGAAAAACAGACAATCTTGGTTACATCCCAAAAGTTTGTCTCTCTCTCTCTCTCTCCCCTCCCTCCCTCCCTCCCTCCCTCCCTCCCTCCCTCTCTCTCTCTTTCCCTCTCTCTCTCTCTCTCCCTCTCTCCTCTCCTCTCCTCTCCTCTCCTCTCCTCTCTAACACAACTGGTACTTACAGATTGCTTGTCTCACAAGAATGGGATCAGATTCTGGGGAGCTTTCTCCTACACCAGCTTCATTGACACATTTGACACAGAAGACATATTGCTTGCCAGTTTTGAGCCCTGGAACAGTAAATCTAAGAAACAAAACAGAAAGCCACCCATCCATTCTTCAGTGTTACCTCTTAGCACTGGTTTGTCACACAGGAGCAGTGTTTCCCAATCTTGACAACTTTAAGGCCTGTGAACTTCAACTCCCAGAATTGGGAGTCAGGGAAGTCCACACTTAAAGTTGCCAAGTTTGAGAAACACACACTAGAGTCTCCAACTATAAAACAGTGGAAGCTTTCAGTCATCTTGGAACATATTGGCTATCTTCACACAAGACAGTGAACCTGGTTACTGAATTAGTTTATTTTATGGGTATATATCATACAGAACCAATATAGCTTGTATATTCTGTCAACAGCAGAATATTTTCAGCAATGACGGTGGTTTTGCAAATTGTCCTTCCAAAGGAGATTTTTCAGACTATGGCTGATATTTTTAGCTGCTTGGATGAACCATCTTAAACTAATTCATTTTAAAATTCTGTAATGTCCGTGCTGTTTCCTCCAAAATTAACACACTTTAGTTAATTTCATTTCATTCGTTTGGAACACCATTTTTTTATGTCTCAATTTACATTTGATTAGATGAGCTCCTTGCAAAGAGAGAATATTTGGACCACGTCTGAGCAAGTTCAGCATCCACATGATAACAACATCCGTCCTTTCCTTGTTTTGAAATCACAAACTGGTTACCATTTTCCCAACCCTCTCTCCAAGCAAATGTGGAAAATGCTAAAAGCTACAAAAATGGAAAGGATCATCAAATGAACTCACTCATGACAAGTGACGGGTTTATTGTTGACCGTTTGCCATTCATCTGTCCCAACCTCCTTGCAATAGATGTAATAACCCAGTGGTTCTTTTCTTGGCTTGTTCCACTGTACGAACACAGATGTCTTGGTATCTCTGAAAGCCAGGACCTGAGATGGGGGTGGAAGCGGAGCTAAAAAAAAAAAAAAGATGGGAAAAAATAGAAACTTAAAGCAGCAACTTTAAGAAAACCAAGATCATGGCATCCGTCCCTTTCAATTCCTGGCAAATAGATGGGGAAGAAATGGAGGTAGTGACAGATTTTATCTTCCTGGGCTCCAAGATCACCTCAGATGGGGACTGCAGCCAAGAAATTAAAAGACGCTTGCTTCTGGGGAGGAAAGCTATTGGCAAATCTAGACAGCATACTAAAAAGCAGAGACATCACCCTGCCAACAAAAGTGCATATAGTCAAGGCCATGGTTTTCCCAGTTGCAATGTATGGCTGTGAAAGTTGGACCATAAGAAAGGCTGAGCGCCAAAGAATGGAGGCCTTTGAACTCTGGTGCTGGAGAAGACTCCTGCGAGTCCCCTAGACTGCAAGGTGATCAAACGGGTCAGTCCTGGAGATCAACCCCGACTGCTCTTTAGAAGGCCAGATCCTGAAGTTGAAACTCAAATACTTTGGCCACCTAATGAGAAGGAAGGACTCACTGGAGAAGAGCCTGATGCTGGGAAAGATTGAGGGCAATAGAAGAAGGGGACGACAGAGAATGAGGTGGCTGGATGGAGTCACTGAAGCAATAGGCGTGAGCTTAAAGGGACTCCAGAAGATGGTAGAGGGCAGGAAAGCCTGGAGGAACGTTGTCCATGGTGTTGCGATGGGTCGCACATGACTTTGCAACTAACAACAACAACAACAAAGCAGCAACTTCTTGAAGACCATTATACTTTCTTTCAACTCTTCTCCAGTCCCTATCAGCTAAACCAGCAACTTTAAGATGCGTGGACTTCAACTCCCCAAATTCCCCAGCAAACAGCAGGATTTACAAGATTTTATCTAGTGACAACTTAGTCACTAAAAGAAAAAGAATTACCAATCTTTTCTCCCAGAGAGATGGGTTCACTGGGCAAAGAAGGATTGCTCACTCCGTACTTGTTCACTGACCGTACTCGGAAACAGTAGGACTTTGCCTTCTCCAGACCAAAGACAGGAAAAGTAGTGGAACTGACGGGAATATCCAGATTAACCATCTGCCACTTGCCACTGCCTGTGATGGACTGAAAAGACAGAAAGAAGACCACCATTATTTGTCATAAAATGGCTTTGTATCAGCCTGGGGCGTTCTCCCAGGGGAAAAGAATGACCAGCCCTGCATTTTCATGACCAGTGACCCAATGTGGAAATCTGGAAATCCATGGGAATTGACTTGGTAAGGCTCAAATTAGAGGTCTTGTTAGAAATTATGGAAAGTTGCATAACTTGTGATGTAGAAATTAGAATGTTGCCTACTGACTATGGTTCTCCTCCATTGGATGGTCTACTGTGAAATGTAAAACTAGCACTGAATATGTTATTATTTTTCCATCTTGCATCAATCTCCTGTATCCTCTTTTTTCTGCCATGTCCCCATGATGTTGTCTTCATCTCAACTCCAATGGAGGGCACCAGGATTCATGGACAATTATTTTTAAGTCCTCAAATTGGTTTGAGAAAGAACAATGTGTTTCACTTTGAGAGCGGGCAACTAAATTTCATTTTTGATGTGTGCCGTTGTGCCCACGGTAAAAAAATGACAATAAAGGTTATCTCATCTTATCTTATCTCATCTCATCTCATCTCATCTCATCTCATCTCATCTCATCTCATCTCATCTCATCTCACCTTACCTTACCTTACCTTATCTTATCTAGAAAGAACTTGGTTCAGAAAAACCTAAATGAAGTTTGGTCTGATCTGAAGGTGGCTTGGGGGGATTGATCTACTGTATCTGCTGTTTTCTTACCTTTTCTACATAGTAGCTCAGTGGCTCTTTACCTCTGGGATCTGGCTCATCCCAGGAGAGGATCACATAATCTTCTCTAGTCTCACTGGCATGAACATTAGTGGGAGGCAACGGGATCTTAATCTCAGCTATAGGAAGAGAGAGTTAAAATAGCCATCACACACTGGAGCTCTCATACAAGACCAGATTTACAATAAGAAAAGAATGGCTAGGCCTGTGGCATGGTATCTTCTAGTAAAGTTGGACTTCTCTTTCCATAGTTCCTCAGTCAAGTCCAAACTGTCTGGAGGGCACCAGATGGGGGATGACTGAAACAGTGGGATCAAGGGATGGGCCTATAAGGGAATAATAGAGCTGAACATCAAAATTTTGCCTCAGAAGCTCTTTACTTAATTCTTAACATCTCCAAGAGAATGTACTTCATAGACCCTGGAGAATCATTGGCAACTGGGTAGAAGATACTCAGCCAGAAGGATTAGGGCAGTGGTTCTCAACCTTTCTAATGCCGCGACCCCATAATACAGTTCCCCATGTTGTGGTGACCCCCAACCACTTATACATCACCGGGTGCCAGGGGCGTGGCCAAAGAAAAGGGGGAAAAATGGTGGACAGCCTTGTTTGGTGACCCCTGTGAAATGGTCATTCGACCCCAAATGGGGTCCCGACCCACAGGTTGAGAACCACTGGATTAGGGTCTGGTCCAACTTAAGGCAGCTTCCTGGATAATTCTTTGGTTATCAGAACTTCCACTTGTAGTGAAAGGGACAAATTGTAGAATTGCCACCCCTCAAAATGTATAAGTAGCAGTTCACTGTAACATGAAAACATCTTTGGGATAGAGTATTTATCAGAGGAATAATTAAGGAATGAGGTTCCTATGAACTTACGTTCCAGTTCGTCTTTTGAAATTATAATTGTCCTCATCCCATCGTCATAAGGAATATCTAATCAAAGAAAAAGAAAATTAATACTTTGGAAGCCATACATTATAATTTATAGGTATATAAATTATAGTTCAGTTGAATTATCAAACTGAATAGACCCAGTGGATTACTTTGGTTTGTTTAATTCAACCAAAGGGAATATTTGAAAGTCCTAGGACAAAAGTAACCACTTGATCAATCTAGCAAAATCTTTTGAAGGCAGTCTTCAAGACAATGTGGGCTACCAATAACTTCAAGTAAAAAAGTGATACAAAGAATGATTATCCTATGCTAGGGGTAGACACCTTGGCTCTTTTATGACTCATGGACTTCAACTCCCAGAATTCCTGAGCCAGACATGCTGGGAGTTGAAGTCCATGAGTCATAAAAGAGCCAAGGTTGCCTATCCCTGTCCTATGCCAACACTTGGATGTGTTGGCACAGAATAATTATTCTTCATACCACAATTCTTTTACTTGAGGCTATTGGTGGCCCACATTGTCTTGAAGATTGCCTCCAATTTTTGTGAACCTTCACGTGGTCTAAACCAAGAATGACGTACTTAGCAACCTCTTTGCTTCATTAGGATCAATCATTGTCACAGGACTGCTGGCCTTTGAAGGGTTACTGATTCCTGCACAATTGACAGCCTTCACTCGGAACTGGTAAGTCTTTCCTTCTGTGAGACCCAAAACTGGTGACCTGCAAGTTTTCACCAATTGCTCATTGTAAGGAACCCATTCATCTGTGTCCATTTCACACCTGGAAGGCAAAAATGACACTTTTGTACAATTGATTATGATCTTGAAAAAATAAAAAAAATGGAGGGAAGGAGAGAGGAAGATTGGAGTACTATAGAGTGTAGACCTTTCAATGTAATAACCAATGATGGGGCTTCCACCATTATCACTGGGAGGTACCCATGAAAGTATGAGGGTATTTTTGTTCACAGCATGACATTGTACAAGGAGAGGAGATCCAGGAGCACCAGCTGTTGCAGCTGCAGCATCTGGGAAGGACAGGAAGCTAGGGTGAGATTATTGAGTCAAGACAAAAGACATCTCACTTTTATCTACCACATCCTGAAATCATTGTTGGTGATGGGAAGTGTTCACTATCATAAGTACAGCATTTATGCTGTTGGCTACACAACAGAGACAAGTTTCATTTGAGTAACTTTGGGACAGTCACTTTCACAGCCTTGAGAAAGGACCATCTACTCCCAGTGTTTCTCAACCTTGACAATTTTAAGGCATGTGGACTTCAACTCCCAGAATTCCACAGCCAGCAATGCTGGCTGTGGAATTCTGGGAGTTGAAGTCCACATGCCTTAAAATTGTCAAGGTTGAGAAACACTGATTACTGTATATATGGTGTTTTGAGTTTATTAAGAAAATTAGAGATACAAAGCTAACTCCTAATCTGTTTTTCTCTCTCTCTCTGACTTTCTCTTGAACTTCAACCAGCCAGCCTTCTCCAACTGGACGTCTAGATTCTCTAGAAGTCTTGGTCTACAACCCTATCAATCTTAGCTAGTACCAATCATGATTGGGAGGACTTTATTCCCCATACAAATAATCCTCAACTTACAATAACAATTGGGATTGTAAGTCAAGAACTATAATGCACCAATACTGCAGTCTCCACATACTGCATCAGCTACATCTACATATCACCAGGCTGAAGGAAAGCCTAGGGCAGTGGCTCTCAACCTTTCTAATGCCGTGACCCCATAATACAGTTCCCCATGTTGTGGTGACCCCCAACCACTTATACATCACTGGGTGCCAGGGGCGTGGCCAAAGAAAAGGGGGGGGGGGAAATGGCGGACAGCCTTGTTTGGCGACCCCCCTGAAATGGTCGTTCGACCCCAAATGGGGTCCCGACCCACAGGTTGAGAACCACTGGCCTAGGGTTTCTCAAATGGTGCTCCATAGAACCTGGGGGCTGCATGAGAACTTGTGAGAGACTAAGGGCATCTTTCATAGCCAAGCTGAGTGCAAGTTGTAAGAATGACAGCCTGGCTCAACCGGAATCTATTAGTTGGAAAAAGCTCACAGAAATGTCTTAACATTAAACTGTCACATCAATAATGGTGAACATACCCCTAACAAACACGTAAGCTTTTTGTTCACTGTAGCCGTCTTGTGTCGGGATACGGATGCTGTAAAAGCCTTCATCCTCCTTGTAAGCACAGGATACTATCAAGGATGCCTCCCGATCCTCACATTTGATTTGCCGGTGGTCAGAATCTTTCAGCAACTCACCTGCCATACAGGACATAAGCATCGCCTTGTTTTATCCAGTCAATGCATTCATACTAGAGATGATACTTGGCACATCTTCAGAATCTGGAATCCTGAACATTTTCAGATTTCACTCGTGAAATGTGCTGCCTTTGACAAACAGTAGGATATTAGTTGAAATCATAAAAAAAGGCAACTCCTCATTCTCCTTTTCCACTGCCGGCAAAAGCAGTTTTGAGGGACAAGTTGAAAAAAAAAAGTCCTATTGGTGGATATATTTTAAGGCAAGTCTTCAACAATTGGCAGCAATTAGTAGACCCCAGTTGATCTCAGAAGCTAACAAGATCACCCTATAGTTGGGCAACAACAACAACAACAACAATAATAATAGTTGGAAGGGACCTTGGAGGTCATCTAGTCCAACCCCCTGCTCAGGCAGGAAACCCTATACCATTTTGGACAAATGGCTGTCCAGTCTCTTCTTAAAAACTTCCAGTGTTGGAGCATTCACCACTCCTGGAGGCAGGTTGTTCCACTGGTTAATTGTTCTCACTGTCAGGAAGTTTCTCCTTAGTTCTAGGTTGCTTCTCTCCTTGGTTAGTTTCCACCCGTTGCTTCTTGTCCTGCCTTCAGGCGCTTTGGAGAATAGCTTGACTCCCTCGTATTTGAGATATTGGAAGACTGCTATCATCTCCCCCCTCGTCCTTCTCTTCGTTAAACTAGACATACCCAATTCCAGCAACCGTTCCTTATATGCTTTAGCCTCCACTCCCCTAATCATCTTTGCTGCTCTCCTCTGTACTCTTTCTAGAGTCTCAACATATTTTTTACATCGCAGTGATCAAAACTGGATGCAGTATTCCAATTGTGGCCTTACCAAGGCATTGTAAAGTGGTATTAACAAATCATCTGGATATATCAGTAATGTTGGTTAGATTGGAAAAACAAAATTCATTCTAGCAGAAATTAGCGGCGAACTAGTTCCAAAATGCTACCAAGAATATTGGATGGATGCAGTCACTAGGAGTACAAATAAGCTTGACCTGAGCTAAGGGCACTTTTATCCATAATAAGGAGCAATTTGATTTTTCTTCCCACTGAAAATGTCTAATTCACGTGATAAATTGTATGGCTCACAGGGGCTCATTCGTTGCATTATGCAAACTACTGAAATGAGTTACTTCCCAGCCAAGTAAAGGGTGTTTTGTTTTGTGTAAAAGCACCATCACATAATTGGCATCCAAAGATGGGGAACAAAAAGCTGCTAAACCTGATGCAGCATATTTTGATGCTTTCTCAGGCAGCATTGTGGCTATAAATACAAACCGTCACGGAACCAGGAAATGTTTCGTTGGTATTCTTGAAGGTCTGAAGTGAAAGTGCAGGAGAGGATGAAGGCTTCCTTCTCTGTAGCAAAGATGGGCCTCAATGTGCTGGCGAAGTCAGCTTCTATGTCTCTGAGTCTCTCTAAGGAGCAAGCAGATGTTGAGTTAGAAAGAAGGTTGAACACTGATGGCCAAAATAGAATGAACGTCCTCTTCTGACTTGAGGAATTTCTACCCTATTCTTCTCACAATGTGCCCAGAGCTGTCTGAAGCTGGTCTTCAGCTGTACCAGTCTCACTTCACAGATCACCATGAATGAGAAAGAGAGACAACAGGAGAAAAGAGGTCCATGTTACCACTTTCCAAAATGTATCTGTTCTTGTGTCTACATATAATATACTTTGAGCCGAGGTGGCCCAGCAGTTAGAGTGCAGTACTGCAGGCCACTTTAGCTGACTGTGTTCAGCAGGTCAGCGGTTCAAATCTCACCGGCTCAAGGTTGACTCAGCCTTCCATCCTTCCGGGGTAGGTAAAATGAGGACCCAGATTGTTGGGGGCAATGTAAAAAAATATATATATATATACATACATTGCTTACTGGTGTACACCGCTTAGAGAGTGCTTGCACTTAAAGCGGTATATAAGTCTCATAAATAAATAAATAAATAAATGTGCATTATAGCTGTTAATTCCCCATCATCACTATTTGGGTGCCCCCAATTACTTCTTGGTCTTTCTTCCCACCTTTTACTAACCAAGAGAAGAAACCAGGATAAAGGACGAGCAACTTCTACTTACTTTTATAGATTTCTGAATCAAATCCAGATTCCATCCCATAATATTCTACAAGAGGGTAGAGGGGAGTTGGTGGGGGAGTGGGAAAGGAAGGGAGAAGGAGAAATACCGGCATAGGTGAAGGTGCATTTCACTGTTTCATTTGCAAATAATAATGTACACAAGTAGTTTTAAGTTGCAATGCAGAAAAACCCATATCGAAATCAGAAGAGGTGAGTCTCCGAAGAGCTGCAAGAACACCAAACTGGATGGAAATCCAGTTCTAGCCTCCATCAAGCTTTTTTGTTTGTTTGTTTGTTTCTTTTAGACTAGTGGTTCTCAACCTTTTTAATGCCGTGACCCCACAACCGGTCGTAAGTTGAGGACTTCTCAACCGGTCGTAAGTCGAGGACTACTCAACTGGTGCAGCACCGTTTGCAGAATGGGACTTTTGGCGGGCTCAGCAGGGCAGAGACAGCCTGGACAATTCCTATTGGCTTTTGAAAGCCAATAGAATTAGACTCTATTCAAGAGAGTCTATTCTATTGCCTTTCAAAAGCCAATAGAATAAAAGGGAGTAGCACAGCTAAGGAAAAGGGGGGGAAAAAATGGCGGACTGCGTTGTTTGGCGACCCCCGTGAAATGGTTGTTCGACCCCAAATGGGGTCCCGACCCACAGGTTGAGAACCACTGTTTTAGACAAAAACCAGATTGAGCACTCTTAGCCCGGAGAAACACCCTTTGCATAAAACTGTTGTAAAACAGCAAAGGATGATTAAATTGGCAACTGCCCTCAACCAGGTGTTTTCCAGTTGTTGGAATACCCTCCCTCCTATCACATCTAGCTAAGGGAGTGCTGGGAATCTTTTTCCAACATGCCTGGAAGAGGAAAAAAATGGCAATGTTTGGATTAATGGATGAGTAATGGAAATTGCTCAGAAAACAATTGGGAAAACGCCTCAGGTGCTGAAACCCACATCGCTTGTATTGCAACAGCGCATCTGGGGAAGGAATATGTTTCATGCAGAGAACATCTGGCTTCGCAGAATGTTTCTGCGCTTGTCCAAGTCAAGTCGAGACTTACTCCTGACAAATACGGTTGCAAATGAGTTGGCCTCGCCATACGAGTTCTTCACTTCCACACTGTATTCAGCAGAATCATCCAAAGAGCATCTGAAAATAACAGCAAATGACACTGTGGGATGCTCCAGTTGTTTCGTATTTAACCAAAAGCAAAGGGTTTCCCCAGCCAGTGTGTACTAGCTGGGGAATTCTGGGAGCTGAAGTCCACTCGTCTTAAACTTGATGAAGTTGGGAAAGCTAATGGTATGGTGACTTTCTATTTCAACTTCATTACATGATCTGTGAATTTTGGTTTCTCTTCACTTGTTTTCACATAACAGTCTCTTAATTTCTGCTCATATAATTCATTTTTTTTCCAGATTACATGGGGAAGACACAGGGAAACATCAATTGATTCAGATGATTTATGCAAAAAAGGAGTCAGGTTTTGAATTAACCAAGGTCAAAAGTAGCCAAGCTTACCAATTTGCAAACGTGCAGTTGTCTATTGGTTAGTGATCTGTGTTAATGTGGGATGGAATCACAACCCTTGTTTTTCATTGCTTTCTTAACTTTGTGACATCCCTTTGCTTCTGAGTTCTTACAACCAACCTAAAAATTAATCCTCTTTAGATTAATCAGTTACCTCCTGATATCCAAGGTAAGCATTCCAAATTCATTCTTCATTTTGTATTTCCCTGCTGGAGCAACACGAGGATCAATTCGAACTCCATTTTTAAACCTGGTCAGGTGCAAGAGAAGGAAAATGAAGATTGTTAAGGGAGGCTTCTGGAAATGTTGAAATCACATAGGGTTATGCATTTTGAATCATAAGCCAGGCAGAGTCATTGACTAAGGTGGACGGCTATAGAAATTGATTGATTGAATGAATGAATACAATGAAAACTATTTGAAAGAAGAGTTTCTGATTTCATTAAAGCAACCAAACTTTTCTCAGCCTTTGCAGGATGGTGCTGTTCTCACAAGAGATTCAAAGCATTTCTTTCAAATAATTTCCCCAATCTAGTGTCCTTCATATGTGAAGAGTTTCCAAGCACAACGGTGTTTGTAATGCAACACATTTGGAAGGCACCAGCTGGAAGAAGCATGTATATCAATCATAGTGAGCTGAAAAGATTATCAAAAATCAGTACAGAGCCCTTATTCATCTATGTACAACAACAACAACAACAACAATAATAATAATAAAGTTGGAAGGGACCTTGGAGGCCTTCGTGTTCAGGCATGAAACCCTATACCAGCGGTTCTCAACCTATGGGTTGCGACCCCATTTGGGGTCGATCGACCTCTTTTGTGGGGTCGCCAAAGGCGGCGATCCGCCATTTTGTCCCCTCCGGGGGCGCGCCGCGCCTCCGGGGGGCGGTGCCACGCACGCGCGCCGCGCGTGGGGGCGGCAGCACGCCTCCGGGGGCGCCGCCGCGCATGCGCACCGCACATGGGGGCGGTGCCACGCATGTGCGCCATGCGTGGGGGGCGCCGCCGCGCATGCGTGCCGCGCGTGGGGCCCCGCCCCCATGCGCGCCGCACCACGCATGCGCATAACGTTTGTGTGACGGGGGTCGCCGTCACATAAACGTTGAGAACCGCTGCCCTATACCATTTTGGACAAATGGCTGTCCAATCTCTTCTTAACAACTTCCAGTGTTGGAGCATTCACTGCTTCTGGAGGCAGATTATTCCACTGGTTAATTGTTCTAACTGTCAGGAAGTTTCTCCCTAGTTCTAGGTTGCTTCTCTCCTTGATTAGTTTCCATCTGTTGCTTCTTGTCCTGCCTTCAGGCGCCTTGGGAAATAGCTTAACTCCCTCTTCTTTGTGGCAGCCCCTGAGATATTGGAAGACTGCTATGATGTCCCCCCTTGTCCTTCTCTTCATTAAACTAGACATACCCAATTCCAGCAACCGCTCCTTATATGTTTTAGTCTCCAGTCCCCTGATCCTCTTTGTTGCTCTTCTCTGTACTCCTTCTAGAGTCTCAACATCTCTTTTACATCGTGGTGACCAAAACTGGATGAAGTATTCCAAGTGTGGCCTGTATGAGACCCTAGATGCTCTCTGTTTTTCTTGCAGGCATTTCATTACCAAACTAGGTATCATCATCAATCATCACCATCATCAATTTATTTATATTTTTTGCATTTGTGAAAGATCTTCCCCTATGATTAAAAAAAACAACAGCTGAAGGGGAATGCAATGATGTGAGGAAGCCCCATAGAAAGCGAGTGAACAAAGTTACAAAAAGGGAAGTGCTTCTAAGAGCAACCACAGATTTCCAGAGAAAATAAGTTTGGAGCTAAATCAAAACTTAATCAAAAGCTCCCCAGATGGGATGGTTTCTGAACAGATGCATTCTTTAAAACATCCTTCTGGAATTTGGGAAATGCATTTAACGTTTTCCAACTGTAAACTCTTTCACCTGCGGAGAAGGAAGCTATGTTAATTTCATTCTCATCATCGCTTTAAAAAGAAAAACATCCAAGCAAGTAAACAAAGCGAGGATTAGCTGGAATCAAATCAGTTCTTCCCATATCCTCAACAAGGCATAACATGTCCTACAATTATAGGGAATAAGCAATAGCCCTTGCACATTTAAATGCTCCATTGGGAAAAATAAATCCTCACCTGCATTTAAAGTTCTCCTTCTTGCTATTTATCTGTGAACAGGATCAAATATCCAACCACGTCCACCTTTCTAAGCTCAAAGGGTACAATCCTGAAAAGTCTGCAATCTGCTGATGAGATCAAGCGACTTTTTCAGAATATGAGAATAAAAGAGTTGGAAAGGACTGCTCAAGCAGGAGACACCATATCCTTTGAGACAAGTGGCTATTCAATAAAGGAGAATATTGGTAGCTCAATTGAAACTATGGTTAAATCTGTCTATATATTTTCACAACATACAGACAGATTTCAGTTGGGACCATTTCAGTTGGGAAAATGTAATCATTCTAGATCAGTGGTTCTCAACCTGTTGGGTCAGGACCCCATTTGGGGTCGAACGACCATTTCACAGGGGTCGCCAAACAACGCAGTCCGCCATTTCCCCCCCCCCCCTTTCCCTTAGCTGTGCTACTCCCTTTTATTCTATTGGCTTTTGAAAGCCAATAGAATAGACTCTCTTGAATAGAGTCTAATTCTATTGGCTTTCAAAAGCCAATAGGAATTGTCCAGGCTGTCTCTGCCCTGCTGAGCCCGCCAAAAGTCCCATTCTGCAAACGGTGCTGCACCAGTTGAGTAGTCCTCGACTTACGACCGGTTGGGGGTCGCGGCATTAAAAAGGTTGAGAACCACTGTCCTAGATCAAACCAAGTCCAAAAATGCCAGGGAATTTTTAGAAGCCTGGCAGTCTGACAAATTAGTCATCAATAGACATGTAGACATGAAAACATCTATAGACTATACAAAAGAGACAATCAACCAGCCAAAAGGGGAACAAAAAAGCCCAAACACCTCCCCACCAGCAATCAGCACCCAGACCAGCATATATGAACTTCAAGGTTAACATCAGACCAACAATCAAGTAAACAACACCCCAACCAAGAAACTTCCAAAGAACCCAACAGTAAATAGCCCAGCCAAAGAATCTCAACACTGACAGGCAAACTACGATAATATAAACTGACAGCCACCAGCACTTCTTACCAGCACTGAAGATGTTACCTAGTGTGAGTAATAAAACAGATGCAAGAAGCAAGCAAGTTCAGAGAGCACCAAGGACCCCTGTCAAATAGCTATTCAATTTCTTCTTTAAAACCTCCAGCAATGGAGGACCCATCTTTCAGAGGGACAATGAGTTCTTCTTTCATAGTTTCAGAGAGGCAACGCCAACGTTTTCTTCCTGGCCCACTTACCAGGTGACCTTCGGCTGAGGGTTAGCCAGAACAGTGCACTCCAGCGTGACACTCATCCTCTCCCAGACTGTGTGAGCTCTCAGGGGGATCCAAAACATGGGTGCCCGGCAGGACAACAGCTCCATCACCTCCTTTTCCAGTAGCGCCTTCGCTTCAGCCTTGGACGAGAATGCAGAAGGTTTTATAGCTTTTTATCTTACTGTTCTATAAATACATCCGCAGATATGGGACAGGGAACTATTAGCACCCTCTGGGTGTTAATGTTAAAACAACACTTCCCTTTAGAAGAGCTAAATTCCTGGTCATCACTTGGACAGTTGCATTTATTTTTCAGGTAACAATGCTTTACCATTGCCATCTTTGCAGGCCATAAATCTGAGATTTCTTGGGTGTTTCCCATCTAAATAACAACAGCGTCCCACTGCTTAGTTTTTCCCAGATCAGCCAGGTTAGTCTAGGTACTACAGTAACAATTGCCTAAAAGTTTCTCCACGGCTTTTGGATTGCCTACTCTTTACAGTGGCACAAAGGCTGCCATCGAAACAAGTAAACTGTTGCTTTGTTTCCCTCATGCAACTTTTGCAAAGAAAGAAAAATGAAGAAAGGGATGCTATTGAATGTCACACATCATGATAGCCGTATTCCAATACTTGAAAAGTTGCCACAAGGAAGAGGAGGCCAATTTATTTACCAAAGCACCTGAAGGCAGGAGAAGAAACAACGGATGGAAGCTAACCAAAGAGAGAAGCAACCTAGAACTAAGGAGAAATTTCCTAACAGTGAGAACAATTAACCAGTGGAACAACCTGCCTCCAGAAGCTGTGAATGCTCCAACACTGGAGGTTTTTAAGAAGAGACCGGACAGCCATTTATCAGAAATAGTACAGGTCTCCTGCAAGAGCAGGAGATTGGACTAGATGACCTCCAAGGTCCCTTCCAATTCGGTTCCAATGCTGGTTACATTAAAAAAAAGAGCTTATATGCTGGGTGTTTACACTTGCAAAGCTTCCTCTGGAGAAATGTATGTATAAAGGAAGAACATCATGGTAAATGCCCCAAAGATGCTGTTTCCCCAAAAGGCAACTGGATTTTCTTGGTTTTTTTTTTTCTTTGAAAATGTTTTGCTTCTCATCCAAGAATGTCCAGAACTGAAAAGCTTGTCAGTAAATGAACAGTCATTAGGTTGAGGACTATTTGTACTCAAACAGTTTCATAGTTGGGGTCCTTGGTGCTCTCTGAGCTTGGCTGTTTTCTTGTAGACATTTCACTATGTCAGTGATGGCGAACCTTTTAGAGACCGAATGCACAAACTGCAACCCAAAACCCACTTATGCATCGTCGGGTGCCGGGTGGGTGGGGCCCATTGGCTGGGCGTGGCCCATTGGGTAGGCGTGGCTGCAGTGGTAACGGCAGACTGGGTGGGACTAAAACGTTCAATCAATCAATTCCAACTTTACAAGATTATTTTTTCCCGCGAGAAGTTGAAATTGATTGATTGATTAAACTTTTTATTTTTGCACATGGCGGTGGAGGCCTAAAGCAAAACGATTTTATAAAATCCAGCTGAAGGCCTAGGACTGGGGCGATGGTGCGCGTGCCCACAGAGAGGGCTCTGAGTGCCGCCTCTGGTACCCGTGCCATAGGTTAGCCACCACTGAATTAGATAACAACATCAGTGCTCTAATGATGATACCTAGTTGGGTAATGAAACATCTGCAAGGAAAGCCACCAAGTTAGGAGTGCATCAACTCACCCCACAAGTCAACCCTGAGCTACAAATATTCTCTTCTATTAGTTACGTAGTTCCTTGGACCCCAAAGCTAAATTATACTCTGCGGATCATATTTCAAGCCATCTCCTCCCAAGTGCCTTCAAAAACCCCATTGCTTACCTTCCTCCGAAGGGCCATCCTGTCAGCCTTCACCCGCAAGAACCGGCAGTTTCTGATGACATCCTTCTCTAGTTTTTCCATGTCATTCCCAAAACGAATTCTCTTCTTTCCCCTCTCCTCCAGGTTTAGTATAGTGGCCTTCCGTCTCATCCTGGTTTCCCTGAGGAAGATGAAAATGTGTTGGAAAGTCCAGTTTTTCAAATTCAGAAATAGGCCTCATGCTAACGCTAAATCTTCGCTTTTTGATTCCTTTTTATTCTAGCTCCAGAGAAAGGTGAATAATCAAGTCTCACCCATGCATTACTGGGCATTTCTCTACTAGTAATTTATAGTTATTCAGTTACTATAATTTCACCGTATGACATATGACAGTGATGGCAAACCTTTTAGAGACTGAGTGCCCAAACCACAACCCAAAACCCACTTATTTATTGCAAAGTGCCAGGGCCGCATCAGCATTGTGGTGGCCTCGGGGGGGGGGGGGGAGAGGCGCCTCTGAGTGCCGTCTCTGGCACGCAAAAACAGGGACATAAAAATGGGCCACCCTGCTGCAAGGGGCAAAATCGGCTGCCGCCGTGCCACAGGGTGCAGATACAAGGTGCTGCACCATAAGAACAGGGCAGGGCTAGTGAGTATCATGCAGGCACTAGCCCCACCCCATTTGTAGTGTGTGCATGCTCATGGCCCCGTGCGCACATGCACACATGTAAAATGCTTCCCTCTCCCTTTTCTTCCAGACCACCAATCGACAGTGGTTGGTGACCTCTGCTCTACCACCCCTACTAGAGTTTGCTAGTTGGCCGCTTCGCCTCCTTTGTGCTGGGTGGGGCTCCAGCGCCGGGTGGCAGTGGCAGCCTGATGGACCTGCTGCTGGTGGTGGTGGTGCGCGTGCCAACAGAGAGGGCTCCGAGTGCCACCTCTGGCACGCGTGCCATAGGTTCACCACCACTGACATATGAAGTTAAATGGAAATTGCTAATATGGAAATATACGTGCTAGTTTCACCTATGTCAGGGAGTATTTGTACAAAAAATGCTAAGGCAATTGGATTGTTAGATGTCTATTTATTACTGTTTTAAAAAATAAGAATGTTTATATTGTGGATATAGGTATCCTCGATTTACGACCACAACTTGAGCTAAGCAAAGCAGTAAGTGAATTTTGCCCCATTTTACGACCTTTCTTGCCACCGTTGTTACGCGAACCATTGCAGTTAGTAACTCAGTTGATGTGAATCTGGCTTCCCCATTGACTTGGTTTGTCAGAAGGCCAGAAAAGTTGATCACGTGACTCTGTCATAAATACATGCCAGTTGCCAAGCAACCAAACTTTGATCACGTGACCCTGGGGATGCTGCAATGGTCGTAAGTATGAAGAGTGGTCATAGGTCGCTTTTTTAAATTAAATTTTATTAGATTTTATAAGGGTAAAGAAGGGATAGGGTCGGTATGGGTATTGAATAGGGTTGAGGAATAGGGTTAGGATAGGTACAGTAATGGGGTTGCCCCCAACAATCATTCCAACGCTTTAGCAAGCGGACTATCATCCGGGTACAGATATTAAATAACAATAATTAATATAATATTAAATAATTATAATCACTAAAGATAGCAATAATCATGAGAGTGATAGTTAATCAGTAAATATCATTCAGCCTATTAAATTTCACATTCCTTTCTCGCTAGATCGTATTGTTAACCACTGATAAAAATTTTTCCCATGTTTTAAAATAAACGGAGTCTTCTTTCTCTTTAATCTCTAATGTTAGTCTATCCATTTCTGCACATTCTAAAATTTTCGTAATTGTAATCTGGTCAGATGGTAAATTTTCATTTTTCCAAAATTGGGCAAATGCTATTCTCGCGGCTGTCAGTACACGTAACATTAAGTATTTGTTCTCCTTTCCATAATTATAGGTCACTTTTTTTCATGCCGTTGTAACTTTGAACGGTCACTAAATGAATAGTTGTAAGTTGAGGGCTGTCTATTTAAAGTTTTCCTCTGGATGTGGCCTTCAGAGAAATCCGGAGGCGGTCATCAAAATATTTAAGGTGACAGAAGGTGAAAAGAAGTCCATCACTGCAGAATGTAATGTTAACTATATTTATCAAGTGGGCCTGGCGCAGAAAAAAATGTCCTTCCAGTAAATCATTGGACATACCAAGATTCTTCAGTTGTCAGCGCAAGAGCAGATGCAATGGTCCTATCCAGAGATGTGAAACTTTCTTCTTCTTCGCTGTTCCAAGAAAGTTGAGATGGCAGACAAAAAAAAAAAATAATAAGTGAATATTTGGAGACATAAATATTTGGATGAAAGAACGGGCAATGATAAAAATGTTTCGTAAATAAAGTATTCTGTCTGGAGAGCTTGTGCATAAATAGTGGAGACTATTATTATGCTTGTCTGTGCAATAAACCGAGAAAAATACAGTGTAATAAAATCAAACTCATTTTGAGCCTGAATTGTTTCCATGACATGCTTACCATTCCAATTAAATGTAAAACAATTGATTGCATTTAAAAGGTTGGTTTAAAACAGAGGTCCCCAACCCCCAGGCTGAGGGCCAGTACTGGTCCTTAATCAGTGGTGGGATTCAAATATGTGAACAACCGGTTCTCTGTTTGGATGCCGCTTCCAGAAGTCCATTCTGGGCCTGGGCAACAAAAAATTAGCTACTGGTTCTGCCAAACTGGTGTGAACCGGTTGAATCCCACCACTGTTCTTAATGCAAAGACTGACTGTATTAAGTATTGAGGGTGCCAAAGAAAGAGTGAATGGACATTAATTTTCCAAGCAGCACTGTTGAATTTTCTTTTATATTATTATTTTAATGGCTTTAACTATTATTTGGAGCTCTGCTTAATGGAGTTCTTTCAGAACTGAAGACAAGATTAAAAGACCCTGAAATGAATGAATAATGCAGCTACCAAATATGTATTCGTAGAATTGCAATGTAAGTGAGCCATCAGGCTGTGGCGTTCTTCTCTGTTATTCAGCGTTCTAATCCCATTGAAAGCAGACTATGGAGCTGAGACTGAAATAGCAGTGGTGTTACCTTCCAATTCTCTTCATAGCTTTCTGTACTTAGTGTCCTACAAATGTATTAGGCTGAGACCTATAGTTCCCAGCCAATGTTGCTAGCGAACATGTGGCTAGAAATAAAGTCTAGATCTAAACATCTGGAGAACATCAAATTGAGAAAGGTGCTTGACACATTTACTTGGGACTTAGTGAGGGGAGTTCAGTGGCTGTATTCACACAAGACATATAGCCAGGTTAAAGATTATTAAACATTATTAAGATATGCTAGATACATTTGCATAATATGTTGAGTTGGATTATGGTTAGGTTTTGATAGCTTCCTGTGCTATGGAAACTCAACCCAGTGAATATATTCATTTTCAAGGTATTGTACATTAAAGCCTGTCCAAATTAGCTGAGTTTACACAACAGGCAAGCTTTCACAGAAACTAACCAAAGAAGTTGAGCAGGTTATGAGAATACAACCACTAGCTTTTAAATGGATCATACGAGATATATCTCAGATCCCTTCTCTCAACCCGGACTCTGTTATTTTCTTAATTCCTAAACTCACCTGGTCCTGAACTTGGACTTTCTTGTCTGTGAAGTCATTTGCAAATCGCGGTGTCTCTCTGCCTTCTGCTCCTCTTCTCTGTGGTGGTAAAAGGTGTGGGTTGTCATGATGGAGATCAGAGGATTCCTGTCTGCCAAAAAACATCAAGAGTCCAGAGTCACAGAGATGGGCGGGGAGATGGGTGGCATAGATATTAAAAACAAACAAACAAGCAAATCATTCAATAAAAGTGAAAAAGAAGACGAGAGGAGGAAGAAGAGAAGGAACTGAATTCTTTCCCCTCCTTCTTTTTACAACCCTGTAAAGCCTTTTCTAAAAAGCAGAGACATCACCCTGCCAACCAAAGTGCGTATAGTCAGGGCCATGGTTTTCCCAGTTGCAATATATTTTTCCTGGGCTCCAAGATCACCGCAGATGGGGACTGCAGCCAAGAAATTAAAAGATGCTTGCTCCTGGGGTGGAAAGCTATGGCAAATCTAGACAGCATACTAAAAAGCAGAGACATCACCCTGCCAACAAAAGTACGTACAGTCAAGGCCATGGTTTCCCCAGTTGCAATGTATGGCTGTGAAAGTTGGACCATAAGAAAGGCTGAGCTCCAAAGAATTGAGGCCCTTCAACTATGGTGCTGGAGAAGACTCCTGCGAGTCCCCTGGACTGCAAGGCGATCCAACCGGTCAGTCCTGGAGGAGATCAACCCCGACTGCTCTTTAGAAGGCCAGATCCTGAAGTTGAAACTCAAGTCCTTTGGCCACCTAATGAGAAGGAAGGACTCACTGGAGAAGAGCCTGATGCTGGGAAAGATGGAGGGCAAGAGAAGAAGGGGACGATAGAGAATGAAGGGGCTGGATGGAGTCACTGAAGCAGTAGGCGTGAGCTTAAATGGACTCCAGAAGATGGTAGAGGACAGGAAGGCCTGGAGGAACGTTGTCCATGGGGTCGCGATGGGTCGGACACGACTTCGCAGCTAACAACAACAACAAAGTCTTTTATCAGGGCAGAGTCGGAGTGACTGAATGCTCACATTTACTGGTGGGATGCCCTTCCAGATGCCTATGTGGAGTTTGCAGCAGTTATTTTCTCTTTCTGCCCTGACAGAGAAACATCTGTCATCACCTAGAATTGAACAACAGATGTTTCTCTCTCAGGGGGCAAAGAGAAAATATCTGCTGTGAACTCCACGTAGGCATCAGGAAGGGCATCCCACCAGTAAATGCCCAGCTCCGTCATTCATCTAGAGAAGAGACGGAATCAAATAAAGTGTATTAAACCGTTCATAGGTTAACATATAGAGTACATTTCTTTCCATCCTTCAAAAAAAAAAAAAAAATGAAGCCCAGCTGAAAATTCCCCTAAGCATGAAGGCTCAACCTCTGCATTCCTTTGAAGCCTAAGAAAATAATTTTCAAAAAGTGCAAAAAGCTGGTCATTTCCTTGGTATTGTCACACATCTGGGCAGGGGAAAAGTCTGTTTTTATTCACAAGAATATTTTTTTTTAGTTTTCTTCATCTCTGAACACAAGGTCCAAATCAGTAGAACATCATCATCATCATCATCAACAACAACAATAATAGGAAAGAAATGGTTAACAACTGCAACAAGTGCTTATTTGTGGTCCTGTCGATATTTGAAAACTCTCAGAAGCCTAACTGGGAGGTGAACGAAAATGGGATTAGGTCAGTTGCTTTCTTAAAGATAGAAAGAGGGAGAGAAACAATGCAGCTCCTCTTGGCTGATGTCCATTTCATGCTGTTGGTTGCCAAAGACAAGCTACAATATCTCCCCCCCCCCCGGCCGGGATCAGGCTCCATTTAGACACAGCTGAAATGCTTGTGGGATTCAATGCATGCAGCCTTCCAAAGACACATTCATCCACCCTGCCAAACAATTTTAGGAACCAGCTCACTATGGCTGGGAACAAATGCAGGATTCAAACATAGGGCAGAGCAAGGTGACCATCTCAGGTGGCAAATGCCAGGACAGGGGAAGAGAAGGGCAGTGCCCTGACAGTTCTTCAAGAACATCCTGGCCGTTGGGAGACAGCTGGAGAGGTCACACCATCTGCCCTGGTCTCCATTCAGCCTGGTGTTTGAGAACTGGACAGGAGGCCCTTCACACCTCCCTTGGACCCCACCCCACACTCTCTCTCTAGAACAGTGGTTCTCAACCTGTGGGTCGGGACCCCATTTGGGGTCGAACGACCATTTCATGGGGTCGCCAAACAACGCAGTCCGCCATTTTCCCCCCCTTTTCCTTAGCTGTGCTACTCCCTTTTATTCTATTGGCTTTCGAAAGCCAATAGGAATTGTCCAGGCTGTCTCTGCCCTGCTGAGCCCGCCAAAAGTCCCATTCTGCAAACGGTGCTGCACCAGTTGACTTACGACCGGTTGAGTAGTCCTCGACTTACAACCGGTTGGGGATCGCGGCATTAAAAAGTTGAGAACCACTGCTCTGGAACTAAGGAGAAATTTCCTGATAGTTAGAACAATTAATCAGTGGAATGACTTGCCTTCAGAAGTTGTGGCCGCTCCATCACTGGAGGATTTTAAGAAGAATTTGGACAGCCATTTGTCTGAAATGGTATGGGGCTCTCCTGCCTGAGCAGGGGGTTGGACTAGATGACCTCCAAGGTCCCTTCCGATTCTGTTATTCTCTGCACCTCTCCAAAGGAGGTCACGGCCCTATATGTTTTATTAAAAACTGTAACCGACAGCGCAGGGTTTCCTAAATTGCGAGGTGTACAGCAATGTTTAAATCCACCTTTTCCAAAGTTTCGTTCCACTGTTTTCATAGTTCATTTACTGTATGTTCATTGCAATGATTGTTTTTTTTATGGAGATGCCTGTATATTAAGATTACACTAAAGGAAGGTGTGAGGGCAAAAATTTTAGGAATCTCTGATTTGGGGGAAGTCACTCCTCTCAGCTGTTGGCCGTTTTGGAATTTACAATCTGGCAACAACAGATTTGGAGGAGACAAAAAAAAATCCAGCTGTTCAACAGACATCAGAAGTTATTTTTCTGAACTCTGCCATTCCTTTGCTTGAAAGAGCATGTGTTGGTACAGTTGTATACTTTGTTCGCGTGCGAATGATGAAGACACATGGCGATGCTGAACAAACACTTTATTTTCCTTCTACAACAATCAAACAAAAGCAAAAGACACGCAGGCCTTTTTATATGGCCAGAAGCCCAGACAGTGTCAACCAATAGGAACAGAGCATTTTTGCGCCTTGCGCATGCGCACAAGGCCAGCGCCGCTCTGTCTGGTCCCGGGCAGCTTTTGGAATGCCCACGACCAATGCAAAGTCTTGAGCCTGCTTTTGCGGGCTCAGGACACAACAAGCTTGATTTTCTTTTGAAAACTCTGGCAGGCTTTGAAGATGGATATCAGCCTTTCAATGTAGGCCAGGTAAAGAAACAGGCATGATAGAGGCTGCACAAATGCTACTTGATTGTTGTAGCATCTAGCAACAAAATCTTGAAAACCAGTGGCAAAGTGATGTGGAGAGCAAGCCAACTTGGCTGTTTGGGATAGCTTGCACACTCAATGAGTGTGACTGAGGCATTAATGAAGCCATCTTTTGTAGCTTCCAATGATCAGGATTGACTCTGGCATCTGACAAGGTGAAGCAACCACTTCGGGAAGCTGGAAGGAAGAGTACCAAATTGTGAAACATCTGGATGGGAACAGGAGGTGCAGGAACAGGGATGCTGACAGAGCCAGATGCTGACAGAGTAAGGCGGTAGGAATAGGCACTGAGGCTGGAGATCTTCTGGACCACCCAGGGCAGTCAGCATCCCTGTATCCCAGAAACAGCACAATCTTGGCTTTTGCCTGAAAAGTAGCAAAATATTTTGGACCATCCCATAGGTAGCCAGATCTTCAGAAAGCCAGGAATAGAAATAGAACAACATCTTGAGAACAGATGACTGGTTTAGTAGACGGAAAGAATCTGGTCAAATGTGTAACCTTTTTTTTTTTTAATTTGAAAGCTCTCTTTTAATGTCATGTTTTATACATACGTGAACTTTTGATGTATCCAACAGTCTGATTTTTTTTCTCTGTCTACAATATTTGGTAAAAGATATGAATCAAAACTTAGGAACTTCAAAATGTTTTCTGAATCTTACCGATCTGATTTGGGTTCATATATAAAAAACATTTTGGCTTCATAGGCACGAGGGATTTTGCCTCGCTACCTATCAAGAAACCTTGGTTGGATTCACACATTATGCAAAGCCATCACACACTTTTTTGGCTCCACTTTGGCATGTTGTGTGAATCCAGCTAATGCAGTATATAAATCAGCAGAACATGTAAACCTATCTAAGGACTTCCTTAAGAAAATCATGGTGGAATTATTTTCTCTTTCTCTCTTTAACTGATTAGCTAGCAAAGCAAGAATGATAATGAAAGAGGTGATATGAAAACTTAGGATAATTATGACAGACAGTACAGTCTGGTCCCTGAACAAGATTTTGAAAAGAAGCAGGAGAAGAGAGAACATGATAACACTGATAATTTCAAAAATCTATTAAAAAACCTTCCCTATATTTTATATATTCCTTTTATTGAAGGAGATTTGATTTTACGGTATGCCTCATATTGGACCTGAAGACATTTTGTAAATTTTCATAGGAACATATCAGGCTAAGACTTTTAATAAACTGTTTACGCCTGAACACAACTGACAGATTTTAAAATAGCCCATGTGTTACAGTGAAGAAACAAAAAAATACTCAGCACACATGTCTCTATCACTCTTACATTGGTGAAGCTCAGGACAAGAAGACCAGCTTCAGGAATCCAACAGAGAGATGAACAACTGTTTTCTTAAATTCAAAATTCAGAGCGTTGTTGACAGGTTGAGGAAGAGCTAAGAAAAGAGAACTATTGCAAAGTGAAGTGAGGGTCAGGCTGGATGAAGCAATAAACATCTGTGTCAAGAATTTCTGAGGAACCTTGTCCAGACTAGGAGCGTCAGGGACAGGCAGAGACATGGACATCTCAGGAACCTTTGGGTTAGGTTAGGTGAATGCAGTGCCCTCTACTTGGAGAAAATGGTTTGCCAACTTCAGTTAACATGGACTGGAACAACCATGATGTAATGTGCACAACAGGAGCCACACCATACTTATTCTCAGGTCAGTTGTGCAGGTTGCCCAATGACTTATAAGACTATCTCAAGGTATAGATGTGTTGACATCAGGATCATAATGGCTTGGATGGTCAGATTTTATTGGTAGACCCTGGCATATCCACTGAATCCACAAAGATGATCTAATTTGTGGTGCAACCAATGAATGATGGCTGAGTTACAAATAATAATAATAATAGTAATAATAATCAGCAGAATAGATGAGAAAGAACTGGAGAAGATAACAAAATACAAAGACCTACAAATAGAAATAGAAAGACTGTGGCAAAGGCAAGCAAGGGTAGTACCAATAGTAATAGGCTCCTTGGGTGCAATCCCAAAACAACTGGAGCACCACTTGAGCACCATCGGCATTGACAAATTTGCCATTAGTCAATTGCAAAAGGCAGCCTTACAGGCTTCCATCCTATGACAATATATGTAATACCATCAAACATCCACATCTGCCTATCCCAGGTCCTTGGGAAGGACTCGATAGGTAGACAAAAATGCCAAATCCAGTCTGAACATCTAGCTGACTGTGCGATGATCCATAATAATGATAATAATGATAATAATGATAATGATGTTGATGATGATGATGATGATAATAATAATAATAATAATAATAATAATAATAATAATAATAATAATAATATAAAGTTGGAAGGGACCTTGGAGGTCATCGAGTCCAACCCCCTGCTCAGGCAGGAAACCCTACACCATTTCGGACAGATGGCTGTCCAGTCTCTTCTTAAAAACTTCCAGTGTTGGAGCATTCACAGCTTCTGGAGGCAGGCAGTTCCACTGATTAATTGTTCTAACTGTCAGGAAGTTTCTCCTTAGTTCTAGGTTGCTTCTTTCCTTGATCAGTTTCCATCCATTGCTTCTTGTCCTGCCTTCAGGTGCTTTGGAGAATAGTTTGACTCCCTCTTCTTTGTGGCAGCCCCTGAGATATTGGAAGACTGCTATCATGTTGCCCCAGGTCCTTCTCTTCATTACTCAAGCAAGTTGTTCTTTATGTGGCCGGCCTCGTTGGTGAGCTTTTTGCCATTAGACCTATATCAGAATACATTTTTCTCCTGAGTTTAATGTGTTTGCTTCTGGGTGAAGAAGAGAATTTGATCCTATTATTTTAATGCTTTGTTGGTTGCATGGTGATTGCATTGTGGCAAACTCTTTTACGAAAATTAAATGAAGAGCAGTATGCAAATGAATATTATTAAGATGTTCTGGTTCTTGTGAGCTGCAAGAGAAAGGCCATAATGGATCAGAGGGCATCTGAGAAGAGTTTTTTCCTTTGCAAAATGCCATGAACAAGATGTTCTTGAACTCCTAATCCTTACACTTCTTCCACAACAATCTTGTCTGTGTAAGGTAGCTTGGCTGTATTTCACCTAGGATTTTTTTTGCTGCAAAAGTGACGTAATTCTTTTCATGGGGCAAAACAGAAAAAGGAAAAGCAATGGGTTTGGCCTTGAAGGAAGCCCTGCTTATCTCTCTGCCTGCCTGAACTGATACTTGCCAAAGCTGAGAAAAGATTCTGCACGGGATGCTCAGCAGGTACAAACACATCCTTTGAACAGGTGGCTGATCTGAGTGGGTGGAAGACAGATGCTCCAGGATTTTGCAAACACCAGTTGAAACAGAAAGGATGAAAAGAATTATTTTCATTGCTCCCAAACGGGCATTGAAGGGGTGCCCAGAATGGTTGTGCTGGGGTTTTGAGAGAGGGGAATCAGAAAAGTTTAAGATGGCAGCTATGTCTCATCCTATTTTATGAGTACGGTTCCTCTGAGGCCAATTTACAAAAGGATCGCCCATCCCAATCGCAAAACATCTCAAAATTGCAAAAAGAGTTTGCAATGCAAAAACAAGTTCCCTTCTTGATAATCTGCACACCTCTATTTCCCAGGAAATTTTTGTGTTTGTAAATCATACTTTATATACAGTAATAAATAAGCATATATTTGGCAGATTCTTATCAGGATTATGGTAGTAATTTTAAATCAAAGATTTCTGTTGATCAGTTGCTGCAGAAATACTCTTTTCTCTCTCATACAAGATTAGTTCAATAAAGCTAAGCTATGGGGAAATTTAGGACAGCTAAGAGGAATTTGACCTGTGGAATTCATCACCACAAGATGTTATGGTGGCCACCAGCTTGGATGGCTTTACAGCAAAGACAATGAAACACATTTATAGAGGAGAGGATTGTCAATAGCTACTTTACACAGTTTTGCCTCCTAAGAAGTATAAAAACAAAATAGGAAGAGGCCATATCCTGCTTATTGTCTTTTTTTCAGATTTGGGGAAGTAGGAAATATAATACCTATTTATACAGGTAGTCTTTGACTTACAACCACAATTGGAACTAAATTCCCGATCTTAAGTCATTATAGTCAAGGCATCTGTATGATCGAACCTAATTTTACAACATTTGTGCAGCGGTTGTTAAATGAATCTTCATGGTCATTAAGAAAATGCTGCAGTCGTAAGTTCAAATCCATTCTTTTGAATGGATGTGTTTTGCCAGAAACCGGCAAAAATTGCCAGAAAATGGCAAAAACCATCACAGAATGGGAAGCTACCAGTTCTAAATTCAGTCTGGGTGCCAGGCATCCAAAATGCAGTCACATGCATTTTGCATAAGTGTGTGTGTGTGTATGTGTCTATGTTTGTGTGTGTGTGTGTGTAATGACATTTTACGATGGCCAGAAGTGGCTTGTGGGCTGTAAAGCAGCTGTTCTGGTGTGTCAAAATTTCAAAGGGTTGTTAAGCGATAATTGTAAGTTGAGGAATACAGTTGCCTTTATCTTACCTTTATGGATTAAAATGAGAGGGAAAAACTGCCCCTTAAATTGTATTCCGGAGATCATATGATACCATTATGGAGACCAGGATATTAGACTGGTATGTAGACAACCTGCGGTGTTAGAAAAATGAGTACTTGGCCCATTTATATTCATCATGCTTGCATGTGGGAATTAGAATACCCAGTCCCTGTTTATGGGAAACCACAGTTTGCTGTTGCATCAGAACCTATAAGCTATACTTTGCATTTACCTAAAACAGGAAGGTTTAGTCATGAATTCAGCTAGATGTGGCCATGATTTGATATGATGTAATGCAAATATCTCACTGTCACCCAGGCTACCTTTATTGATAAATAAAGGAATGCAACATATTTTAGAAATAATAAACAGAAGTAAATTTAAAACGGATAAGCTCTTTGGGGCCTAATGTAAAAGAATGGATCTTTTATTTTTAATAGTATTCCTCTTCATAATAACTTGAGGCAGAGGAAAAAAACAGAACAAAATGTTTTTGTAAAATAAGCTGGTGGGATAGTTATCAAACTATTATTTCACACAAAGTAAAACTGAAGGATCCCAAACAACCTTTCAAAGCAAGTTACATATTTGAGAAGGGAGAAGATCACATACCTTGATTTAACAATCTGAGGATGAAAAATATTTCCCCAGTGCTTAGGATCCCAGTGTATTAGAGGAAAATCTGAGCAGGGTTGATGAAGTTCTGAGTTCTGAAGAAGAACAGAACTCACTGGAGCGATGTCCGTCCCTTTCTTGAGGGCATTAAGCATGACTATCTCCACAAGAATGTGTCTAAGGATAAACTGCCCACCCCTTCCGCCTTAAATATAGAATTATCTCATGTCACTTCAATGACAATGGAGCAAACCATCCAGGATTTATGATCGCTCTGCATTGAGACAGCCAGATTATTTTTCTGGCATCGGGAGTAGCCATATCCATTGTCAGACCAGAGCTAGCAAGAATAGCTGGCGTGTGGACTCGCGCATAATGCTGCTTTGAACAGATGTCCATTGGGTGCATGACAAACTTGTTGCCTCTTTTGAAGACCATTCATGTGGAGCTGTCCTGGGAAACTGCCCCCTCTGCCATTCTCTCTGAGAATTGGTAAGGTCTTTCTCCTGGAGACAAGTTCTATTTATTTGTCAGCTTTGTTTTATTTTTCTGAGATGGGGTTAAGGGGAAAAATTCTACAGTTAGCCAAGAAAAACCAAATGTACAGGTATAGTATAGGGGGTACCTTGCTCAATAGTAGTAACTGTGAGAGGGATCTCGGAGTCCTAGTGGACAATCCCTTAGATATGAGCCAGCAGTGTGCTGCAGCTGCCAAAAAAGCCAACACAGTTCTAGGTTGCATTAACATAGGGATAGAATCAAGATCACGTGAAGTATTAATACCACTTTACAATGCCTTGGTAAGGCCACACTTGGAATACTGCATCCAGTTTTGGTCACCACGATGTAAAAAAGATGTTGAGATTCTAGAAAGAGTACAGAGAAGAGCAACAAAGATGATTAGGGGACTGGAGGCTAAAACATACAAGGAACTGTTGCTGGAATTGGGTATGTCTAGTTTAATGAAGAGAAGGACGAGGGGGGACATCATAGCAGTCTTCCAATATCTCAGGGGCTGCCACAAAGAAAAGGGAGTCAAGCTATTCTCCAAAGCACCTGAAGGCAGGACAAGAAGCAACGGATGAAAACTAATCAAGGAGAGAAGCAACCTAGAACTAAGGAGAAACTTCCTGACAGTTAGAACAATTAACCAGTGGAACAACCTGCCTCCAGAAGCAGTGAATGCTCCAACACTGGAAGTTTTTAAGAAGAGACTGGACAGCCATTTGTCCAGAATGGTATAGGGTTTCCTGCCTGAGCAGGGGGTTGGACTAGTTGACCTCCAAGGTCTCTTTCAACATCATCATCATCATCATTATTATTATTGTTATTATTATTATTATTATTATTATTATTATTATTATTATTATTATTATTATTTACATTGAACAATCAAGGAACTTCATTTGCCTGTTTTGCTTCTGTAGCAGCCCAGCTTTGAAACAAGTTCAGCCAAACGCAGAAAACCTAACTGTCCCAAGGACCAATCACAGAGACCCTCAAGGAAGAAATACAGGGAGTCCTCGACTTGAGACAAAAATTGGAACCAGAATTTTTGTTGCTAAGAAAGTGAATCCAGCTTCCCCCATTGACTTTGCTTGCCGGAGGCCAGCTGGGAAGGACACAAATGGAGGCCACGTGACTCCAGGAGGCTGCAACTGTCATAAATAGAGGCTGGTTGCCAAGCGCTTGAATTTTGATCATGTGACCATGGGAATGCTGCAATGGTCATAAGTGTGAGGATCAGTTTTAAGTCATTTTTTTTTCCCTAGTGATGTTGTAACTAAGTTATTTATGATGGCTGCAGTGTCCCGTGTTCACCTTCCCACTCAGCTTCCGACAAAAAAAGCTAATGGGAGAATCCGGATTCACACAACAACTGTGTGATTCACTTAGCAGTTGCCGTGAGGCACTTAATAACCATAGAGAGAAAGATTGTAAAACTGGGCACAACCCACGTAACAACCCCTTGCTTAACAACAAAAATCCTGGCCTCCGTTGTGGTTGTAAGTAAAGGAGCACCTGCATATAACTGAATCTTTGTATGGACGGTATACGAGATTACAAATAACTGCTCAATTAAAAATCACCGTTTCTTGGTGATTATTCCGATTGCTGAGATCTTCTGAGACTGCCCGAAATTTGATTTAATAAATGTGAGTTCACGAATTTCTTGTGGAGAAAGAGTGGCTTTAAATACCTGGTTTTTTCCCCCCTCAAATGAGTGCTTTGAGGTAAGTCAGTGTCTATACCAGGGGTCTTCAAACTTAGCCCTTCTATGACTTGTGGACATCAACTCCCAGAAGTCCACAAGTCATAAAAGGGCCAAGTTTGAAGACCCCTCAACCCTTCCTGTCTCCTGTCCCGATTTAAATCTGAAATAATCAAACCACTCTTGATTTTAAAAGTGAGCTACAGTTCCCAAAAGCTTATGCCTTTTAATAACATTTGTTCGTTGGAAAGGGATTGCCTGGCTCCTTCTGGTTTTTGATCAAAATAATGAAAGTACGATTGAAAACAAAGAAAATGTCCATGGGCTGGATTCATTAGCTTAAGGTTGTATAAAACACACCCACCCACACACACACAAATGCCCCAAAGCATACAAGAACATTATAACTGGAGGGCAGAAGGCACACTTAATAATAGTAATAATAATGATAAAGTTGGAAGGGACCTTGGAGGTCATCTAGTCCAATCCCCTGCTCAGACAGGAAACCCTACACCATTTCGGACAAATGTCTCTTCTTAAAAACTTCCAGTGTTAGAGCATTCACTGCTTCTGGAGGCAGGTTGTTCCACTGGTTAATTGTTCTAACTGTCAGGAAGTTTCTCCTTAGTTCTAGGTTGCTTCTCTCTTTGGTGAGTTTCCAACTTAGGCTAAACCCAGTGGCTGACTTCTGACAACAGAATGAATGACAGTCCTGTTTTAGCCTAGTATGTTATACAATCCTAGCCTCTCTGTGTTGCTGTGTTTAGTGTACTTATGAAATGTAATTATGCAATTACCTCAATTTGCTACGGCGATTAGTGACATTCAAGTAGGATAAAATCTAAGCAGTCCTTGTGCGCATCAGAAACAAGCAATCTCTGACCCACCACATGCTTTTCAGCAAGTGACAAACCGGAGTTATTGGTGAGGGATTTCACTCTTTTTGATCTGTCGTGATCCCTGTTTGAAATTTCCTTTGGAATAAACAATGGGCCCACAACAGTTTCTGCAAGTGCCCCCCCCCCAATATACTGTATTGCTAACATGGAATCCCTGGGCATTTGCTCCGGAAAGCCTGCCCTGTGAATCTCTTGGCAGATGAAGAGGCACACAGTCAATCAATCAGAATAGAGCTGGAAGGCACCTTGGAAGGTCATTTAGTCCAACCCCCTGCTCAGGCAGGAAACCCTCTACCATTTCAGACAAATGACTGTCCAGTCTCTTCTTGAAAACCTCCAGTGTTGGAGCATTCACAGCTTCTGGAGGCAGGTTGTTCCACTGATTAATTGTTCTAACTAGCAGGAAGTTTCTCCTTAGTTCCAGGTTGCTTCTCTCCTTGATTAATTTCCATCCGTTGCTTCTTGTCCTGCCTTCAGGCGCTTTGGAGAATAGCTTGACTCCCTCTTCTTTGGGGCAGCCCCTGAGATACTGGAACACTGCTATCCTGTCCCCCCTCGTCCTTCTCTTCATTAAACTAGACATCCCCAATTCCAACAACCGTTCCTTGTATGTTTTAGCCTCCAGTCCCCTAATCATCTTTGTTGCTCTTCTCTGTATTCTTTCTAGAATCTCAACATCTTTTTTACATTGTGGTGACCAAAACTGTTCCTCTGTGTAATTGTCCTCACTGTTAGGAAGTTTCTCCTTAATTCCAGGTTGTTTCTCTCCTTGATTAGTTTCCACCCATTGTTTCTTGTCTTGCCTTCTGGTACTTTGGAAAATAAGTTGACCCCCCCCTCCGCCCCTTGTTGCAAGCCCCCCAAAAAGGGGGGGGGAGGAAGGCAGATAGGCAGGCTACTGGTAATTTTCTGCAATTGCTGAATCGAAAGGGGGAAATGCTTGGCACTTTATTACTATTCAGAGAACACTGCAGTCCAATTCACTCTGCCACTCATTTCTCCCCCCCCTAAATTATTTTGTTGCATGCACAGGTCAGAACCTAGACTATGTCAGAATCCAATTATATTTCATCTCTAGTTATCGACTATGGAAAACCCCATTTCTGCCCTCTCTGGATGCTGTCATACGATGAAGGGGAAGGGGGGTGAACAAAGGGGTTTTATGGCCCTCACTTCCTTTGGTACAACTTCAAAGGGATTGAATGTGGATACCACCAAAAGGATTAAATCATAACAATGGGGCATCAGCTTTCATCTACTCCTCTCTGAAGTCTCCCTTCCACCGGCAGCAAGGAAAAAGGGGGTGGAAATGTAACGCCTGGGATTGTGGCTGGAAGGATGGTGGGGTGGGGTGGGGCTGCTGGGGACCCCTTAAAACCTTGAACCGTAGGGCTTGGGCCCCAGGTCCTGTCTAGAACGCCTGCAACCATTTTCTCTTAATAAAGGATGCCTGTTGGAAGAAATATTCCAAGAGTTCTGTCTTCTTAAGATGCAAAGTGGGGTGGGTCCTTATCCTGTCTCTCTCTCTCTCCTAATCTCAAAGGATAAATCACATGTGAATTATTTAGCCCATTTTTGTGGCCTATTGCTACTAGGAAGTGGTGCTGTGGGGATAAATGTCAGAGAAAGAAAAGAAAAGAAAGGCTGTGTTTACATTCTAGGCTTAACTAGGTCAGGTGTAAACCTAGTTGCTGCTTTTAAACATGCTATTTACCTGTTAGACTTGGTTATTTCTAACCCTGGTTAGATTTTTTTGGGTGGGGGCGAATTTCACTGTGTTGCATGCATCCTACTTGGTTTTCCCTTTTTATTTTTCAACCTTGCCAACTTTTTAAGATTGGTTGGGAAATTCTCAGAGTTGAAGTCCACCCCTCTTCAAATTGTCAAGATTGAAAAAAAATACCTCGTTGAAGTTTTTAATGCAAAGCACAACCCCAGGAAAAAGGGACAATTCTGTGCAATGACATGTGAAAAATGAATTTGAAGGGGAAGGGGAAGAGATGCTGCTTAGGAAACAATTGGATAAGAGAGGGAGGAGCCCCCAGTGACTTAACGGTCAAAGGAAGAAACTTAGGATAGATTTGCCTTAGAGTTGCCCTAACAAACCAAGCAGTTAAAGGCGATGATGGGAAGTTTCTATTCTGTCCATGTAGCCTTATAAAAAAGTAGAAGAGAGAGAGAGAGAGAGATTGTTATTTCCTTCACTCAAAGAGCCATACCGATTTCCGGGTCAATTCTCCATCAGATCACAATTTTGCCAAAGTTGGTAAACAAGAAGGAAAAGAATGCCAAAGAATGCCAAGTTGCTTCTCCAGTTGTTCTAGATCTGTTGGATCCTCCTTAGATTTTTTGAAGCTGGAGAGAGACATCCAATCCTTTGATATGTATATATTTTTTAAAAGCAAGTTTTTAAAAAGTGGGGAGGAATCCAGAAACTTGAATAAGAAAAGGGAAAAAAACAAAATTGGAATAGGTTGTCCTACTACAGCTGGTAAGAAGCTAGGGGGAGCTATTATTTTAATAGAAAGCAGCAACACTGAGCAAAGATTAATCTAGTTGCATGTTTGCTGTCCTTAGCCCTGAATTTGGAGCAAAGTGCATTTGATTTCACAAACCGGCTGTAAGTTCAGTGATAAACATATACCTCCCCCCCGGGTGAGATTCCATGATTTACAGAAGCGATACCTCAAGGCAGGCGGAAGATTGTGAAGGTAAAGCACAGACTTGTCAGATTCAGCCCTTCACGTCATTTGAATAAGCAGGGCCTGTTTTAGGACATCGCTTAATTTCCTAATCTCCAAATTTATCTTATCATTAAAATATACATTCCAGGAAGGGTGGTCCCACTGTTTTCTGCAACTACTTTTTCCATGCTTGCTTTTTCTTGGAAAAGAAGAAAACGTAAAAGAAATCTAGATATCTTTTGACACGAGTTTAGTTTTTGTCAAACCGATAGCTCGCTTCCCATGACTAAACAGTAGTCAAGTTAGCTAACAGTAATATGATATGAAATAACATAAAAACAGAGCAGGAAATAAAACCAAATCAACCTAATAACGAAAGATGACCTTTGGCTGAAATAAAAGCAACAGTTGGTTTTGGGAGATAGGAGGAAGAGCTGCAGATTTGGCAATGATCAGATAAGAGATGGCTGAGCCCCTAGAACAGGGATGTCAAACTCAATTTCATTGAGGGCCGCATCAGCATTGCGGTTGCCCTCGGGGTGTGTGTGGCCAGGGTGGGTGCGGCCTACTGGGTGGGTGTGGATGGAGTGGGTGTGACCTACTGGATGGGCATGGCCAGCTCTGCATCATTCACATCAAGGGTGCCTGTGGGGGCCTGGGCAGGAGTGGGACAGATCTGAGGGTCTCTGGCAGAAAAGGGTGGGACCAGGGCAGAGCCCATATGTGAAGTAGGCGAGTGCCATTTACTGGCCACTTCCAGGTGATGGTGCATTTCTTCATTCCTCACAAAGGGTGATACCTCTCCAGCAAGTTCTTCCACTGGTTAATTGTTCTCACTGTCAGGAAGTTTCTCCTTAGTTCTAGGTTGCTTCTCTCCTTGATTAGTTTCCATCTGTTGCTTCTTGTCCTGCCTTCAGGTGCTTTGAAGAATAGCTTGACTCCCTCTTCTTTGTGGCAGCCCCTGAGATACTGGAACACTGCTATCATGTCCCCCCTTGTCCTTCTCTTCATTAAATTAGATATATCCAATTCCATCAACCTTTCCTTATATGTTTTAGCCTCCAGTCCCCTGATCATCTTTGTTGCTCTTCTCTGCTCTCTGCACATCTAGTCAAAAGGGTTTGAATTCAGAAGGGTTGGAAGTTTGAAAAGCAGACCATCTGGATGAGCCCAAGGCATCCAGCATCGTCTATATTTGAGCATCATTGTCACTGGTACTGTGTATCTCAGTACCTCATTAGCTACCCACCCACACCACTTCTTTTGCGGCCGTGGAGCTCCCAAGATTTAGCATTGCTAAAATCAGATGCTGTAATTTCTTAAAAGATGGAGTAATAAAAACAAAATAAAGCTAAACCAAAACTTATAGACAGTCCTCTCCAGCAACGCCAACTTATTGCTGACATATTTCCTGCAGTGTTTAGAGCAGGGGTCCCCAACCCCTGGTCCAGTGGTGGCGAACCTATGGCACGGGTGCCAGAGGCGGCACTCAGAGCCCTCTCTGTGGCCACGTGCGCCGTCGCCCCAGTCCTAGGCCTTCAGCTGGGTTTTATAAAACCTTTTCGCTTTAGGCCTCCGTCGCCGTGTGCAAAAAAAAAAAGGTTCAATCAATCAGTCAATTTCAACTTCTCGCAGGAAAGAAAAAGATCTTGCAAAGTTGGAATTGATTGATTGAACTTTTTAGTCCCACCCAGTCTGCTATTACCACCGCAGCCACGCCCACCCGATGGGCCACACCCACCCGATGGGCCACAACCACCCAGCACCCGACGATGCATAAGTGGGTTTTGGGTTGCAGTTTGGGCACTCGGTCTCTAAAAGGTTCGCCATCACTGCTCTGGTCTGTGGACTGTGCACTGGTCTGCAGCATGCCAGCAACTGGTCCATGCAAACAATCGAAGCCCCATCTGTGGGATGCAGGAAGCAAATGAAACCAGGCCCCCCTCTGGCCGGCAGAAAAATGTCTCTCCACGGAACTGATCCCTGGTGCCCAAAAGGTTGGGGGGCGCTGCTTTAGACGATTTATATATATATTTTCCCTCAAAAGTGTATTCCACAGCTGTAAAAGGATGCTATCTGATTACACGTCAAACACCGAATAATATTTATTTCATTCTATTTTCACATTTCCACCTAGCCAGTATAAATATAAATGTGGAATGCAGTTTTCAAAAATGTTCCTCTTTTTAAAGACAGAGACGTGCACCCACGGAGAGCAGTCAGGGTGCATTTGAAAAAAAAAGTATCAGCTTCCCACTTCGTTTCGTAGAAAGAGATTCCCAAAACTTTTGCACGTCTTAAGAAGTTGCCGCCTCTTCCTCTGGGCTGCCATCCCACTGGAGCTTCAGCTCCAAGCCACTGAACAAACTGGGGAAAGGTCCATTGAGTTGATGAGTGTCCAGGATATTTGGGGGAATATCTGAAGTCTGAGGCTCATTTTTTAATCCCCAGCTTTCTTGAGCTAGGCAGTCTGTAATTTGGAATCCCAGTGAATTGGAATGCAAAAAATTATCAATCCAGGCTGAGAGACCGAAGGCTGGCGGTTGCCCTGCGCTGTGATCTTGAGGGAGGTTGTTGCATGAAGAGTGTGCAAATAAGGGTGGTGGGGAGACGGTTAACAGTAGAGAATCAGCTCCCTCCAAGATAGCATTTTGGCCAACTTCTGAGCTGGAAGGTAGGGCCTCTGCCTGCTTTCTGTAGCTTCCTCCGCTTCTGTCCACAGTGATAGGTTTCCATTCTCCCAGAAGTCTCGGAGATTCTTGTGGTGGACCTTTTGAGTCTTCCTGAAGTGGGAGATGTTGAATCTGGGGGCTGGTTTCTACTCCCAACCCTTCCTCCTGTGGAATTGTGGTCTCCGGCAACTCTTTGTTAGTCCTTTCTGGTTTCTGGGCTTTATAGCGTCCATTGCTTATTAAACAATGGTTTGTCTTGTGGCTGGCCCCTTCAACGCATAATCCATACGTTAATGTGGAAGGATTGTCCCCTAGGATACGCAACCGGCTGTTCTTGATCACTTGTGGGGCATATCCAACTGGAAGACCATTCAAGGGTTGGGCAAGAGGCTGGAATGGTGGCGTTTTGGATTGTTGCTGGTAAGCTGTCACTGTTGGTCTGAATAATTTTTGGTTCTCTGGCATACCCTGGATGTAATGGCTAATCTCACTGGAACACACCCCTGGTTGGATAATCTTGGATAAATCATAAGGGCTCAGGGCATGGTCCACATTTAATATGAGAGGCTGGAAACGGGAAATGCTTTTGAAATCCTATCAAGGAAGAAAATTCAGTATTAGTTGCTAGTTCAGAGCCTTATTAAAAATATGCAATTTAAAATTTAGATTATTGATTAAAAGTTAACTTATCCCTCTTCAATTTGATTGTTATATATTGATAAATTCAAAACTAAGTTCCAGTTACATACACTTTCTCCAGGGACACTAATAATATTAGAGCAGTGTTTTTCAATCTTGGCAGCTTGATAATATGTGGACTTCAAGTCCACAGGTTTACAAGCTGCCAAGGCTGAGAAACACTGCATTAGAAGGTGCCAGAATCACAGATCACTAATTAACTAGATCACCAGATTACTTTAATTTGAATATAATTAATAATTCACTGAATCTGGTGGTAATCCATTCAATACAATACAATTCTGGTTTAACCATTTTTAACAGACAATGGACAATTTTTATCATTCAGACTTTAGCTACATTTAACAGACTTATGTCCATTAAATCAAGAGCTTGTCCATTAAATCTTACTTTAAATTTCTCTACACTTTTTACATCAATTATCTCGCTATACAAATGATGTAAATTAATGCAAATGATATAAGTGTGGATTTAGTGGACATTTGGATTTAACAGACATCCCCTCTCCCCAAGTATCTGATATTAAATTCAGACTTTATCATACAACAACTGCTAATTACAGAACAGCATTCATACTGGCAAGCCATGTTTAAGGCAGCGGTATTCAGAATCAAAGAAAAATTCCATATTGTAAAGGACTGTGTCACTGTGACTCTATCAAAGTTGAGGTAAGGGAATGTCCTCTTAAGGTCTGCATTCACTAAGGATACACAATGCTCTGTCATTGCCCTCATTTTACACTCCTCTCAGACTTCTCCCAGACCAATTACATAGGAACATAGAACGCCAAGAACTTTGGCGTTTTATTACAGTGACTGCTGTATATGAAATGTGACTTGAATATGTTGAACCTGTTCTTCTGAACCAAATGAAGCTTATCTGTCTCCAAATGGAGACACTTATGCTCAAGATAGAGGATTTGTTTCATTGTAATGGAGCAGAGAAGAAATAGAATTCCTGTTTTGATCTTTTCCAAAGCATATTGATAAATGAGATATATATTGAGATCATAAATCATAATTTATGAGCCAGCTTGGTCTAATGTTTAAGGCACCAAGTTAGAAACCAGAAGCCTGTTCTAGTCCTGCCTTAGGCATGAAAATCACTTGGGTGACTTTGGGTCATGACTCTCTCTCTCTCTCTCTCTCTCTCTCTCTCTCTCTTTCTCTCTCTCTTTCTCTCTCTCTGTCTCTCTGTCTCTCTCTCTCTCTGTCTCTCTCTCTCTCATACACACACCACCTTGAATTATTTATAAAGATAATGTAGATGAAAAAAGGCAGATGAAAAAATAATGAAGACTTTTATGGTAATTGAAAATTACATACCAGAGATGTGGGTTGCTGAATGGTGTATTGTTTAACATACTTATACATCAAGTAAAATACAGTTCCAAAGGTAAATATGATTATAAATATAAACATTCCAAATAAATATGGCAGCCAGGTGTTATCTATGGACAGAAGACAACAAATTAATTAATTAATTTGGAGACATGCAGAAGTTAAAAAAAAAATCCTGAATTGTCCAAAACGTCTAGGGCAGGACTGATAATAACCATCTTTCTATGTGTATTTAAAAGAACCAATAATTTCATTCTTTGAATTATCAAAACATGCTTAATTGTATGGGAAAGAGAACAAAAATAAAAATCAACCAAAGATTGGCAAAAAAAAAAAGGCTACTTGCAGGTATAACCTCTAATCTAGATTTATATAAATAAGAGTCGCTCTTACAGGGAAATCAAATAATTCTAGTTTGTTCACCTCATTCCTATTTGTTTCATTTTTTATCCTGTAATACCTCCTAAAAATGGATGGGGACAAACAAAAACAACAACAAAAAAGAATTGCTAGAAATAAACCATGATTTTTATTCAGATATAATGACAGATCATGATTAGAAAATAGGATTATAACTATATTGCTGCAAATGGTCGCTTGTTGAAAAAAATGAGCCATGGTTTCATTTTGAGGGTGGGTCTAGCATGGCAAGCAAAAACAAACCAGGTTAGGGCTGTGTATACACAACAGAAAAAATCTGTTTGCTAATCCAGATTTAAATATTAGCATGTTACATGAACAGCCACATTTCAGTCCTCGAAAAACATCTTGATAGCTGGTGCCGCTGATTTTTTCAAAAGTGTTAGTTTGTAGTCCTGGTTAAATGTTCTGCAATTCTGTCTGATGAAATTAAATTAAAACGACCCAGCTTAAAACTATGACATCTATAAAGGGCTTAATTTGTATTGTATTCAATACAATACTGCACTCAAGATGGACAGTGATTAATATTTATATGTTACTTATATGTAAGGGTGTAGGTCTATGCACATATTGTATATAGTATGTTTAAATGTGTGTTATGTATGTTTACACTTTAAGAGCAAGCAACTAAATTTCATTTTTAATGTGTGCCATTGTGCCCACAGTAAAAAATGACAATAAAGGTTGTGTGTCTGTCTATCTGTCTGTCTGTCTGTCTGTCTGTCTGTCTGTCTGTCTATCTATCTATCTATCTATCTATCTATCTATCTATCTATCTATCTATCTATCCATAAGTCAAGATATGGAAACCAAACAAAGGAGTCAATAAAAAGGCAGAAAGTAAAACTTTAAAGTTTTCTCCTAGTTGCAAAGAGGATAGAGATAAGAAGAGAAAACAGGTAACCCTTATGAATTTTAAAAGTTTGTTGTTTGGGTTTTTATTTTTATATATTTATTAGGTTTTTAGATCACTGCAATCTTATGATTCTCAACGGTTTACATGAATAAATTGTCCACAATAATATACCAAAAATATAATAAAACCCCAAAGCATCATAATCATGAATTTAGTATCCCAACAATAGAGCAATAATTACCTATAATGTTCTCAGAATTAAGTTAAAAAGCCCCCTGAGCAGTAGTGGGGTTCAAATATGTGAAGAACTGGTTCTCTGTGTGGATGCCACTTCCGGAAGTCCATTCTGGGCCTGGGCAACAAAAAATTAGCTACCAGTTCTGCTGAAATGGTGCAAACTGGCTGAATCCCACCACTGCCCCAGAGAGCCCCATTTATCCTTTTTTGTTATGCTAAAGATAAAGGCAGAACTATATGAGGACATCACCTGCTTGAACTGTTTTATTTATTTATTTCATACGGCGTAATAGAATACAGGATTAATGCACAAAACCTCACAAAAACAGCAAATAAAATGTGTATCAGAATAGAAAACATCAAAGCAGTGAACCATTTTAAAAACATGCCACATACGTGATGAGTAATATTATGAATAAAATTCTATTATGTGTGCATAGTTACTGGGATGGGTAAACCTATCGCCGGATATCTAGATCATTTAGCCACTGGGCAGCACTGCCCTTGAGACGACGTATTTCATGCAGAGAGCCAGGGAATTTTTCTGAGAGGGCATTTCTTTGCAGTAGGATGCAGAGTGCTTGAACTTTTAAAGAAATATTTCTAGTTCACAAAAAGAAAACAACTGTGTGAAGAATCAGATTGGGCATCACAACCACACCTGATAATGTCCGTACTCGAAACGTGCAGGACTTGCTGATTTTGTCAGAATATCGGATGTGTATCGTTCCATTATATTCTGTGTCAGGATCCAAGTCATTGATGTTAAATTCTTCATTATTTACATTTTTTTCCCACTAAATCGAGAGGCGAGAGAGAGATAGAGAGAAAGAGAGAGAGAAAATCAGTTTCCAAAGTCAGCTGAAAGTCCACACAACAGAGAATTTATGGAGAGTGTGTATGTGGTAGTGGATTACTTTGGATAATTTGGGGGGCCCTTATTCTAGTGCAGTATTTCCCAAACTTGACAATTTTAAGGCATGAGGACTTCAACTCCCAGAATTCCACAGCATGCCTTAAAATTGTCAAGTTTGGGAAACACTGTTCTAGTGGTAGAGCTCCCTGATCCAGCCTATAACCTCAAATCCCATCTTCTTTGATCTCTCCCCTTCCTCTGATCTTGTTTTTTCTAAGCCAAGCTGCCAATTTTCCCCTGCATAGATTCCATACATCTGGTATATGCATTGTAAAAAAGGGTGGGGCTTCAATGATAATATTATTTTTATAATTTTAAAATTTTCATCTTGAACTAGCCTGATTTTAATGTTAATTTTATTGATTATACTGTTCACCACCCAGAGGCTCTCCCTGAGGGAGATGGGTGGTTAAGAAACACGACAAACAAACAAACAAACAATAAGGGGGATCAGGGGGCTGGAGGCTGAAACATATAAGGAACAGTTGCTGGAATTGGGTACGTCTAGTTTAATGAAGAGAAGGACAAGGGGGGACAGGATAGCAGTCTTCCAATATCTCAGGGGCTACCCCAAAGAAGAGGGAGTCAAGCTATTCTCCGAAGCGCCTGAAGGCAGGACAAGAAGCAATGGATGGAAACTCATCAAGGAGAGAAGCAACCTAGAACTAAGGAGAAACTTCCTGACAGAACAATTAACCAGTGGAACCACCTGCCTCCAGAAGCGGTGAATGCTCCAACTCTGGAAGTTTTTAAGCAGAGACTGGACAGACATTTGTCCGAAATGGTATAGGGTTTCCTGCCTGAGCAGGGGGTTGGGCTAGATGACCTCCAAGGTCCCTTCCAACTTTATTATTACTATTATTATTATTATTATTATTATTATTATTACTATTATGGTTCATCGCACAGTCAGCCAGATGTTCAGACTGGATTTGGCATTTTGTCTACCTATCGAGTCCTTACCCAGGACCTGGGATAGGCAGATGTGGATGTCTGATGGTATTACAGGTATCATCGCAGGATGGAAGCAGTTCCTAGTAAGGCCGCCTTTTGCAATTGAATTATTATTATTATTATTATTATTATTATAGCTGTGGTCCCCATCTTGACATTTTTACCCTCTGAGGACATCCATACAGGATCCAATTCCTTTTTAGGCTCATTGTACATGCTAGTCTTTGACTGTAATAATTTACGCTTATTGTATCGATTGCATGTGCCATTAAGGTAAGCCCATGATCATTCATGGGTCCCCTTTCTTACTTACCTTCAGCTGGGTCTTTGCGCAGAACATTGTTATTTCGTAGTGGAACTCAATATCAAGTTGGTTGAAAATGTCCGCTACAGTCAGAAGGGAGTCATTATCATCCTTGAAAGGTGTGTAAGGAGGACGAATAACAAACTTGATGGACTGAACGCTGGGTGTACATTTTACATCAATATTCTCAATATTAGCTAAAAAAAGAAAGAAAAAAAAGAAAGAAGAAAAAAGAAGAAAGAAGAAGGAAAGAAAGAAAGAAAGAAAGAGAGAGAGAAAGAAAGAAAGAGAGAAAGAAAGAAAGAAAGAAAGAAAGAAAAAAGAAAAAGAAAGAAAGAAAGAAAGAAAGAAAGAAAGAAAGAAAGAAAGAAAAAGAGAGGAGAGGAGAGAGAGGAGAGGAGAGAGAGGGAGAGAGAGAGAGAGGGAGGGAGGGAGAGAGAGGAGAGAGGAGAGGAGAGGAGAGGAGAGGAGAGAGGGGGAGAGAGGAGAGGAGAGAGAGAGAGGGAGAGAGAGGGAGGAGGAGAGAGGAAAGGAGAGAGGAGAGGAGAGGAGAGAGAGGGAGAGAGAGAGGGAGGGAGGGAGAGAGCGAGAGGAGAGAGGAGAGGAGACAGGGAGAGAGAGAGGGAGAGAGGAGAGAGAGAGAGGGAGAGAGAGGGAGGAAGAGAGAGGAGAGAGGAGAGGAGAGGGAGAGAGAGAGAGAGGGAGAGAGAGAGGGGGGGGGATTAGTTTCAGACTAATGATAAATAGTCAAGTGTTTTAGTTGTTTTCTTGCAGACGTTTTATGGCCCATCTAGGTAACCTCTTCAGTGCTAGAAGGAAGTAGGGTTAACAGAGAGCAAACCCCACTCCTTTCTAGCACTGAAGAGGTAACTTAGTTGGGTCATGAAACATCTGCAAGAAAAAAACAACATCAAAGAACAGTAAATAGCCCACAATTCAACTGTGAGCTACAAATGTTGTTTACAGAGTATCCTTCACAAGATTAGTTCTACTGGTAATCAGTAGCATCCACGGGGAGCGATAAAAAGAAGTCAAGGAGTGGTTGCAACACAAAAGTGAAGCCTTGCCCCTTTGTATGTGTGTGTGAAGTCAGCACATACACAAAAAGAGGAGATTTCATTGCGTGATCACCATCTTGACTTTTTTGGTAACCCCCTCCTGTACATCACTGGAGGTAACATTCATGTACTGTATTCTAAACTTAATTTAAATGTCAAACATCCAGTGAACCACATCTACCTGTCTATCTGTCTGCCTGCTTGTCTGCCTGCTCATCCTTCTGTCTGTCTATCAATCTTTTCCATTTTTGAGATTGGAAGCCATCTCTTCTGTGTTTTCACAATGGTTCCATCTACTCAAAACAATGCTGATCCCCCCCCCCCGTCACTTCAGCCTTTACATTTAGGGTTCATCGTGGTTATTTTATCTCCATAGTTTAGTAGGTTGTGCAAACCCAGCCCATTTGCCAAGTGAGTGGTTCATTGGGCAAACCCAGAAGATGGCTCCATTCACACAACCCACTAAACCAGCCATCACACTCAATGTATTGAAGTATAACTGAGTTAAATGACCTGAGTTCACTCAGCAGGATAGGCTAAGCAAAAACTCGACTTAGCCTGTTGTGAGAATGCAGCTGCTGGGTTTATAACTGATTATGTTAAGTGTTACTGCAATGTGTTTCTCTTTTATCCATTGAGGCCAAAGAAGGTCTACTTTATGGCAGACAGTAAAGAAAATTAGTGAAGGATTAGCACAGCTTCAAAACATTTCAGAAGTCCTCAGCAAGTCTCTGGGAGCCTAATTTCCTGTAATTCCTATCTGGATTTTTTTTTTGAAATTATTTTTCCTCAATAAAGACAAAATGCAAGAGGATCACAACATGTAATGAAACAAATCCCCTTTTCATACCCATGAATTACTTCAGTTAAATACCAAGAGCCAATGGACAGTCCTGCCCTTGTTTACACGAACTTCCATTTCTGCTTCTTGTATTGTTCATTACATTTATTGATACCTTCGCTTATCCAACTGGTGCCCCGCCTTTCGGAGGAAATTCAAATCAGCTGGCAATTTCCAGCATTAAAATCCACCCTAGCTGGCCAATAAAACAAAGGTATCACGAGGGGTAATAAAAAAAAAGTTAAAACGAAAGCAATAAACAACTACTTGACAGATGGAAACTGACTCAGAAAAAATGCCGATGTCATGAACAAACAGGCTGGAGATCCAGCATTCACCCTGTTTACAACACAGTTCACGAGAAGCACTTACTGTCTTCACGAGGACAGAATCTCGAGGATACGACCCAGTCGGAGATGCAACAATTGGGAACCACAGCTCTCACTTGAGCATGATAGCGTTCGGTCAAATTCTCCGTCTCGTGAGTGAGATTGCAGATGTTCTGGGTGGTATTTTGGCACTCGGGTTTACTCTGCCAGGTCAGGTCGCCATACCTGTGACCACACCAGACAGATGATTACTCACAACAGGCTTCGCATCTGACATACAGGTGTAGACCAGGAACCAAGAGAGATGGCATCCAAGAGGATTAAAAGACAAAGTAAATATGGGTCAATCTGCATTTACCAAAACTGAACCGTGGGCCAGAAGGTGCAACCCCTTGGTGGCTTGACCCATAAATGTCACCATCACCTCACCACATCTTGTGGAAGGTATAACTATTTTTAGGTTTGTACGGATATAACCAATTTAATAGGTTACAAGATTTATTTTCTGGATGAAAATACACGTACGTTCATAATAACTAATTTCTTGGTTAGTTTTGTGCGTGCATGTGTCTGTCTCTCTTTCTGTAGCTAGCCATTTTGGATGAACGGGTAAATATGCTTCTTCTCCCATCCTTTGGGTATAATGAATTAACATTTTTGTTAATTTTGGCCGTGGCAGTGTTTCACAACCTTGGCAACTTTGAGATATGTGGACTTCAACTCTCCGAATTCCACAGCCAGCATTCTGGGAATTGAAGTCCACATATCTTAAAATTGCCAAGTTTGGAGAACATTGGACTATGGTTTTATTGCAGGATGAGGGAGGCTTATAATCTGGGAATGTCCCAGTGAGTCATAGATTTCTGACCTATACTGTTTCTCTGTGCAAGACAAGTTGTAGCCTTTCCTAAAAGGCAAGATAGAAATCTTCCAATGCTATCATGCTTTCTGGTTCAGAATTCCAAAAGTTTAAATGTTACAATAATGTTGATGACACTGAACCTGTCCAGTGATAGCACCCAGATAAGCAGGGATTAACACCGGACAAACAAACAAACAGAAAACAATTCCCTAGTCAAGGAACCACCAAGGGTAAAACCACACACCCCCATTAACAGGCAGGGCAAGCTACTGTATATAAGCAAGGTATAAATCCACACTCACACTGATATCACCTAATCGAGTATTAAAACAGCTGCAAACAAAGAAACAAGCTCAGACAGCACCAAGGGCTCCACATATATACCTCCCTTTCCCTCAGATAATGTATCCTCATCCTCATCAATTAAAAATTATAGTAACCATGCAACTCTAAAGGACTTTGGGCAGTGTTTAATTGGCGAACTGCACTGTGCCATTTAGAGAGTAGTAATTTTTGAATAACTGAGGTTCAAATTATTCCCCCCCCTTTTGGGGGGTTAATAATGTGGGGTGATGATGTTAGCACATATAATGTTACCCAGTTTGAGTAATGAAACACCTGCAAGAAAACAACCAAGCTCAGAGAACGCCCCCTCAGTTCAACCCAGATCTACAAATATTCTCCTTTATGGCGGTTAATAAAGAATGTATATCTAGAGGAGAGTTCCAACAGGGCAAACAAAATCTGAACTTTTTATCATAATGCAGAACTAACTGTTCTTACCCAAAAGGTCAGTGGTTGCTATGAAAGGAATCAGTTACAATATTTGCTTTGGAATTCAAATAAAGTATATACACTTAGAGTATTAGGTATACTCATGAATAAGGGAAGCCCATGGATGGCAGAGGTTACTTTTACACCACACTGTTGTCCCCTTATAGTAGCAGTTCCCAATCTTTTTGGCAACAGGGATAGGTTTCATGGAAGACAATTTTTCCACGGATTGTGGGTGGGGTGGGGAAGGAGAAGCGTGCAACCTAGATCCCTCGCATGCAGTTTTGTTCACCTGTTGCTCACCTCCAGCTGGGCAGCTCGGTTCCTAACAGGCCACGGACCGGTATTGGTCCATGGCCCAGGTGTTGGGGACCTCTGCCATATAGATTCTCGAGAATACAAGCCAGAGTTCAAATCACAGAATTCGAAGCCAAAGAAAAGTATAACTTCAGCTGCTTTCAGCAGAAGTAGAAGTTATTTATGATCTGTACTTCTAAGCAAGAGGCCTGGGACTAGGGCAATGGTGCGCATGCCCACAGAGAGGGCTCTGCATGCCACCTGTGGCACGCGTGCCATAGGTTCGCCACCACGGGTTTGGGATTTAGTGAATTGTTAAGTCAGAGCAGGACACAATAGGGGTAATTGGCATAATTCAAGAACCGAATGTGTTGCAAGGGCACAGTGCCTAAGAAAAGAGGAAAGTTAATCATTAGAAAGATTTTAAGGTCATTGTCTACTGATTTTTAGCAATGGATTGTTTGGGGAAATTTTGATCTTTCATTTTCAACAATGAGATAATGAAAGGGGTTTTGTAATATGTTTAAATTTCCTGAGTGTCCTATCAGATTATATATGTTAATACATTTTATTTCTTTTAAAAATCCACTTAACAATGCAATATTGTATGTTTATCGGTAACTATTAACATGTGAGTTTACATTTCATAATACTGTGTGATGCATTGATACTTAGGGGTAAGGATTGAGTTTCATTTTAAAAAGTTCCTCTTGGAGTTGCACATAACCTAATGTTTCTTCATCTGGTGACACAACAGATACCACTGTTTACAATACCCTATTTGAAATATCCATGGATTCAGCTCATACAATACAGGACACCAATTTTTATGAAAAAGCAGAGCATCCTTACGTCTTATACTGAACATCGTATAGGGTGCCTGGGGGTGTCTCCCCTTTAATCTTCCACGTGAAGATATTTTCAAAGTTTGTGGACCAAAATGTTGCTTCTTGAATGACTGGTGGTCTTTTCCCCAGTAAATTTCCTGCAAGGAAGCATGAACAAGAATTCAAGATTAGCTTTGGTGGAAAATTCTGTTACAATTCTTTGCTTCCGTGAAAGCCACCGCTTTCTCTTATCTGAACTCTACCACCATGGGTCTCAGAGTTTGTAACAAGAAACACAGAAGAAAAGAGGCATATCTTAGAATATCCCACAAGAATTATAACTGACTTGTAAATCTTCATGCTGGTGTTTTCGGCTTTGTGCTCCTAGAAGCACGAAGCCGAAAACACCAGCCTGAAGATGATGAATGAGACTTCGTTGAAACGTCGCCAAGACAATTCCAATTTGATGCGGAAGAAAACCCGAATAACCAAAGACCTACATACAAACACCTGCGAAAACCTCAGAAAACAAATAAATATATATACCGTATATGCTGGTGTATAAGATGACTTCTGGAAGCGCTAAACTCGATGCCAAAGACAGGGGTCGTCTTATATGCCGAGTCGTCTTATACGCCGGAAATACTGGTAGTTTCCGGCGTATAAGACGACGTTCTAGGAATGCGGCTCGGCGATAAAGATGGGGGTCGTCTTATACGCCGGGTCGCCTAATACGCCGGCATATACGGTATTTCCTTATGAAGGAAGGATTTCAGGCTATATCCAGGATTTCCAACTATATTTGCAAAAACGCTCAGGAAAAGATGAAGCTAGTGGCTCCAATATGTGACGTTTGTGTCATTTTAACTACGTTTAGAAGTTTGTGGGCTATGTTGGACCCATTTGGCAAGGTTAAAGTTCAACGTGTAGCACAAATACCTCCAAAAGGTCCAAGCCATTAGCCCCGTTAAGCAGGCTGCGTGAAGGGAGACTCTGTGTTAGAAGATGCCTTTTCTAATGTTAGGGAACTCCAAGAAAGGAAAATTGCTCAGTCCCCCAGGTCTAATCCTTAACCATAGCAGATGAGAAGCAAACCAATCATTTTTCTAGTTGTGCCATGGGGCTTTAGCTGGAAGGAGAGATGGCCTAATCTGAGATTGGGTGTCTGAGCCTGTCGTAATTGGGCATCTGCTAAGACTCGCTCCAGGAGGGGTTTCAGATCCCCTAAAATCTCCTCCTTCTCATCTAGTCTCCATAGTCATGGTTCTCCAAAGGTGCTTTTCAAAAGGCAATTGGACTGGGGGTGGTGGTTATTTCACCTTTGAAAATGTTTCACTTCTCATCCAAGAAGCTTCTTCAGAACTGTTTTCATGGAGGGGGGGAACCCAAGAAAGTTGAGTACCTTTTGAAAAGCACCTTTGGGATGTCTGTTCTTTCTCCTTTTTGTATTTCTTAAGATAGATTTTCCATTTGTGAGCAGCCATTAGATAATAGTAATAATAATAAAGTTGGAAGGGACCTTGGAAGTCATCTAGTCCAACCCCCTGCTCAGGCAGGAAACCCTATACCATTTTGGACAAATGGCTGTCCAGTCTCTTCTTAAAAACTTCCAGTGTTGGGGCATTCACTGCTTCTGGAGGCAGGTGGTTCCACGGGTTAATTGTTTTAACTGCCAGGAAATTTCTCCTTAGTTCTAGGTTGCTTCTCTCCTTGATGAGTTTCCATCCGTTGCTTCTTGTCCTGCCTTCAGGCACTTTGGAGAATAGCTTGACTCCCTCTTCTTTGGGGCAGCCCCTGAGATACTGGAACACCACTATCATGTCTCCCCTCATCCTTCTCTTCCTTAAACTAGGTTAAGAAGGAAGTTAAGAAACTCCATCCCTTGACCTTTCTTACTAGGAGGCAGTTTCACAAAACAAACACCCAACAAGGACAATTAGAAGACAAACTGTTAGTCAGCAAAATTTGTTAGCCTGGTGTGCATTGCCCAATTAGAACCTGACCCTCTTTATTTATGTGTAAGTGAGGAGTGGCACCCCATGGATGCAAGGTGAGGGGCCCCTTAGAAAGGTAGGGAATCCCTTTATATACGGTTCAAACATATTGGGTTTGGAATGCATTCTTTGGTTGTTTAGCATCATTTGACTCATCTACTGTATGGTCTAGCAAGATCAGTTATTTTATATGTACCATGTAACATTTCATAGCATCCCATAATTTCTTAGCATGATCTTGTTAATGATCATCCTCTCATTAAGTGGGCATAGTTTTTGGATTACAATGAGTTTTGCAAGTTACTAAAGTTCAATTCTTTGCACAATCCCTTTGAACCAGTTCTTATCAGAATCCACATTCCACATAGAGAATCTCCTATGTTACTTCAAGAAAAGAAAAAGAAAAAAGAAAAAAAAAGAAAAAAAGAAAAAACTTTTTAATTCCATACTTTTTCTGAATATAATCTATCCATCTTCTCCATACAGTGATATATCTTTCTTGTGTATGATCCTTTAAATAGGCAGAAATTTTTGCCATCTCTGCAAAACTAGATACTTTAAATACCCATTCTTCTAAAGTAGGCAAAGAATCTTTCTTCCAATATAAACCTATTAATAACCTTGCGGCAGTTAATAAATTCAACATCAAAATAGTTTCTTTATCATTTAAATCCACAAAGATACCCAATAAAATAGTTGAGGAGTAAACTTTATCTTCCTTCTAAAAATCTTTTGAATGTTCCACTAAATCATAATCCAAAATGCCTTTACCTTTTTACAATTCCACCAAATATGAAAATATGTCGCATCTTTATTGCCACATCTCCAACATTTGGGCTGTATGTTAGGATACATACAAGATAATTTTTTAGGATCTAAATGCCATCTGTAAAACATTTTATAAAAATTTTCTCTCAAATTTTGAGCTTGTGTAAATTTAACATTTCTAGTCCAAATTGTCTCCCATAAATCCAATGAAATCGGTTCCTGTATATTTTGAGCCCATTTAATCATACAGTCTTTAACCAATTCTGTTTCCGAGTCTAACTCTAATAAAACATTGTAAATTCTTTTTATATGGGCCTGACTCTGATTTTACAAGCTTGCTAGTCGGCCGCTTCACCTCCTTTGTGCTGGACGGGGCTGCCACTCCGGGTGGTGGTGGCGGCCTGATGGACCTGCTGTTGGTGGCAGTGGCACGCGTGCCAACAGAGAGGGCTCCGAGTGCCACCTCTGGCACCCGTGCCATAGGTTCGCCACCACTGTCCTAGTTACTGAAATCATTACTCAAAACCTCCCTCCCCAACACAAAGTTTCTTTAAGGTTAACCCAATTGGCACCATTGGAGCTTAGCATGTAGGGAAAACACAGATCCTTGGGTTAGCATATGACCAGAACATAAATAACTAGGTTAAGTGTGTGTTTGTTTGATTCCTATTTCTAAAACTCTTTGCATGGCTTTTAGCCTCTACCGTTTCCTAAGTGTCAAGAAGAAAACGTCTACCAGGATAGAGGTTCCCAATTTGTGACTTTTGAAGATAATTTGAGGTCCTCTTGATAAAATGGCTTAGTTAGTTACATTTAAGATAGGATATTTCGGTAGAAGTTTGATACAGCCAGCTTAGCAGAAAGATAGTGAGAGGGGAGCAGAGCTATCTCAGGGAAACAACAACAAATAGTTATAAAAGGGGATAGGTAGAAAAAAAAATACATGAAAACAAAAATTGCAAGGCAAGTATTAAACCGATAGGACACAAAACATGAGAAAACTGTCGGGATAATGGGACAATTTCCATGGGATAGAGGTAAACAGCAAACAAGCTGATTGCAACTCCCTGTCAATTCCTATGGTGGGGTGGAAAGACAATAAAAGATCAGTCTTTTACAGTCACCAAGATAGTGATCAACAAACAAAGAAATGCATTGCTTAGAAATTGGATCACTACCCTCTGAATTGTAAAACGGAACAAACAAGGCTGGGATTTGTGCACTGCCTAGAATGGAATGCAGGAACTGGACTGTATCCCAGACTCAATGCTTACATTATCTGAGAAGTATAGTGACCTTATATCCTTCATCCCAACCCATATGGGGAGAGCCCTTGTGTGTTATTTTTCCATACAAGGATTAAATTATACTCATACTGCACGAGGACTGAAGAGAAGATACGGTAGTCCTTGATCACAAGGGAGCTCAACATTTATGCTGTTAAGCAAGACAGTTGTCCTATTTTGTGACCTTTTTTACCACATTTTTTAAGTGACTCACTGCAATTGTTAAGTGAATCACGAGGTTGTTAAGTGAATCTGGTTTCCCCCATTGACTTTGCTTGTTAGCTAGGAAGATTACATGTGACCCTGCAATAGTACAACTTTTATCAATGCCACTGCAGTTTTGTGCAATGTCAGTGCCATCACTTATGGCCATTTATCACACAACTATTTGCAGCCTCCCGGTCACTTGATTCAAAATGCAGATGCTTGGCAACCGGCATGTATTTATGGCGGTTGCAGTGTCCTGGAGTCATGTGATCCTTTTTTTTGCGACCTTCTAGCAAGCAAAGTCGATGGTGTTCCTAATTTAACAACTGCAGTGATTCACTTAACCATAAAGTCATAAAATGAGGCAAAACTCACTTAACAACTATCTTGCTAAGCAGTGGGAATTTTAGGCTCAATTGTAGTCATAAGTTGAGGACTATCTGTACTTAAATACTGTTTCCCTCTACATGGAAACTCAGCCATAGATCCTCACTAGGTGAGTTGGGCAATCCCCGTTTCGCAATCGGTGGCTGTTCTGCGTATAAACACGGAGAAGAAATGATTGGGTATTTGAGCACTTGGGGGAACTCTAACAATGATTAACTCCCATTAAATATTTCCTGGGTCAGGGTCACCTTGTGAGTTTCATAACTGGATGAAAATATGAACACGGGTCTTCTTTGAGTATAATTGTCCTTCGTTTGCTTTGGTAGACAATGAAAACACTTAACCAAGGGGAAAAACAAGAAAATAAAAAAGAGATTCCCAAGCTGTATACAATTGACTCACCAAGGCTTAGCAATTTATTCTGTGATTCTGGAAGCTAACCTTTATCTCTGGAATGAATTCATTGCTGATCTGAAATTCATTGCATTTCCTGCAATCTCGTGCTTGCTCTCTACATCAAGAAAACCCACTCAACCTTCTGGATTTCAGCATCACAGTTCTCAGCTAGTATGGCCAACACACCACTGAGAACACCAAATGATGGGAAGTTATTTTATATCTTTCCATATAGATATTCTAGTAACCTTTAGAAGCCACTGAAACTGAGATTACTATTCATGTAAAGCTAAAACAATGGGTGAGGCGTTTACCCAAAGAATATTGATGTCATACTGAGATTCAAATCAAAAGCTTCCAAAATAAAATTGCGGGCTTCAGGACAGTCTACATCTGTAACCTTAACTTTATGATGTGGTCTGCCAAGAAATATTTATTTCCCATTGCATTTTTTCCTCCAAACCAGTTGGACATCCCTTAAGTTCAGGCCAAGGACAATTCCTCCTTAAGACTGTGATGTTTTGGTACTTCACAGAATTTAGGCACTGTCTGCTTCACAAGGGCAGGAAATAAATCCAATTACATCCAAGATCAAAACAAACATGATACGGTTCAGATCCTATCCAAGAGACGCTTGATTTTATCTGTTAAAAATATTATACCGCCATCCACAGTATGTAACACAACTCTAGGTGGCTAACCAATACAGTAGATATACAAATAGTAAAATACACCAGATTATAAAGCAATATACTTATTGTACTTATATTCCATCTCTTCGTGGGATGCATAAGGGAAGGCATTTGATTTCCCATCACTGCTTTTATTTTCACGTTTAACAGAATAACAGAAAGAAGGAACCTTGGAGGTCTTCTAGTCCAACCTATACCACTTTTATATTGAAAGACATTCAGCTTGCCCACTAGTTTATTTCCACAAGGTTGTGCTGCTCTGCTCTGCAGTTCTTCAAAAACCCGGAGGCAAAAAACCCAGGATCTTTTTTTTAAAAACGTATTTATGAAAAAACAAACTCAAGCGGATTGCTTACCTGCTAGAGAGCACAAGACCCAGTAAATGAAAAGCTCCTTCATTAATAGTGTAATGAGATTAACCAGACACAAGCAATTTCCCGTGAGATGGGCTAGGTGACTCTCCAGAAGTTTTCAAATCTCCCTGGCCGGCAATGCTGGACAATTCCTTTCCACCAGGTAGAGAAATTAACCTGGCATCTCCGTTCCCATGTAGCCCACGGGGAGAATAACACTTTTGGATGTGATTAATTCTCAGAGGAGCGCCTGCTGCCAGATCAATGAGCTAAGCAGCTGGAACCCGTCCATCCTTCTGAAACAAGCATTTCTTCTGATAAAGAAGAACTTCCTGCAACCATTCCTTGGTGTCGGAGCAGTTTTTCTGGTCTGGCGGCTTATTTATTTATTTTCAGCTGCACCTTCAACAGGCAGAAGCAAAACGCTCACCACGCCCCAGTCTCTGAGACTTCTGCCGTACTGCTTATGTGCCTGCTGGAATCAAGAACATTTGAGATAATCCAGAGTCAGTGGAAGAATGTCTGGAGTATCATTCTAAAGCTAGATTTTTTTTCCATTTTTTTTTTTTTTTTGAGCACCGGCATTCTCAGGCCCAAGGTGGGAAAATCTTTACAAGAAAAGGAATTGATGCCAATAAATCATAGTTGAGCATTTTGAATTTCAGGACCGCTGAATTTATAAAGGATAATAATAATAATAATAATAATAATAATAATAATAATAATAATAATAACCCCCAGTGAGGCACTACCTTGACGTGGTTGTGGGGCTTGTGTACTCTGAGGAAGATGAGAGCTATGCCAGAGGTTCAACCATACTGGACAGGTCTCATCAGAGGAGTCAGACAAAGAGTGTCTCTCCCATAAAAAATATGGTGAGACGTAAATTTCAGAATGCCATACCGGCTCGGACGTCGCCCGGGTTAACAAGGTCCGCACTAGATATTGGAGTTCCTGGATATCTGGTGAAAAATGGGTTACAGGACTCAGGACTGTTGGCTGAACAACCAGGGCCAGCAGCTGCAGAACTACTGGAAGAAAAGGTGTTTCCACTTGAACACCATTGGCATTGACAAATTCGCTATTAGTCAATTGCAAAAGGCAGCCTTATTAGGAGCTGCTTCCATCCTGCGACGATATCTGTAATACCATCAAACATCCACATCTGCCTATCCCAGGTCCTGGGTAAGGACTCGATAGGTAGACAAAATGCCAAATCCAGTCTGAACATCTGGCTGACTGTGCAATGATTGATAATAATAATAATAGTAAAGATAACAAAATACAAAGACCTACAAATAGAAATAGAAAGACTGTGGCAAAAGCAAGCAAGGGTAGTACCAATAGTAATAGGCTCCTTGGGTGCAATCTCAAAACAACTGGAGCACCACTTGAACACCATTGGCATTGACAAATTCGCTATTAGTCAATTGCAAAAGGTGGCCTTACTAGGAACTGCTTCCATTCTGCAACGATATCTGTAATACCATCAAACATCCACATCTGCCTATCCCAGGTCCTGGGTAAGGACTCAATAGGTAGACAAAATGCCAAATCCAGTCTGAACATCTGGCTGACTGTGTGATGATCCATCATCATCATCATCATCATCATCATCATAGTAAAGTTGGAAGGGGCCTTGGAGGTCATCTAGTCCAACCCCTTGCTCAAGCAGGAAACTCTATACCATTTCGGACAAATGGCTGTCTAGTCTCTTCTTAAAAACTTCCAGTGTTGGAGCATTCACCGCTTCTGGAGGCAGGTTGTTCCACTGATTAATTGTTCTAACTGTCAGGAAGTTTCTCCTTAGTTCTAGGTTGCTTCTCTCCTTGATTAGTTTCCATCCGTTGCTTCTTGTCCTGCCTTCAGGTGCTATGGAGAATAGCTTGACTCCCTCTTCTTTGGGGCAGCCCCTGAGATATTGGAACTGGAATTGGAACTGGAGGATGGAATTGTCTAAATTGCTGTTCCAAGAGGTTTTTATAAAAGGGTCGTTCTGTGGGATACGTCAAACCCTGTCACCAAATGCATGGGGGAGAATAGAGGATGGATCACCTGACGTCTTACTTTTCATCTCTATTCTGGGACCACAGTGGCTCGTGGGGTTAGAACAGTGATGACGAACCTTTTAGAGACCGAGTGCCAAAACCACAATCCAAAACCCATTTATTTATCACAAAATGCCAGGGCCGCATCAGCATTGTGGTACCCTTGGTGGGGCAGGGAGGCGCTTCTGAGTGCTGCCTCTCGCATGCAAAAACCGGGGGTGCAAAAATGGCCACCGCCACACCGCGGGGTACAGATACAAGGTGCTGCACCACACAAAAACGGGGCAGGGCTAGTGAGTATCATGCAGGCACTAGCCCCACGCACACGTGCATGCATGTAAAAGGCTTCCCCCTCCCTTTTCTTCCAGTCCACCAATCGACAATGGTTGGTGGCCTCTGTTCTACCACCCCTACTAGAGCTTGCTAGTTGGACGCTTCGCCTCCTTTGTGCTGGGTGGGGCTCCTGCTCCGGACGGTGGTGGCGGCCTGATGGACCTGCTGCTGCAGCGGTGGCGCATGTGCCAACAGAGAGGGCTCTGAGTGCCACTTCTGGCACGCGTGCCATAGGTTCGCCACCACTGGGTTGGAACTTTGGGTTGGAGGTTAGCAAGCCCTTGTTCAAGACCCGAGGGTTGCCATGGGGTAGGGTTGAGCTCCCATCCTTCATGCCAGCTCCTTGATGGACATCCAACTGGGAACCCCCCAGGGAACGGTGATGTCACTGACTAATCCTTTCAACCCAGAAGTGTCTCAGTGCTTCTGACAGGTGCAAAAATAAAAATAAATAAAAAATCTCTATTCCAATGCTGTTATGCACTTAAAAAGTTTAAGGCTGGAATAACCAAGGATCCTCTCCTGGGATCTCTTAATTGCTCACTGGATTGTTTCCAGCAGTTCTATATCTCTTTGGATATAGAGATATTACGATTGTGGATTGTTATAGTTAAGCCTTTTTATTTCTTGCCTATTATTTGCATCTTTCTCTTTTCTTGCTTTCGCCTGCCTTTTATCCCAGTTTTGTCACTTAACTACTTTTTTTCCCCATGTTTGCTAACATTTAATAAGTAAAGCATTGAACTATGGTATATTTTTGCTGAGTTGGCTCAAGAGTTTGTTCTGATCTGATATACAGGTATTCCTCAACTTATGAACTGCTAAGCAAGGAATTTGTCAAGCTGATTCTGCCATGGTTGTTAAGCAAATACTGCAGGTGTTAAGTAATTGATGTGGTGGTTAAGCAATTCCAGCTTCCCACATTGACTTTGCTTGTTGGAAGTCAGTTTGGAAGGTTGCAAATGGCGATCACGTGATCCCAGGACAGTGCCACCATTATAAATACATGCCAGGTGCCAAGCTCCTGAATTTTGATCATGTAACTGTGGGGATGCTGCAACGGCCGTAAATGCGAGGATGAGTTGTAATTCACTGTTTTCAGCACTGTTGTACCTTCAAATGGTTCTGACTTGAGGGCTACCCGAGGTGGCGCAGCAGTTAGAGTGCAGTACTGCAGGCCACTTTAGCTGACTGTGTTCAGCAGGTCAGCGGTTCAAATCTCACCGGCTCAAGTTTGACTCAGCCTTCCATCCTTCTGAGGTAGGTAAAATGAGGACCCAGATTGTTGGGGGCAATGTAAATATATATATACATTGCTTACTGGTGTACACCGCTTAAAGAGTGCTCGCACTTAAAGCGGTATATAAGTCTCATAAATAAATAAATAAGGACTTCCCATCTGACTGATAAACAAAGCATATATTTGATTTTACATGTTACAACAGTGGCAAGAATTATATTTGCACACTATTGGAGAAAAGGAAGAAATACCATCAGATGAAGAAATCATTAAAAAAAAATATTAGAATGCGCGGAGATGCATAGACTGACTGAGGTAGAAAGAAAAAGAAGAAACGGAATATTATCAAACTTGGGACTTATTTTATCGATGGCTAGAGGAAGGAATAAAAGATTGGGAACTAAACATGTATTAGTGAATGTAAACTCAGACAGCACATTTGTTGAATAAATACTATTGAATGTATGGGAAAAAAAATCAACAAAAATAAATAAATTAATAAATAAATAGGACTTCCCATCAGACTTGAAGACAAGGAAATTAGTTGGATGATTTCACTGAAATTCTTCAGGAAATGGAGAAATTTTCCAACAAATTTTTGAAGAAAAATTTCCCCTCATGCGGAAGCACAACGTTTCCAGAGCTGCTGGAAACAATCCAGTGAGCAGTTGAGAGATCCCAACTTGGTTAGTCCAGCCTTAAACTTTTTAAATGCATCAGAAGAGGCAGTCTGCTTGGTGCGACCAAGCCAGAAATTATGTATAGTAATTTCCCCACACATTCCAGGTCTTTGCAAAGAACAATCAAGGCCTCCTGCCGTGGATGATGGTAGTGGTGGTGGTGAAGGAAGATTCCATTTCATCTGACGGGACATCAGGAGAGAAGGCCTTGGAATGGAGTTTTGCTTCCTCGTGAGGGGAAAATTCTCCTCAAAAAATTGTTGGAAAATTTCTCCATTTCCTGGAAAATTTCAGCGAAATCACCCAACTAATTTTCTTGTCTTCACGTATGATGGAAAATTTCAAGAAAGCATTTAATTGTGCCCCTAGGCTCCTAATGTTTTTAAAGGTGCTGGGTTTAGAATTTCCTACCAGGGGCGGAAAAGTCTGAATTATTAGCTTATTGCCAAGAAATTAAAAGACGCTTGCTCCTGGGGAGGAAAGCTATGGCAAATCTAGACAGCATACTAAAAAGCAGAGACATCACCCTGCCAACAAAAGTGCGTATAGTCCAGGCCATGGTTTTCCCAGTTGCAATGTATGGCTGTGAAAGTTGGACCATAAGAAAGGCTGAGCGCCAAAGAACTGAGGCCTTTGAACTATGGTGCTGGAGAAGACTCCTGCGAGTCCACTGGACTGCAAGGCGATCCAACCGGTCAGTCCTAGAGGAGATGAACCCCGACTGCTCTTTAGAAGGCCAGATCCTGAAGTTGAAACTCAAGTACTTTGGGCACCTAATGAGAAGGAAGGACTCACTGGAGAAGAGCCTAATGCTGGGAAAGATGGAGAGCAAGAGAAGAAGGGGACGACAGAGAATGAGGTGGCTGGATGGAGTCACTGAAGCAGGAGGCGTGAACAAGAAAACTGGGGGGGGACACGATCCTTGGGATTCTAACCATGTGTGAAACGTGGTAGGATGAGGTAATATATCTCTTTTTTTTACTTTATATTTGTGCTTTGCACTGAAGGTAGCGTTGACATTTTTAGAGAAAACATCTCTGTCCACCTCAAGTTTTGCTCTACAACTTCAAACTGTTTGTAGTACCAATCCAAATACAGGCTGTCCTTGACTCGTGATCACAACGGAGCCCAAAATTTCTCTTGCTAAGCAAGACAGTTGTTAAATGAATTTTGCTTCGATTCACAACCTTTCTTGTCACAGCTGTTAAGTGAATCACTGCAGAGGTTGTTAGTAACAGGTTCATTAAAGAAATCTGACTTCTCAGAAGGTCGCCAAAGGTGATCACACGACGCCTGGTCACTGCGTCTGAATTTTGATCACATGACCCTGGGGATGCTGCAACGGTCGTTAAGTGTGAAAAACAGTCATAAATCACTTTTTCCAGTGTTGTTGTAACTTCAAATGGTTGTAAGTCAACCATTTGACTTACTATCTTACTATCTGTATTAGCAAACATTTTCCCAGTCGTAGCCAAGCAGAATAATTCAGTTTCTGTGGGTTTTGTGGCATGAGATCTAGTAAGAATTCTATGCCGGCTCCATTAGGAAATACTATCTATTTTGAATGTGAAAGAACTCCAGATCCATTCTTAAGAAGTGAATTTCAGCATTTGGCTTCCATTAGATTTCAGCAGAAAAGTTCACTTAAAGGAAAAAACGAAAACCTCAATGCCTGTATGGTATGGAAAGTTTATTTAAAAGAGCATGCAGTGGGGGAATTTGCATTTTAAAGCCAGTAGCGTGTGCTTTTTAATTACATTCATGGGCAATTTGTACTGTTGCATATATTAGTGAGAGACGCCCAGAAAATGTTTCTGTGTTCTGAAACTCTTTTTTTAAAAAAATCAAAGCAGGAAAAAGAAGCAGGAAAAAACTGCGTCATTCTTTTATAATCTGGGGTTTTTTTTTTCTTTACGAAGGCTTAGATTTCAGATCTTTCTATGCTCAGTCTAAGATGGTAGATAACCTGACAGAATGCTTTTTCTACAAACAGCAGTGTTTTTTTTCTTTTCAAATAAGTAAACTCAAGATATGTACAGGTACTGATGACTAATGACCAACATTGGGACAAATCAACGATTTGGATGAGGGGATAGATGGGGAACTCATCAAATTTGCGGATGACACCAAGCTGGCAGGAATAGCCAACACTCCAGAAGACAGGCTTAAGATAGAGTAGTATCTGGACAGACTTGAACACTGGGCGCTATCTAACAAAATGAAATTCGATAGTGAAAAAAGTAAGGTTCTACATTTAGGCAAGAAAAAACAAATGTACAGGTGTAGTATAGGGGGTACCTTGCTCAATAGTAGTAACTTTGAGAGGGATCTCAGAGTCCTAGTGGACAATCACTAGGTGTGTGCTGCAGCTGCCAAAAAAGCCAACACAGTGCCAGGCTGCATTAACAGAGGGAGAGAATCAAGATCATGTGAAGTATTAATACCACTTTACAACACCTTGGTAAGGCCACATTTGGAATACTGCATCCAGTTTTGGTCACCACAATGCAAAAAAGATGTTGAGACTCTAGAAATAGTACAGAGAAGAGCAACAAAGATGATTAAGGGACTGGAGGCTAAAACATATGAGGAACAGTTGCTGGAATTGGGAATGTCTAATTTAATGAAGAGAAGGACAAGGGGTGACAGGATAGCAGTGCTCTAGTATCTCAGGGGCTGCCCCAAAGAAGAGGGAGTCAAGCTATTTTCCAAAGTGCCCGAAGGCAGGACAAGAAACAACGGATGGAAACTAAACAAGGGGAGAAGCAACCTAGGAGAAACTTCCTGACAGTTAGAACATTTAATCAGTGGAACAACCTCCCTCCAAAAGCGGTGAATGCTCCAACTCTGGAAGTTTTTAAGAAGAGACTGGACAGCCATTTGTCCAAAATGGTGTAGGGTTTCCTGCCTGAGCAGGGGGTTGGACTTGATGACCTCCCAAGGTCCCTTCCAACTTTATATTATTATTATTATTATTATTATTATTATTATTATTATTATTATTATTTCCCTTCCTAAACAACAGTGGGTGTTTAGGTGACTCATGCCCAATTTTATGTCCTTTTTGGCCATGGTTTTTCAGCCAATAGTTGTTAAGTGAATCACTTAACTACAGTTGTTGAGCGAATCACATAGCTGATAAGTGAATCTGGCTTCTCTCATTGGTTCTGCTTGTCAGAAGCCAGCTGGGAAGGTTGCAAACGGTGATCACCTGAATCCAGGATGCTGCAACCATCATAAATATATGCCAAGCTCCCAAATTTTGATCACATAACTTTGGGGGTGCTTAAACTGTGGTAAGTGCAAGGACCAGTCATAGGTTACTTTTTTCAGTTCTGTTGCAACTTTGAAAGGAGAATAGAATAGAATAGAATAGAATAGAATAGAATAGAATAGAATAGAATAGAATAGAAGAGCTGGAAGAGACATTGGAGGTCATCTAGTCCAACCCCCTGCTCAGGCAGGAAACCCTATACCATTTCAGACAAATGGCTGTCCACTCTCTTCTTAAAAACTTCCAGTGTTGGAGTATTCACCGCTTCTGGAGGCAGGTAGTTCCACTGGTTAATTGTTCCAACTGTCAGGAAGTTTCTCCTTAGTTCTAGGTTGCTTCTCTCTTTGGTTAGGTGCTTTGGAGAATAGCTTGACTCCCCTCTTCTTTGGGGCAGCCCCTGAGATATTGGAACACTGCTATGATGTCCCCCCTCGTCCTTCTCTTCATTAAACTGGACATACCCAATTCCAGCAACCGTTCCTTCTATGTTTTAGCCTCCAGTTCCCTAATAATCTTTGTTGCTCTTCTCTGCACTCTTTCCAGAGTCTCAAAATCTTTTTTACATCATGATGACCAAAACTGGATGCAGTATTCCAAGCGTGGCCTTACCAAGGCATTATAATGTGACATTCACACTTCACATTAAACAAATCATTGCCAGTCAAGGACTACCTATATCACAAAACTCCATCTTGTGCAAATCGGATTCCACCATGCTGATATTTTCTCTGCTGCAATCCTACCACATTGATATTACATCATGGAAAGTCAGGTGCTTTTTGTCTTTTTGTATACATGTAATTTACAGAGCCTGCCCTGTTCATAGGTAAAGAGCTCACCTGACCTGTTGGGCCTCCTTTCGGCCGGGTGCATTGAGAGTGTGACACACCAAGGACACCACAACCTCATTGAACCCCTGGGAACCAGTGTGTGGGATGCTTGTTCTGTCTTATTCCAATCGTTCTCAGGAATAACAACAATAACAATAATAGTAAAGTTGGAAGGGACCTTGGAGGTCATCTAGTCCAACCCCCTGCTCAGCCAAGAAACCTTATACCATTTCGGACAAATGGCTGTCCAGTCTCTTCTTAAAAACTTCCAGTGTTGGAGCATTTACTGCTTCTGGAGGCAGGTTGTTCCACTGGTTAATTGTTCTCACTGTCAGGAAGTTTCTCCTTAGTTCTAGGTTGCTTCTCTCCTTGATTAGTTTCCATCCGTTGCTTCTTGTCCTGCCTTCAGGCACTTTGGAGAATAGCTTGACTCCCTCTTCTTTGGGGCAGCCCCAGAGATACTGGAATACTGTTTTCCTGTCCCCCCTCATCCTTCTTTTCATTAAATTAGACATATCCACTTCCAGTAACCGTTCCTTATGTTTTAGCCTCCAATCCCCTAATTATCTTTGTTGCTCTTCTCTGTACTCTTTCTAGAGTTCAACATCTTTTTTACATCGTGGTGACCAAAACTGGATGCAGTATTCCAAGTGTGGCCTTACCAAGGCCTTGTAAAGTGGTATTAATACTTCACGTGATCTTGATTCTCTCCCTCTGTTAATGCAGCCTAGCACTGTGTTGGCCTTTTTGGCAGCTGTAGCACACGACTGGCTCATATCTAAGGGATTGTCCATTAGGATTCCAAGGTAACATGGTTATTTAATTAATCTGGCTCCCCCATTGGCTTTGCTTGTTACGAGGTTGCAAAAGAGGATCACATGATCCTGGTACACTGCAACTGTCATAAATACAAGTCAGTTGCCAAGCATAACATGGTTATGGGCATGCTGCAATGGTCATAAGTGAAAAACTGTCATAAGTGGCTTTTTTCAGTGCCATTGTAACTTCGAACATAAATGAACTGCTGTAAGTCAAGGACCACATAAAAATAAAAGAAAACCCCCTTTCCCCCAGCAGGCTAGCAAAAAGAACTGGGAAAGAGAAGGAAGGAGGAACGACTCCCAAATACAGGACAGAAGCGAATTACGGAGAAGTAACTCAATAATTTCCCACTTCTGACTCATCGTCTCATTTCAAGTCAGTTCTCAGCATAACCTTTGGCTCTTCCTGTCTGATCTGAAATTATTACACACCCCGGAGAGGTGTAGTAATGAAGGTGTGGAATAAGGGAGAGGAGACTCAGGTTCAAATCGTCACTCAGCTACAGACAGTGGGGGTGGGGAAAAACTGCCCGGGTCTTTCTTTTCTGCCCCACAGCCTGCACTGGAAGTTGGTTAAGGTGTTGAGCAGAGAGACCTGGTTGTTCTCTCCTAGAGCTAGGTTAGGAACTGGAAAAATACACATCTACTATAGGTAATTGTTAGACCACTGCAGAAAAGGTGATAAAATCAGGCAGAGTCATGTGATGACCCACTTAATGTCTGCCATGACTTATGACTGTAAATCAAGGACTACCTGTAATCTATTCTGGACCCAGCATGGACTATAGGCGTCAATGAAAGGGATTTCGTCCTATTCTGACCTGCTTTGGGATAATCACAACAATAAACACATTCACACATGTACACGTACACACACCCAGGCACACAGACACACACAAATACAAAGACGCCAATGCATTGTAAAATTTTAACATTAATATTTATAAATAATAAAATTAACCACAGTCTTTTTAGTGCATTTTAGAAAAGTAATTTGGGCAGTTTGTTCACCAATTTATATTCATGAGCACAAAATATGAAATTATGGAATTTACAGAAGCACCTAGGTAAAAAGGGTAAGGCTAACGCAACTAATTATGGATACTATATTGATTTTTTTTACATTTTCCCCCATGGAAGCCTCTCCTTCTGAATACTTATTCAAAATCACTAGGTAAGGCCACTCTAATGTCTCCCAACACTTCCCTTTAGACCTGTGTTTCTCAACCTTGGCCATTTTAAAATATGTGGACTTCAGCTCCCAGCATCCCCCAGCCAGCCTTGCTGTGGGAGTTGAAGTCTTAATAGAATAACAGAAATAACAGAATAACAGAGTTGGAAGAGATCTTGGAGGTCTTCTAGTCCAACCCCCTGCTTAAGTGGAAAACCCTATACCAGTGGTTCTCAACCTGTGGGTCGGGACCCCATTTGGGGTCAAACAACCATTTCACGGGGTCCAACGACCATTTCATCCTGTTGAAATGCCATAAGTGCATATGGGCCATGTCTCCAACTTGGCATCCTCCGACTCTCCTAAACAGGTTAGCTGGGAACTTTTGAGAGATCAAAACTTCTAGAAGACACCCAATAGAGCAGTGGTTCTCAACCTGTGGGTCAGGACCCCATTTGGGGTCGAGCGACCATTTCATGGGGGTCGCCAAACAACGCAGTCCGCCATTTTTTTCCCCTTTTCCTTAGCTGTGCTACTCCCTTTTATTCTATTGGCTTTTGAAAGCCAATAGAATAGACTCTCTTGAATAGAGTCTAATTCTATTGGCTTTCAAAAGCCAATAGGAATTGTCCAGGCTGTCTCTGCCCTGCTGAGCCCGCCAAAAGTCCCATTCTGCAAACGGTGCTGCACCAGTTGAGTAGTCCTCGACTTACGACCGGCTGAGTAGTCCTCGACTTACAACCGGTTGGGGGTCGCGGCATTAAAAAGGTTGAGAACCACTGCAATAGAGGAACACAGGTAAGGATGGTGATTCCCCATGCCCTCAGCTTGGTGAGGAAGAACTACAAGAGAAACTGAAAAGCAGCTTTAGGTAAGTAGTGGGTCCTCTCTTAAGACATGACCAAGAGAAATCAGAAATCTCCGAGTGGCAAGGAAGTCGAGCAGCAATCTGAGGCATTAGGTTTGGTTTCCGCTGGAATGATACAAGCTGAAAGGCAACGCCAGATGGAGGTTAAAGAGCAGAGGATGACTCGTGCAGCTTATAAGCGTAAAGAGAAGGAGCAACGTAAAAAAGAGCCTAAAGAGAATTCTTCTGGAAATGCATCACCGCCGGTGGGAGGAGCAAGACCCAAGAGTTATGCAACACATGCAGCTCTTTCAGATTTTGATGGTGTCTTCTCCAGGCTGCGTGCCAAGGGAGATGGCAAAGTTTTTGACCTGGAATGTTAATGGATTGAATTCTCCTCAGAAACGGAAAAAATCTTTTATTATTTGAAGCAACATACCAATGATGTTATTTGCTTACAGGAAACTCATATTTTACTTAAAGATCAGAAATATTTAGTCAATGCTCGTTTGGGATCTCATTTTATATCTTCTGCTCCTGGGAAGAAAGGGGGAGTTGTTATATATGTTAAACAAAACCTACCAGCTTGTCTGGTAGAATCAGATCCCCAGGGGAGATATGTGATGATTGAACTTGGTATATATGGTAAGAAAGTACTTATAGTGGGACTTTATGCTCCAAATCAACAACAGGAACAATTTTATAAGCAGTTACATCAAAAAATAACATTGCTTGACTATAGATCAGTGGTATTAATGGGTGATTGGAATGGTGTCTTAGATATACAAAGGGACAAGAAAGGTTCCTCTCCTTTTCTTAAACAAGCAAGGTTACCTAAAGCTTTTTTTGATATGAAGGAAGACTGGGAATTAAGGGATTATTGGCGGGAATGTAATCAAGAGGAGAGAGATTTCACTTTTTTTTCTGATAGACACCAATCTTTTTCAAGAATTGACTTTTTTTTGATTACTACGGATTTGTATAATAAAGTAAAGAATGTAAAGATTTTTCCTAGATCACTGACGGACCATAGCCCAGTTTGGATGGAACTGACTCAAGAGAAAGAGGAAAGGAGATCCTGGAGAGCTAATGAAAATTTGTTTAGACAAGAGAAGAATGTTCAAAAGTTAAAGGAGTGTTTAAAGGACTATTTTGTTTTGAATATGTATAAGGGGACTTCAATGTCAATGGTATGGGATGCAGGTAAAGCATTTATGCGTGGTGTCTTGATAAAAATGAATAATTGTCATAAGCGGAAGCAGATTCAGAAACGTAGAGAACTTGAAGACGAAATTAAATCAAAAGAAAGGGCCTTGATTCTAAATCCTTCTGATGAAAGTATTAAAGAATCTGTAAAGTTATTAAGGTCACAATTTAATATGTTGATAGCAGATCAAGCTGCAACTAATTTATTGTTTATGAAACAAAATACATTTTGTAATGCTAATAAGCCTGGGAGATGGTTGGCTTATCAATTAAGAAAGAAACAGAGACAGAGAATAATAGAGAAAATAAATTACAAGGGTAAATTAGTTTCTCAGAAGGAATTGATTAAAAAATCTTTTTTGGATTATTATCAAAAGTTATACAAATCTACTAACGTGCAACTGCTAGATATAAATAAATATCTAGCTGAGGCAAGTTTTCCCAAACTGACTGAGGATCAGAAACATGAAATTAATGGCTTAATTACTAAGGAGGAAATTGCCTCAGCAATTCAACAATTGAAACTAGGGAAAGCACCGGGTACGGATGGGTTAACAGCTGTTTATTATAAAGCTTTAATGGAGGAGATGATCCAACCATTAAATGATCTTTTTAATGGTATCTTACAGGGTTTAGAGATTCCTCCTTCATGGCGTAGTGCTTTTATATCATTGATTCCAAAGGAGGATCAAGATCTTACTTTACCAAAAAATTATAGGCCTATATCTCTTTTAAATGTGGATTATAAGATATTTGTAAAAATTTTGGTAAATAGGCTTATGAGGGTGGTGCATCATCTTGTGCATAAAGATCAATCAGGGTTTATAACTGGAAGGTATATGAAAAATAATGTTAGACAAATTATTAATCTATTAGAATATTTAGACAAGAACAACCAAGTTCCTGCAGGGCTCATATTTTTAGATGCTGAAAAAGCATTTGATCAATTGAATTGGCATTTTATGCTAAGAGTAATGGAAGAAATGAATTTTGGCGAAAAGATATTACAAGCTCTTACGGTAATATATCAAAAACAAATGGCACAACTTATTGTTAATGGAGGTTTGTCGGAGGTTTTTACAATAGAGAAAGGTACTAGACAGGGGTGTCCTTTATCGCCATTGTTGTTTGTTTTAACATTGGAAATATTATTGATTAAAATTAGAGAGTCTCAGGAAATTAAAGGAATAGAAGTTAACAAAAAAGAATATAAGTTGAGAGCTTTTGCGGATGACTTGGTTGTTACTTTGTCGCAACCTGATTGCTCTGTAGTAAACTTATTACAGTTGATTCATTATTATGGTTTGGTTTCGGGTTTCAAGATTAATGTAAATAAGACTAAAATTTTACCTAAAAATATGTCTAGTCAGGAGAAGCAGATTTTGGCTAACTTGACGGGTTTTGAGATTGTTAATAAGGTAAAATATTTGGGGGTGATGTTGTCTGTTTCTAATGTAAAATTATTTAAAAATAACTATGAAAGGTTGTGGGTCAGGGTACAGAAGGACTTGAAGAATTGGGAGAAGTTGCAATTATCCCTCATGGGAAGAATTGCAGTGATAAAAATGAATATTCTACCCAAGTTTCTTTTTTTGTTTCAAATGTTACCGATTTTGAAAAATGAGATTAATTTAAGTGAGTGGCAGAAGGGTCTTAATAAATTTATTTGGGCAGGGAAAAAGCCAAGGGTTAAGTTTAAAATTATGCAAGACTTCCGTGAGAGGGGTGGACTCAAGGTACCAAATTTGAAATTATATTACGATGCGGTGGTTTTAACACTAATTAGTGATTGGGTAAATTTGACAAATCCTGAGATACTTCATATAGAGGGATGGGATTTACTTTATGGGTGGCATGCCTATTTAATATTTAATAAAAAAATGGACTGGGTCTTTAAATCTCATATTTTAAGAATCTCTTTACTTAGGACTTGGAGAAAATATTATAAAAGTGATTTTAAAGTTTCATTATGGGCCATACCTTGGCATGCGATAGAAGGAATAAAAAGAGGTATAAAAATGGATATGGTGTCTTATAGTCAGTTACTTAGATGGGATGGGCAAAACTGGCAGTTAAGATTACGGGAAGATTTAGCGCAAGAAAATATTATTTATTCTTGGTTTCAATATAGGCAACTAGTAGATAAATGGAAGGTGGATTGTAAATTGGGTTTTCTTAGAGAAGATGGAAATCTTATTAAGCAAGTCAAGGATCAAAGACAAACCCATATCAAGAGAATTTATGGGGTATTAGTTGAAATGGACTCAGAAACGGAATTAATTAAAGACTGCATGATTAGATGGGCGCAGAATTTTGGTGTCCCAGTCTCATTGGATATCTGGAAACCATTTGGGTGAGAAATGTCAAATTTACACAAGCACAGAACCTTAGGGAGAATTTTTATAAAATGTTTTATAGATGGCACCTTGATCCACAAAAAATGTCTCTTATGTACCCTGACGTACAACCCAAATGTTGGAGATGTGGTTATACGGATGCTTCCTATTATCATATTTGGTGGTCATGCAGAGAGATAAAAGCATTTTGGATCAAAATATGGTGGAATATCCAGAGAATTTTTAGAAGGAGGGTAAAATTTACTCCGCAATTATTTTTGTTGGGTATTGTTACAGATTGTGATACAAAGGAGGTTGTATTGATGTTAAATTTGATTACAGCCGCTAGGCTGTTAGTAGGACAATATTGGAAGAAGGAATCTTTGCCTACATTGCAGGAATGGTTTCTTAAAGTAGCTTATCTGGCGGAAATGGCAAAGATTTCGGCTTTCTTAAAGCAACAAACGCAAGAGAAGTTTCTTGCCGTTTGGGACAAATGGATAAAATTTATACAATTTAGATTGGGTATTAAAAAATATTACATAGCTTTTTCATAAGTTTTATTTTCATATATAGAGAATGTTATATATAGATACTTTTTTTTATATATATAAATATAAAATTTTTTTAATTTAATTTTTTATTTTTATTTGCTAATTTTTAACTAAGCCTATATTCTGCTCTGGGAAGCTCAGGGGGGGGGGAAGGGAGGGTGTTTGTGAGGGGTGGGGGATGGGGGGGGTTTATATGTGATGTTTAGTTTTTTTTTGTATATGTTGTTTTTTGTTTTGTATTATTTTTGTCTTTTTGTAAAATTTATAAAACTTTCAATTAAAAAAAAAAAAAAAAAGACATGACCAAGAGAAGCATCCAGTGTACCCTAAACTGATCAAAGGAACCACCCTGGTTAAAAACAGGAATTAATGTCGTCAATTGGATGAAATCACCTCCTGACATCCCCTGACAAAGCTTGAGAGCCCTGAAGGAAGGAGGACAGGAAGATGTCTACAAACAAGGAGAAAAATGGAGCATTCTCTTAACGAGCTTGACTTTGTTTTTTTCTTATGCCACTCTTTCTCAACTCCCCAAACTGTTTATTTCAGAGCTTGGCAACTTTAAGACTTGTAGATTTCATTTCTCAGAATTCCCAGTCTATGAATTTTGCTGCCCCAACCAATGAGGGACACAACATGGCAATCTCAATATGAGGTATAAATGAAGGTATATAACACAAAAACACACATTCTAGAAAAGTATTTAGAACCTGACAGTGGCTCTTGGTTTGAAATACTTCACAGTTAGGGGTCCTTGGTGCTCCCTTAGTTGCTTGTTTTCTTGCAAGCATTTCATGGCCCAAACCAGGTAACATCAGTGATAGCATCAGTAGCATCTATCAGCACTAGCATTGACAATGTTACCTAGTTGGGCAGGGACACCTCATTTCAACCCTGAGCTACAGAGATTCTCCTTTGTTGGTACTTCAGTTCAATATAAACTTAGATCCAAGTTTGTGTGGAGACAATTGCACAATAAAAAGCATATCTGATATTTCTTTCTTCTCTTTGCAATGAGTTGATGAAAAAAAGTCATCAGGGGCATAGTGCAAGGTTGAAAAAACTTTCTCCGAAAAGAATTATCTTTATCCCTTCCTTAATTCTAGAAAGTGCACCTTTCAGTTTTAAAAGAATAGCACCAGTCTGGATTGGCTTAACACAGGGGTCTTCAAACTTGGCAACTTTAAGACTTGTGGACTTCAATTCCCAAAATTCCTCAGCCAGCCACACTGGCTGAGGAATTCTGGGAGTTGAAGTCCACAAGTCTTAAAAATGGCCAAGTTTGAAGACCCCTGGCTTAACACTTCCACAAGAATCTTCTGTATTTTCTGTTCTCAGTTCTTGATCCCAGACTGAACTGTTATTTGTTCACATATTGGGGTCAGCAAGATAAATCCAATTTGTGAACACTGAAACAGACTTGTGAATGCTTGCTACGATTCTGATTGGAATTTACTGTTCAAAAAGACTAAAACAGGCAGAGAAAACATACCCCAACTATTCACAAATGGAGAAAAGGACACGGATATCCAAAATATGGATAGATATTTTCAAGCTGAACATTACTCAGTTGGGAAAGAATGCTCACTTGTCCAGGACAAAATCCCTTTTCCATAGCAAAATTCCAATTTCCATGACAAAATCAACAATGAAAACTGCTGTTCCAGTTTTGAATCTCAGTGGAATTTCGCTTAGGAATGTTCAGCTTTGCTTTGTTTTGTTTTTAAAATAAGAGGCAATGTAAGACTATGGCAACCTAGAAATACACTGTTAACTATACCACCTGTCCTCTTTGGTTCATTCTGATTCCAAAGAGCTAGAGGGAAGGGGATTTTTAAGTGAAATATATGTATTAATATATACATATGCAGTCTTCTTGGATTTTTAAAGTGCAACTCTCACCAAAGGATCTTTTAGAAAAATCATGGTAAGATCCTCTCTAGTCTTAGAATATATACCAGTAACCAGCATCAGTTTGTTGAAATGTAATGTCTCTGTCTAGGTCAGTGGTTCTCAACCTGTGGGTCGGGACCCCATTTGGGGTCGAATGACCATTTCACGGGGGTCGCCAAACAACGCAGTCCGCCATTTTTCCCCCCCTTTTCTTTAGCTGTGCTACTCCCTTTTATTCTATTGGCTTTTGAAAGCCAATAGAATAGACTCTCATGAATAGAGTCTAATTCTATTGGCTTTCAAAAGCCAATAGGAATTGTCCAGACTGTCTCTGCCCTGCTGAGCCCTCCAAAAGTCCCATTCTGCAAACGGTGCTGCACCAGTTGAGTAGTCCTCGACTTACGACCGGTTGGGGGTCGTGGCATTAAAAAGGTTGAGAACCACTGGTCTGGGTTGATAATTGTGGCGCGTAGATTTCACAGTATTGTTTTCAACCCCTTCTCCATTTTCAACCCTGTCTTTACAAGACACATCAAGCAGAGGTTTTTCTAGCTGGAGATCCTCACAATTGTTCGACTCATTTTCACCTCCTTTTTCTTCTGTAACCTGTTGTCCTTCGGGCTCACTACAAAGAGAGGTCTTTGAGTTTTGTAGACTGGCAAAAATGCTTCTGCATTGGACTCCTGCAGTCCTGATTTTCAAGTCTGCAGGAAAGTCCAAGCCATGGCTTTCTAAGAACATTAATTTGTTCAAAAAGTCAATGTCTCTGTTTGTGACTTCTTCACCTTCTTGACTAGCAGCTGAGAAATCGCCTGCAAGGCTAACTGATTCATTCATAACAGACTCCTCAGAAAGGAACGTCTTCTCGAAGACTCCAGAAGAAGCCTCCATGGTCATCCATTCTGCTGTAAAAAAGGGCTCTGATGTCGTTGCAGGCGGCCAGCCTTCTCCGCTTAGCTGAGAATCGCCAGATCCAAAAGAAGAGTCAGAACATTTTGGAAACATCTCAACTGTTGAGCAGTTCTCATCTTTCTTCTGGAATCGAAGAGTTTCCGTGTAAGGAATGAGGCTACTATTATCCTCTTCATCATCCTCATCGCTGTCCTCACCTTCTTCGAATAAAGAATGCGCTGAAAGAGTTAGCAGGTGGGCAGGTGTGTTTTTCTGTCCCAGAATAAAGAGGTCACTTATGGTCAAATTCTCTTCATCAAATTCCAGCAGGTTCTTTGGGTGCTGATACTTAGAGAAATCCTAATTTGGAAAGGGAGATGGGAGAGAGGGATAAAAGAAAGACAACATATTTTCATTTTTTTAAAATTGAGAAACGGGAAGTAAGAAGAACAGCCAACAAGAATAAGTGGAGAACAACAAGGTTCTGCTTTGTTTGCTTACTGTATAGACACGGATTTATTGTAAAGGGACATCTGCATTAGCTACACCAACATCTTGACTTGAAATTTAAAAATGTGGAAGAAAGTAAAATTAAGCTTATTCAACAAGAACAAGATCTGGAAGTTAAACTGAATTAATTTAAGATGGCAACTAAAACCAGTAATTTATTGCCCCTAATAGTTCACAGAGAATATTGTAGGTGGGAACGTAGAGTCCTTAGTTGGGCAGGTATAAAACAATAAATAACTCAGCTTAGAAGAACTGCCAGGTGTCAGAAAAAGGGAAAAGTGCCTACTTTTTCCTGATCCACGATGTAAAAAAGATGTTGAGACTCTAGAAAGAGCACAGAGAAGAGCAACAAAGATGATTAGGGGATTGGAAGCTAAAACATATAAGAAACAGCTGCTGGAATTGGGTTTGTCTAGTTTAATGAAGAGAAGGACGAGGGGGGACATGATAGCAGTGTTCCAGTATCTCAGGGGCTGCCCCAAAGAAGAGGGAGTCAAGCTATTCTCCAAAGCACCTGAAGGTAGGACGAGAAGCAATGGATGGAAACTGATCAAGGAGAGAAGCAACCTAGAACTAAGGAGAAACTTCCTGACAGTTAGAACAATTAACCAGTGGAACAACCTACCTCCAGAAGCGGTGTATGCTCCAGCACTGGAGGTTTTTAAGAAGAGACTGGACAGCCATTTGTCCGAAATGGGATAGGGTTTCCTGCCTGAGCAGGAGGTTGGACTAGATGACCTCCAAGGTCCCTTCCAACTTTATTATTATTATTATTAGCTTTTGATAATTTGGAATTCTATCATCGTAATCTTGAAGAAGATGAATCATGCCGAGATTTTCTTTCAAGAGTGCAGAGAGTTTGCAATGGACACAAAACTAAGATAACTGTAAAGATATTCTATCACAAACTGCATTATTACAAAAAGAGAAGGTTTGCTCCCCCTTCTCTGTTTTTTATTGGCATTACAGTCCCCGGCCAGGAAGATAAGGCAAGAGAATAAAAAAATTCAGGAATTCTTCTCACTGGTTTCAATATCTTTGAGTAAGTAACACAGAAAAAAGATGTCCTATTTAGAGATCCAAATAAAAGAAACGCTCATGAAACAAAACTCGGAACATCTGTTAAAGAATATATATATAAGTTGCTACTGAAACATGCTTAAGAAAAGGAACAAGTCTAAGATGACAGGATTAAATGGGTGCACAGTTTAAACAGAACAACTGGTACTGCCCCACGAGAATGCAGTTAATCATTTAAAGTTCATAGCTGGGTATTTTTTTTAAATGACCCATTTTAGTTTCAAACTGATATTTGCGCTTATTAATACACCATGCTAAATCTGAATTCTCCATAAATTTGATTCCTATATAGGCTAAACCCACTGGGGTCCTTATGATGGGCGATTCTGGATGAATTTAACTGGTATAGAAACCAGATACTTTAAAGGGTGGAATAATTGCCATCAGACATCATTACTCCTAGACCATCAGCTGCTAAATACCAATTATAAATCCCATTTATATGAGCAAAGGTCACACTGCTCAATGACAGAGCATCTGTTTAAAATGAAGAAAATCTCTAGGTCCACATTAGCCTCCTCAGTTAAAAAAAGTGTCAGGGCACAAGGGTGGAAACAAGATATCTCCCAAAGGATTGCACACTGATAACATTAAATATCTGTCCACAATGCTGGGCAATATTTATCATGGGCTACATTAAACAATTGAATACTTGGAAGAATTGCTGATCAATGGTCTTATTCAACATCAGCACTCTGGGCTAAGAGGCTGGCAAGCACATTTTGTGACCATGGTTTAATCAGCAAGGGTTCTCAATGTGGTGCCTTCCAGATGTTCTGAAGCACAACTCTCACAATCTCTTGCCATCAATCACACCAGCTGCTATTTCTTCTGCACTGACCAAATGATGGTTGATGAGGCCAAGAAAGGTGGTGGGCCTGGTTGTCATGCAGATAGTCACTCCCTTTAGTTACTAAAGAAAGCTTCTTAGGTCCCTTTCCTCTACTCGCTGTCTTCTTCTTCTTTGAAACCACCTGCTTTGTGGCTACTATATTTAACTTAATTATGTTCACGTCCACCAGAATGTGCAGCTGAATCCTAAGCAAGAAGCAAGTACTACTTCCCCAAACTGATTCAGACAGATGTTACCCAACAGTTTATATTTATGGCTTGTTTTTCACATTAATTTGGGACCTCTGGAGTTCCTGATGCTCTCTAAGCTTGGTTGTTTTCTTGCAGGTGTTTCATTAGCCAACTAGGTAAAGTCATCAGATGGTGTTACCTAGTTGGGTAATGAAACATCTGCAAGAAAACAACCAAGCTCAGAGAGCACCAGGGACTCCATAGTTCAACCCTGAAGTACACATATTCTCTTCTATTGGTACTATGGGATCTTGTTTATCAAACCAGGACAGTCATTGCCACATTCAATGTCCCCTCCAGTTGGCCAATGGGGAACAACCATGTGAAAAATGACAGATGGTGTACTTAACCTTGTTTTTTCCTCACTATGCATACCTTCTTCAGTGAGAAAAAAAAATAAAACTCTACCAGCCATTGTCTAGTACAGGGGTAGGCAACCTTGGCTCTTTTATGACTTGTGGACTTCAACTCCCAGAATTCCTGAGCCAGCCATGCTGAGGGGAAAGGGAGAGTTTCCAAGCTGAGCCATGCTGGCTCAGGAATTCTGGGAGTTGAAGTCCACCAGTCACAAAAGAGCCAAGGCTGACTCCCCCTGGTCTAGGAGAACTGCAAAGCTGTCCCTCCAAGCAGCCAGAAAGCATATGGATCAAGACAAGAAAATGCCACATTCCCTTGACTTAGGATGGGAGGTCCTCTAAGCTAGGAGACAAGAATTCCTGCCAGAGGGAGACTGCCTGATTCACATTTCAGAAGAAATACTTAAAACTGTTTTCATGGTATTTCTTCTGAGCTGAAAATTGGTTTTGTTTGCAGGAGCGATGGTGGCGCAGTGGTTAAGTGCAGTATTGCAGGCAAACCGTGCCCACAGTCTGGAGTTCGATCCTAACAGGCTCAAGGTTGACTCAGCCTTTCATCCTTCTGAACTCGATAAAATGAGGACTCAGCTTGTTGGGGGCAATATCCAAATGCTTGCATTGTAAATGCCTGAAGAGTGCTGTAAAACACTATGGGCGGTGTATAAGTACTAGTGCTATTCTACTGCTATTGTGAAAAACCCATGCAAGACCCACGTGCCTGCATGCGTAGGCAGGGCATCCATCTCACATCTGTGCAGCCTCTGTGTATGAAAAGATGCCCACTGTTATGGAAGTTCAACTTCCCCATACTCATTTCCAACACCTTCCATACTTCCCATACCAAAACTGAAGGCATCTCAGCTTGCTTGATCATCTGTTTGTAGCAGAAGAAAAGCATCACACCACCAATAACCAATATAGCAAGCAAAGGAAAGGCAATGATTTCCCATTTTCTTGCTGGAAAACAAACAAACAAACAAACAAACATGATTATGAGATACTAAATGTATTGTTCAGATATTAATAGAGAAGAATTTGTTTTTTTAATATATAATTAATAAGTAATATATTAATACTTTAAAGATACTATAACCAATTAATATTAAGCACTGTTATTCAGCAAAATGAATGAGATGTATTGATTAACCCTTTATTTATAGGAGCCGAGGTGGCGCAGTAGTTAGAGTGCAGTACTGCAGGCCACTTTAGCTGACTGTGTTCAGCAGGTCAGCGGTTCAAATCTCACCGGCTCAAGGTTGATTCAGCCTTCCATCCTTCCGGGGTAGGTAAAATGAGGACCCAGATTGTTGGGGGCAATGTAAATATATATATATACATTGCTTACTGGTGTACACCGCTTAGAGAGTGCTTGCACTTAAAGCAGTATATAAGTCTCATAAATAAATAAATAAATAAATTATAGGTAAAATTAGCCATTGTAAGCTGTTTAATACTAGATTACTTTTTAAGATTTAATACAGTATGTATACCTGGATGGGTCTACGCTGAAGCGATGTCAACTTGTGGGAATAATCCCCCTTTTTTATGTTTGTTCCCTTCCCTTGGCTTAACCTTTTTGTATGTTTTTTTCCCCCTTGTTCCACCTTTGTTGATCCTGTTCCCCTTTTATCTTTATAAAACTCAATAAAATATTTATATAAAAAAAAATAGAGAGGAAGTTGGAATTGTTAATTACCATATTATCTGAAGTCAGCCACTGAAGTCTAACACCTCTACAGAATACCAGGTCCAAAAAGTCTGAGCTAAACAACATATTCCAATTTATAGTGAACTGACAATATCAAGGAATGGTCTAGGATCCAAAATTTCAAGTGATTTTTCCTAGCTCTCTCTGGCGATACCAAATCAGGACCTTTTCAAGACAAGCTGCTTGTTCTACCAATGAATTATTATCCTGCTCAACTCTGGCAGCCACTGTGCCCTTTGTTGAGAGAATCCCAGTAACTGCCATGTCTGTGTGATAGGAGGGACCAATATAGTACCCAAATAAGAGCCCTGAACCTGGAGCTAACCTTGCTCCAGGCCACTAGCAAAGGCAAGGAGGAGCTGCACCCCAAAAACCAAGGTAAATGTTAAGAAGCCAAACCGTGATAAGCAAGAAAACGCGCCCACATAGCAGATAATTCTCTGGAGCAGCCAGCGAAAAGAAGGAAAAAGAGGAACCTCTGCAACTCTGTCTTGAAATTTAATTGTTTGTTTATTTGATTTCTACAGCCACTCATCTCTGCAAATGACTCTAGGTGAACACAATTCACAATTCAAAATGAAGGAAGAGTCATCACGGACTTCTGTGACTCTTGGATTTGGGGTGTATTTCTTGTCTGTATCAAAAGACCAATCACACACTATTTTAATGGGGTTGCGCTGACTAAGGGTGCACAAAACTGGAAGTTTGCAATCCTACGCCAAGATTTTCTGTGTTGGATCATGCTCACTGAGCTCTAGACCAAGGGTAGACACCCCTGGCTCTTTTATGACTCGTGGACTTCAACTCCCAGAATTCCTGAGCCAGCCATGCTGAGGGGAAAGGGAGAGGTTTCCAAGCTGAGCCATGCTGGCTCAGGAATTCTGGAAGTTGAAGTCCACGAGTCATAAAAGAGCCAAGGTTGCCTAGCCCTGACCTAGATGACGGACGGATGGACGGACAGACAGACAGACAGATAAACCTAGATCAGAGGTAGGCAACCTTGGCTCTTTTATGACTGGTGGACTTCAACTCCCAGAATTCCTGAGCCAGCCGTGCTGAGGGGAAAGGGAGAGGTTTCCAAGCTGAGCCATGCTGGCTCAGGAATTCTGGGAGTTGAAGTCCACGAGTCATAAAAGAGCCAAGGTTGCCTACTCCTGCTCTAGACCATGGACTCCTTCTGTACCTTCTTGGTGCAACAACAGGCAAAGTGGTTCCGAAAAGTTGCTCCGCTTCCTGTCTCCATTTCTAAAGAAGGATGTTCGGGCACGAAGGCAGTGTTCCTCATCCGGCCACTCTGTGGCGGGGACCTCCACTGAAGGCTTGTGATTGTTCTCTAATATAGTCACCTGGAAAACAGGCAAACCCAGACTTGAACCCAACAGAAACATTAGCAAAAGAGCACAGCAGACAGACCGAGGGCAATAGACTTGGCACTCATCCCTAAGATCCAACTTCCCCTTCCTGGGCTTCTTCTTCTGTATCTTTAAAATCGAGTCACACAATTAACGGAGGATGGATGAACATGGGAGGGATACGGATTACTGCCATTTGATATGGAGAATGGTCTCCAAGTTAGAGGCCTTGAAAAAGAGATGAAATATTCCTGGGGCACTGAGCTAACAAGAAGTACTAGTTTTGCTGGCTATTTGCCTAACTTCCAAATCAAGGCAGCAGACTTTAGACATCAGACCTCACCAAAGGAGCCATGGCAACGCAGTGGTTAGAATGCAGTATTTCAGGCTAATTCACTGCCCACAGCCAGGAGTTCGATCCAGACCGGCTCAAGGTTGATTGAGCTTCTTTTTCCTTCCGAAGTCGGTAAAAAGAGGACTCAGATTGTTGGAGGCAATATGCCGACTCTGTAAACCGCTTAGAGAGGGCTGTAAAGCACTATGAAGTGGTATATAAGTCTAAGTCAGTGGTTCTCAACCTTTTTAATGCCCCGACCCCCCACCGGTCATAAGTCGAGGACTACTCAACCGGTCGTAAGTCAAGGACTACTCAACTGGTGCAGCACCGTTTGCAGAATGGGATTTCAGCAGGCTTAGCAGGGCAGAGACAGCCTGGACAATTCCTATTGGCTTTTGAAAGCCAATAGAATTAGACTCTATTCAAGAGAGTCTATTCTATTGGCTTTCAAAAGCCAATAGAATAAAAGGGAGTAGCATAGCTAAGGAAAAGGGGAGAAAAATGGCGTTGTTTGGCGACCCCTGTGAAATGGTCGTTCGACCCCAAATGGGGTCCCGACCCATAGGTTGAGAACCACTGGTCTAAGTGCTATTGCTATTAATTCCTGGGGAACAATGGTGGAAGAAGCCTATCCCTTTCCCGCCCTTCTTCTGAATTCTTCAGATGCATCTGGTGGCAACAGATTTAACTTTTAGGCTGCCATCCCCTGGTTTGTCCTTTTCCATTTATTTTAATCCTTGTTTTATTAAGATGCTTTATTTTTTTATTATTTTTGAATATCCCATCAAAGGAGGAAGGAGACAAAGCCCTTCGCATTTAAAGAAACCCTCCACTGTTAGATAGCAAATAAGGTCAAAGAATGTGCAAGGGATCCTATATTTTATTTCATTGGTCATGGCGAAAAGAGTCTTCACCAACTGAAGATCTTTGGAAGAAGCGCAGGATACAATTGTAATAAATATTTTGCGAACAAACCCAGTAGCACCATTCTCTGGCTCACCAAATTCCGGAATCCAACTCTCCAAATCTCCAAATCGTAGGTCAGATCCTGAAAGACGTCCTTCATACAAGAAGGGTAGGTGAAAGAAACATTCACATCAAGGATATTTCTGGTATATTTTACTTTGAGAACTGGAGGAGCGAGTTGCACTGGAAAAAAATAAAGCAGGTGGTTAAGAATCACTTAAATATGAGCCAGCCCTGTGCTGCAGCTGCCAAAAAGGCCAACACAGTGCTGGGCTGCATTAACAGAGGGATAGAATCAAGATCACGTGAAGTGTTAATACCACTTTACAATGCCTTGGTAAGGCCACACTTGGAATACTGCATCCAGTTTTGGTCACCATGATGTAAAAAAGATGCTGAGACTCTAGAAAGAGTACAGAGAAGAGCAACAAAGATGATTAGGGGACTGGACGCTAAAACATATGAGGAACGGTTGCTGGAATTGGGTATGTCTAGTTTAACGAAGAGAAGGATGAGGGGGGGACATGATAGCAGTGTTCCAATATCTCAGGGGCTGCCCCAAAGAAGAGGGAGTCAAGCTATTCTCCAAGGCGCCTGAAGGCAGGACAAGAAGCAACGGATGGAAACTAATCAAGGAGAGAAGCAACCTAGAACTAAGGAGAAACTTCCTGACAGTTAGAACAATTAACCAGTGGAACCACCTACCTCCAGAAGCAGTGAATGCTCCAACACTGGAGGTTTTTAAGAAGAGACTGGACAGCCATTTGTCTGAAACGGTAAAGGGTTTTCTGCCTGAGCAGGGGGTTGGACTAGATGACCTTCAAGGTCCCTTCCAACTTTATTATTATTATTATTAAGCGTGATGCATGTAACCTGGATTCCCAGGAGGGAGGGGCTGCATTTTAGAAAACCAAGAGACAATGAAGTTTAGATAGCTTGAATGGGAGGAGAAGGGTCAAGACAGTTCCTCCCTAGAGCTTCTCAGAGTCCATATTTAATGAGGCAAGTAGATGCTTTACTTTGGCAAGATTTATGTCTTTAGGTGAGGAACAATAAAAGAAACTGCTTAGAAATAGCTGTTTGTGTCTTTCTGGATTTTTGGAGCCAGAATGTCATATTTTCTTTAGACTAACCTTCCCTAGCTGGCTGCCTTATAGATGAAATAGGAATACAACTCCCATAATTTCTACCACCAGGAATTTTGAATCTACAAGTCCTATAAAGTTGAAAGGTTGCAGTTGTTATTGCTAGTTGCGAACTTGTGTCTGACCCATCGTGACTCCATGGACAACAACAACAATAACAACAATAACAACAACAATAACAATAATAAAAAAGTTGGAAGGGACTTTGGAGGTCATCTAGTCCAACCTCCTGCTCAGGAAGGAAACCCTATGCCATTTTGGACAAATGGCTGTCCAGTCTCTTCTTGAAAACCTCCAGTTTTGGAGCATTCACCGCTTCTGGAGGCAGGTTGTTCCACTGGTTAATTGTTCTAACTGTCAGGAAGTTTCTCCTTAGTTCCAGGTTGCTTCTCTCCTTGATTAGTTTCCACCCATTGCTTCTTGTCCTGCCTTCAGGTGCTTTGGAAAATAGCTTGATTCCCTCTTCTTTATGGCAGCCCCTGAGATATTGGAATACTGCTATCATGTCCCCCCTTGTTCCTGGGAAGAGGAGAGCTACACCCACCAGATCATCATACCCTGAAGGATGTAATCGATGGTTTCAGGCACTGATGAGATGAATCCAGCCCAAGCTCTGCTTTGAGCTTCCACCTTGACCCAATATCGGTTGCTTGGTTCTTGAAACACACAAGTAATATTGCAAATGGTTTCAGTGATATTTCGGCAGTGCTGCACTTCCTCCCACTGAAGATCAAATAAATCCCTAAAATAAATAAATAAATAAATAAATAAATCAGAAGGACCATCTAAGTTTTGCATTCACCTGAAATGCTGTGATTTCTCTCTTCCACACCGAATCCTGCAGGATGGCACAGGGTGGGTCTTAAATGCCTCCCACTAGGGTTGTCCATCGTATAGTCAAGGCCACGGTTTAGGCCACGGTTTTCCCAGTTGCAATGTAGGGCTGTGAAAGTTGGACCATAAGAAAGGCTGAGCGGTCCAGAAGTCGAGCGCAGGCGTTAACTCACTTATAAATGTTTACTCCCATGGATTTATGTACGCCCTGATGATGTTGGCAGGAGCCAACGAAAGCTAGGTTTCTACTTTTACTATTAAAACTTTTAATGTTTTATATTTAAAACTTTTAGTGTTTTATATTTAAAACTTTTAATGTTTTAACTTTTCCTGGTGATCAAGTTTTACACTCTCTCTCTCTCTCTCTCTCTCTCTCTCTCTCCCTCTCTCCCTCCATCCATCCATCCATCCATCCATCCATCCATCCATCCATCCATCCATCCATCCATCCATCCATCCATCTATCTATCTATCTATATATATATATATATATATATATATATATAATGAGAAATAAAAACAAAAACGCGACTCTTGGGAGTATTCATATTGTCAAAATAATGATCATCAAGAGAATATCTATCCAAAAATAGAATTTAATCCACCAAGCTTTCGTCAAATACATTTGACATTGTCAGGGTTAAAAGGCAAACGCCGGGGGAAGTCTTATATACAGTTGTTTAATGCCTGCTTCCGGCTCCTGGAGCGTGTCATCAGCCCCAGCTGATCGAATTGAGTCCCAAGTCATAGACAGAATGCAAATTAGCAATGGAAAGAGGATAGGTGCTGATGGGGGTGTGTGTACTTGGGACTCAATTCAATCAGCTGGGGCCGATGACACGCTCCAGGAGCCGGAAGCAGGCATTAAACAACTGTATATAAGACTTCCCCCGGCGTTTGCCTTTTAACCCTGACAATGTCAAATGTATTTGACGAAAGCTTGGTGGATTAAATTCTATTTTTGGATAGATATTCTCTTGGTGATCATTATTTTGACAATATGTATGTATGTATGTATGTATGTATGTATGTATGTATGTATGTATCTATGTAGAGAGAGGGGGGGCAGGCAGGCAGGCAAGCAGGCAAGGAGAGTTCCTATTTAAAAGGGGGGACTGTGTTATGAGCTATATCAGTATCGGGAAACTGTGCTTAGGATTGGTTTACTTCAAAATAATGTCCAAATCAGGCAGTACATTAAACCATGATTTGCTCTACAACAGTTTGTGGATGATACCACAGTTCTCTGAGTTCATACAGCAGATGACAGTATAGCCATCATTGGCAAATCACCATTCTTTGGTTTACCAGGACTGCAAATTTGTACCAGACATGCCCCATTGTGGTCTAGCAGCCATTTTCCTGTCCCGTGCAGAGGTATGCAGTACATCCGCCCCCCCCTTCTCCCGATTTGGTATCTCTGAGATGGGTGGAGAACTGCACCATGGCAGCCCTTTGGGGAGAATGAACACAATATGGCCTCAATGTACCCACTGGAGCCCCCAGACCTGAAAACGAACGTCCCTTCCCTCCGATGCTCACATCCAAAGGACGGTATAGGACATTCCCGGTGGGGAACCATCAGGCGGGAACCACTTCACGAACAGACTGTAATCCTTTGAGACAAAAGTGAGGTTCTGAGGCGGGCGGAGATCGTCACCTGTCACAAATTAAAGCCAGAGGTTGTGTTGCTTCTTGGGTCAAAAGGCTGGGTTGTACAATCCATTGGAACATTTGGGGGGACAGTAAGTTTCCCCACTCCTCCAATTTGCACCTGGCACAAACCACAAGTAGTTCTCAACTTATAACCACAGCTGAAATCAGCATTTCCACTCCTAAGCAAGGCCATTGCTGTGTGAATTGTGCCCGATTTTATGACCTATTTTGCCATGAGTTTTAAATGAATCACTGTCGTTGTTAAGTGAATCATGCGGTTGTTAACCGGATATGGCTTCCCCCGCTGACTATGCTTCTTGGTAGCCAGCTGGGAAGGTGGCAGATGGCGATCCTGTACCCCTGGCATGCTGCAACCGTCATAAATACATGCCTGTTGCTAAGCGCTTGAATACTGACTATGTGACCACAGGGATGCTGCAGAGGGACTGATTGTAAGTCACTTTTTCAGTGTTGTTATAGTTTCAAATGGTCACTAAACAAATGGTTGTAAGTCAAGGACTATCTGTAATTAGGAAGTTTCCCCAACCCTGTGTTTTGGAATGACACTTTCTTAATTTGTCGGTATCGAACAGGACAGTGATAGTTTTGAAAAACATACACGGTAAACTTGGGGCAGTGATGGCAAACCTATGGCACGGGTGCCAGAGGCGGCACTCAGAGCCCTCTCTGTGGGCACGCGTGCCATCGCCCCAGTCCTAGGCCTTCAGCTAGGTTTTATAAAACCTTTTCGCTTTAGGCCTCCGCCTAATCAATCAATCAGTCAATTTCAACTTCTCACGGGAAAAAAAAAGATCTTGCAAAGTTGGAATTGATTGATTGAACTTTTTAGTCCCACCCAGTCTGCTGTTACCACCACAGCCACGCCCAGCCAATGGGCCACACCCACCCAATGGGCCACACCCACCCGGCACCCGACCATGCATAAGTGGGTTTTGAGTTGCAGTTTGGGCATTCGGTCTCTAAAAGGTTTGCCATCACTGACTTGGGGAAAACATCAGCTTAGTCTGGAGAATGGACTCCAGAAGATGGTAGAGGACAGGAAGACCTGGAGGAACATTGTCCATGGGGTCACGATGGGTCGGACACGACTTCGCAATTAACAACAACAGTCTGGAGAAACAGGAAAGTGTGAGAAAGAAAGTCAAGACTGCCCCACCTTGACTCTCTTTCCTATCAAATGGAGTGGAGGGAAAATCCTAGTCCTGCCTTAGGTTCAAAGCCCTCTGAGTGACCTTGGGCCCGTCACTTTTTCTCAGCCCTAAGAAGACAACGGCAAAGCACTTCCCATTTTTTTCCCAAGAAAACTTCAGGAATTAATCCAGGCAGTCACCAGGAGTCAAGACTGACTCACACCAAGGTCTATCATTCTATCTCAGCAGTTAAAGATCACAAGGAGGTTCCGAGTCTACCAAGAACTTGATCGTGGTCCGGTGGGTTATAATGTCCCACTCCCAACAGGGAAAGCATATGGGACACTGAGGCACCTGGGCGTCTCCCAATTTTAGCCAAATTTCCCTATTTTCCATTTCAAACCACCTCTTTCCCGTCTGAACATGGGAGATATACAGGATGCCCTTTGGACTTTGCCTGAAATATCTCCCACCCCTTCCTGTTGCTCAGATCAGGTGCCAATGGCTACAGCCTGAATCCAGAGAGTTTTGAAAAGGGGAATGCATTCCTGGTTTGGTTGCATTTTCTGAAAACCCTAGGCTAACCGTAAATCAAGCTGCCCCAGAGATTTGGAGGGAGGGGAGAAGATCGTACCTTGAACGGGCTGGAAAGAAGCAAAAACCATCAGTAGCAAGACGCTAAACGCCACAGCAGGCATTCAGAAGGACCTCAGCTTAAATCTGTGCCCAATTTGCTCTCTTACTTTCACTTCTGGGCTTCCTGTGTGGTATCAGCACATGTGAACGGCGGCCCTCTAGAGGACAGCATCACCTGATGCGGGAAAAAAAAACACCCCCGCCACCTGGTCTCGTGGGGGCGGTGGGAAAGCCCCTCTGGGCTCTTCTTGCTTCTCCTGGCGCCCGTCCAGCTCCTTGGAGTCAAAGTGAAATTTATGACAGTTCTAAGGCTGGATGCAAACAAAATATCGGAAAAAAAAATAAGTATTATATCCTTCAGTGGGTATGCCTAGGTGTATTAGAGGAAAACAGTAAGGAGGATGGGAGTCGGTCTAAAAATCATTCAGAACATAGTTACTGAGCTAAATCCAAATAAAAGACGATTATAAGAAGGTCCAATCCTCAGGAATGATATGATGTATCCTGCAGATGGTAACCCAAAAATGGGAAACTTGGGAGGTGATTTTTGAGTCCTTGTTTTTGATCTAGTGGCTAAGGCATCATGCTAGAAAGCAGAAAACCGTGAGTTCTAGTCCTGCCTTAGCCATGAAAGCCAGTTGGGCAACTTTGAGGGGCCCCCCCTCTCTTTTCCTCTCCCTCTCTTTCTCTCCCTTTCTCTCCCTCCCTCTTTCCTCTCCCTCTTTCTCTCTCTCCCTTTCTCTCCCTCTCTTTCTCTCCTTCTCTCCCTCTTTCCTCTCCCTCTTTCTCTCTCTCCCTTTCTCTCCTTCTCTCTCCCTCTTTCCTCCCCCTCTTTCTCTCCCTCCCTCTTTCCTCTCCCTCTCCCTCTATTTTCTCTCCCTTTCTCTTTCTCTCCCTTTCTCTCCCTCCCTCTTTCCTCTCCCTCTTTCTCTCTCTCCCTTTCTCTCCCTCTCTTTCTCTCCTTCTCTCCCTCTTTCCTCTCCCTCTTTCTCTCTCTCCCTTTCTCTCCCTCTCTTTCTCTCCTTCTCTCTCCCTCTTTCCTCCCCCTCTTTCTCTCCCTCCCTCTTTCCTCTCCCTCTCCCTCTATTTTCTCTCCCTTTCTCTTTCTCTCCCTTTCTCTCCCTCCCTCTTTCCTCTCCCTCTTTCTCTCTCTCCCTTTCTCTCCCTCTCTTTCTCTCCTTCTCTCCCTCTTTCCTCTCCCTCTTTCTCTCTCTCCCTTTCTCTCCTTCTCTCTCCCTCTTTCCTCCCCCTCTTTCTCTCCCTCCCTCTTTCCTCTCCCTCTCCCTCTATTTTCTCTCCCTTTCTCTTTCTCTCCCTTTCTCTCCCTCCCTCTTTCCTCTCCCTCTTCTCTCTCTCCCTTTCTCTCCCTCTCTTTCTCTCCTTCTCTCCCTCTTTCCTCTCCCTCTTTCTCTCTCTCCCTTTCTCTCCTTCTCTCTCCCTCTTTCCTCCCTCTTTCTCTCTCTCCCTTTCTCCCTTTCTCTCCCTCCCTCTTTCCTCTCCCTCTTTTTCTCCCCCTCTTTCTCTCCCTCTTTTCTCTCCCTCCCTCTTTCCTCTCCCTCTCCCTCTATTTTCTCTCCCTTTCTCTTTCTCTCCCTTTCTCTTTTTCTCTCTCTCTCTTTCCTCTCCCTCTTTCTCTCTCCGTCTCTTTTTCCTCTCCCTCTCTCTCTCCCTCTCTCTTTCTCTCTTTCCTCTCCCCCTCTCTCTTTCTCTCTCAGACCAGCCCACCTCACAGGGCTGCTGTTGAGGGGGAAATAGGAGAAAGAAGATGTGTTGGATAGGTTTTCCACCTTGAGTTACTTATAAAAGTAATAAAGGTGGCAAAATATAAGTAAATAAGTAAATAAATTAATACAGAATCTGCTTTGTGAGGAATGTGCACATTCTGAGGCTCTGTATGCCTATTATTGGAGAGCTATTATCACAAACTATGGGATTTGGGAGCCTCGGGACTGGTTAAAGAAATGATACAAGAACAGAAGGAGAAAACTCACACCAGTGCATTTTTATGATACGTTGTTGTTTTAAAATTGTTTCCTTTCTTCCTTTTTCGAACAACGGAACAAAGAAGGCACGTTTCCAAAAAGCCACACGTTTCTCTCTGTTCATAATAACATTTCCCACACCTTCCCTTTTGTTCTTTCGGTTTCAGGATTAATCACGTCGAGGTTAGAGTCTTTTGCTAATATATCGTAATATACCGATACCTTTTCTTTTATCCCTCTCGGTGGTAGTAAAGGAGTTTTTATATTGTGGAAATCCAGAAAACGCGCAAATTCAGCAGCTCCCCCATCCAAAGACGCTATTGAGGGAGGAAGCCCGTTTGAGAAACGATGCGAAGAACAAAATGTAAATCAGTGTTTCTCAACCTTGACCATTTTAAGGCATGTGGACTTCAACTCCCAGAATTCCACAGCCAGCGTTGCTGGCTGTGGAATTCTGGGAGTTGAAGTCCACATGCCTTAAAATGGTCAAGGTTGAGAAACACTGATGTAAATCAATACATTAAAAAAAAAAAAAATCTGCTGAACTTTTTTCCTCTCCTGCAAAGAGGGGAGAGCACCTTTGACGGCCCGCCTACACACCTCGTCCTTTCCCCCCACAATTTCCTCGCGAGTCAATTTCCACAGGCAATTTCGCCCCACGCGGTTCACGAAGCCGTTCTCCAGGTCGCAAAGGAAGCCCTGCCCACCCCGCTGCTCTTCTCCGGGCTCTGTTGCCGCCGCGTGGTCCCGAGCGGGACTTTGCCAGCGCCGGCAACTGAGCCCCGGGTGGGCAGCCTCGGGCCCGGGAGCGCCACCGGTGCTACTGTGCACCGTTGTACCGTTCCAGCAGCTGGAAGGGCCGTGGAATGCAGCCTTGCTCAGTCCAAATTGAAGTTTCCCCCAACAGACGACTGGCCTCGTTCTGTTTGGTAAAGTGACCAACTTTTTTACAGTGAAAAAGGAGGACACAAATAAATGAGGCGTAAATAAATATCGTAAATAAATGAAACATTTTATTTATTGCAACAATAACACAGACAGCTTGCATGTGCAAAGTTTGCCGGCCGGGTGTTTTGGCGCGCTCAGCAGCAATTCCTATTGGCTTTCAAAAGCCAATAGTGGGAATAGCACAGCTCATGCAAAAGTCGAAAAAAAACCCATCAAAAAAAGGTGCTGGAACGCCGTTCTGAGCGTTCTATGAGAAAAAAGAAAACGTTAGTCTTCAAATATCGAAAAGGAGGACATGTAGGAGGACACTTTTCAAGGGAGGACAGAACTTAAAAAAGGAGGACTGTCCTCCCTAAAGGAGGACGGTTGGTCACCTTATTGTTTGGACACATTCGGTGATGGGGAGCCAAGCACAAGGAGAGTGTGTATGAGAGTATGTGTGTATGTGTGTATGCAGTGCTTTTTTTTGTAAAAAAAAAAAAAAAAATGCCAGAACTCACACATGTCATACAACTCCACCTTGCCTACCCTACAAGGTTCCATCCAAAAAAGATGCTAGAACTCCGTTCTGGGTGTTCTATGAGAAAAAAAGCCCTGTGTGTATGTATATGTATATGTAGATATAATTCCAAACAGAATGAGTCTGTCTGTCTGTCTGTCTGTCTGTCTGTCTATCTATCTATCTATCTATCTATCTATCTATCTATCTATCTATCTATCTATCTTCTGTCATCTATCTATCTAATCTATCTTCTATCATCTACTTATATCTATCTCTTCTATCTATCCTATCTATATCTATCTATTATCTATCTATCAAATCTATCTTCTATCTATCTATCTTTATCTACTATCTATCGTCTATCTAATCTACGATCTATTATCTATCTTCTATCTAATCTATCTTCTATCTATCTATCTATCTATCTATCTATCTATCTATCTTCTATCATCTATCTATCTAATATCTATCTATTTATCTATCTACCTATCTATCTACCTACCTACCTACCAAATAGAGAATAGATGTTAACAGCTATAATGTAATCAAATAGCTTAGTTTCCTTATTTAAGTGGTTATTTTCCACTTAACAACTCTCTCTTCCATGGAACACAGATAAGGTGTGAGTTGCCTAAATTTGGGAGTGTGTAAAGCACTTCATTTTGACATTTTCAGGAGCAATAAGGGCTATTCTGAGCATTTCTGAAAGAGTTGCGCAACATTTTACACATGAAACAAAATAAGGATATACACCAGCTTATTTGGGACTGAGTCTGTAAAAAGTATAACATGAATCAGGTTACTTAAGTATAGAAGCTGTTCAATTCTCCAAAACCATGAGGAATAAACTTGGAACTTTAAACCATGTGCATCATCATCATCATTTGATGTCACTATCAGGCTGCTAGAATCCTCCCCCAGAATTCCATTGGGATTTCCCTTCCTGTAATTTTTGTTGTTCAGTTGCTAAGTCGTGTCTGACTCTTCATCACCCCATGGACCACAGCATGCTGGGCTTCCCTATCTTCCTCTGTCTCATGGAGTTTGCCCAAATTCATGTTCATTGCATCGATGACATTATCTAATTATCTCCTCCTTTGCCTTCCCCGTCTCCTTTTGGCTTCAGCCTTTCCCAGCATCAGGGTCTTTTCCCGTGAGTCCTCCTCTCTTTTCCTTGGGTGGCCAAAGTATTTGAGCTTCAGCTTCAGTATCTGTCCTTCGAAAGGACTGTCTGGGCTGATTCCTTTTAGGATTGACTCACTGTTGACTCCCGGTGATTGGCCCAAAGTCACTCAACTGGCTTTCACAGCAAAATCAGGACTAGACCTCACAGCACCTTAACCACTACACCAGGGGTAGGCAACCTTGGCTCTTTTATGACTAGTGGACTTCAACTCCCAGAATTCCTGAGCCAGCCATGCTGAGGGGAAAGGGAGAGGTTTCCAAGCTGAGCCTTGCTGGCTCAGGAATTCTGGGAGTTGAAGTCCATGAGTCATGAAGGGGCCAAAGTTCCCTCATGCTGGCTCAGGAATTCTGGGAGTTGAAGTCCACAAGTCATAAAAGAGCCAAGGTTGCCTACCCCTGCACTACACCAAACTGGCTCTCCTTCAGGCCCTGCCATCCTTGAAGAACTGTGTTAAATGAACAAGGAAGTGGTAAGTAGCAGACCAGTTCCTTGTAGCTATTTTAAAATAGTAGCTATTTTAAATAACCTTTATTGTCATTTTTTTTCTGTGGGCACAATGGCACCCACTAAAAATGAAATTTAGTTGCTTGCTCTCAAAAGTGTACACATACATAGCACACATTTAAAACATACTATATACAACATATGTATAGACCAGGGGTAGGCAATGTATGGCTGTGAAAGTTGGACCCTAAGAAAGGCTGAGCGCCAAAGAATGGAGGCCTTTGAACTATGGTGCTGGAGAAGACTCCTGCGAGTCCCCTGGACTGCAAGGCAATCAAACTGGTCAGTCCTAGAGGAGATCAACCCTGACTGCTCTTTAGAAGGCCAGATCCCGAAGTTGAAACTCAAGTACCTTGGCCACCTAATGAGAAGGAAGGACTCCCTGGAGAAGAGCCTGATGCTGCACCGCCTTCAACTTGGGATGATGCCCAGACCCAACATGACTGTGGGTTCAGGGAACCAACCCAGAGAAAAGGGTGGCTTGCAGACCCTGGGGTGGACTTTATTACCCTGCCACTCTTCCCCACGTGTGCAGATGAGCATGCAAGAAAGAATGTTCCTCCTTTATGGACAGGTGACATTTTCCCTCTGCTCTGCAGCCAAAAAAGCTTTCAGAACACCTGAGATAATCTTGCCCATAGGCTTCTGATCGAAAAGAAAACAGCCACAAGGAAAGAGGGGAGGGAAGGAGGCAGTTATAAAAACATGGGCTGGTTGCATCGCTCCCTTTTTCTCAGCTTTCTGTTTCTGATTCTGTTCTTGAGACCAGGCCAAAGTTACAACATCACTGAAAAAAGTGACTTATGGCTGTTTTTCACACTTAGGACTGTTGCAGCAGCCTCGTGGTCACATGATCAAAATTTGGAGACTTGGAAACTGGGCATTTATGACGGTCGCAGTGTTCCGGGGTCATGTGATCACTTTTGGTGACCTTCTGACCAGCAAAGTCAATGGGGAAAGCCAGATTCACATAACAATAATGTTACTAAAAACTGCAACGATTCACCATGATGTGAAAAAGATGTTGAGACTCTAGAAAGACTACAGAGAAGAGCAACAAAGATGATTAGGGGACTGGAGGCTAAAACACATAAGGAACGGTTGCTGGAATTGGGAATGTCCAGTTTAATGAAGAGAAGGATGAGGGGGGACATGATAACAGTGTTCCAATATCTCAGGGGCTGCCCCAAAGAAGAGGGAGTCAAGCTATTCTCCAAAGCACCTGAAGGCAGGACAAGAAGCAACGAATGGAAACTAATCAAGGAGAGAAGCAGCCTAGAACTAAGGAAGAATTCCCTGACAGTGAGAATAATTAATCAGTGGAACAACTTGCCTCCAGAAGCTGTGAATATTCCAACACTGGAAATTTTTAAGACTTTGTCTGAAATGGTATAGGATTTCCTGCCTGAGTAGCGCGTTGGACTAGATGACCTCCAAGGTCCCTTCAACTTTATTATGGATCATCGCACAGTCAGCCAGATGTACAGACTGGATTTGGCATTTTGTCTACCTATCGAGTCCTTACCCAGGAGCTGGGATAGGCAGATGTGGATGTTTGATGATATTACAGGTATCGTCGCAGGATGGAAGCAGTTCCTAGCAAGGCCGCCTTTTGCAATTGACTAATAGCGAATTTGTCAATGCCAATGGTGTTCAAATGGTGCTCCAGTTGTTTTGGGATTGCACCCAAGGAGCCTATTACTATTGGTACTACCCTTGCTTGCTTTTGCCACAGTCTTTCTATTTCTATTTGTAGGTCTTTGTATTTTGTTATCTTCTCCAGTTCTTTCTCTTCTATTCTGCTGTCTCCAGGCACTGCCACGTCCACTATCCAGACTTTTTTGTCTTTCTTATCGACAATTGTTAAGTCTGGGGTGTTATGTTGCAGGTGCTTGTCTGTTTGAATTCTGAAGTCCCAGAGCAGTTTAATTTTATCATTTTCTATGACTTTCTCTATTTTATGATCCCACCAGTTTTTGCTTACAGGCAAATGATATTTTTTGCAGATCTTCCAATGCACCATTGTTGCTACTTTGTCATGCCGCTGCTTGTAATCAGTTTGTGCAATCTTCTTGCAACAGCTTACCAAGTGGTCCACTGTTTCTTCAGCTTCTTTGCATAGGCGGCACTTACTGTCTGTTGCTGTCTTCTCAATTTTGACTTTGTATGCATTTGTCCTTAAGGCTTGGTCTTGTGCAGCCAGAATTAGTCCCTCGGTCTCTTTCTTCAATTTTCCTGCTCTTAGCCATTGCCAGGTTTTATTATTATCTGCTTTCCCAGCTATTTTTTTCATGTATTGGCCATGTAGTGCTTTGTCTTCCCATGCCTCTATTCTGTTCTTCATTTGGTCTTTCTTGTAGGCCAGTTTGGTCTCTCCAGTAGTTAGTAAGCCTTCCTGATATACTAATTTCAGTGCATCTTTATCATTGTTCTTCAGATATTCTTCCAAAGCCATTTTTTCTTCTTCAACCATCTGATGTACTTGTAGCATTCCACGCCCACCTATTTGCCTTGGTAGATAAAGTCTATTAATGTCACTGCGTGGATGAAGGGCATGATTCATTATTATTATTATTATTATTATTATTATTATTATTATTATTATTACTACTACTACTACTACTATTACTACTACTACTACTACTTAACAACTGCGGCAAGGAAGGTCATAAAATGGGGCATAGCTCAGTGAATAACTGTCTTGCTTAGCAACAAAAATGTTGGCCTCACTTATGGTTGTAAGTCGAGAACTACCTACTCAGGTGACTTACAAAATGATAAAAGAATAAATATAAAAACAGTTAAAATTAGGAAGTTTTAATAAAACGTTGGTCTAGCACTAAAGAGATCCAGATTGTCATTCACCCGTTTCATAGAAATTTACTACAATGTGTAGTTTTGGTTCAATCATTCCTTCTCAACCCAATCTACCTCGCAGGGCTGTTGTTGAGAACAATAGAAAAAGGGAGTGGTACATAGGGCACTTTGAATTCTTGAAAGAAAGGTAAGATATAAATGAGTGTCTAATATATAAATTATTGTATTTTATTATTACTATAACTATAAATTATTGTACTGTAGACTGCCTAGAGTAGTGCTACAGTGAGATAGGTGGCAAACAAATTTAACAAATAAATAAATAACAATAAATAAATATATTTCTTTTTGGGAAGACTTTTTTAAGAGCAAAGCTGCTGATCCCTCTATGGGAGAACTTGGGAGAAAACCTCTATTATATTTTGCACATCCAGAAATTTGACCGTGGATTTAGAAAGGAGGCCAGCTATGCCAATCATTGGTGATGCCATGAAGGAGAAATGTCACTGGGTGGCAGTGTTTGCCTTCAGAATTGCATTAATTCATTGCATTAATTTCTGAAAAGCAAACCACAGTTACTCTCCTGTAGAAGTGGAGTTACCACATTTTCACTATTAATTTTAACTCCACGTTATCATTACTGTTGGACAGACAAACGCTAGAAAAATAGCTTTTTTGAAAGGAGGGTCCTTGGTACTTTCTGGATTTGATTGTTTTCTTGCAGATGTGTCTGTCTGTCTGTGTGTGTGTGTGTGTGTGTGTGTGTGTGTGTGTGTTTGTGTGGGTGGGTGGGTGTGTATTCCATAGCTTTCTTTTCCCTTCCCTTCCCTCAAATGGGTCATTTTCCTCAGTCTGGGTTCAAGTTCCCTATCACACCTTCTGCTTTTCACAGCAGTGCAACTCTCACTGTCCCTGTTGGCCGTGAACGTTTACCGAAAGAATCTCTGTCAAAACAGCCCCAAGGCTTAGGCTAGCCACCGCCTCGCCCCACCCCCAGGTATGTCTCTGCAGCCAGGTGAGAGACAGGAGGGCTTTGGGAAAAAACCCCACGCCCCGTCTCCAGACAGCCAGGAGGCCTTTTTCCCTTATGGAAAGGGCCTGGGATTAGCTACCCATCTTGGGGATGCCAGGCTGACATTCTTTCCAGCTCGTCCTTTGAAGGGGCTTTAACCCCTAATTGCCCCTGGAAAGGAAAGTCAGGTGGAGCCTCTTGAGAGAGGAGAGTCCAGGGCCAGGGAAGGGAGGGAGGAAATGAAGGAAGGAAGGAAGGGAGGAAGGGAGGGAGGGAGGGAGGAAGGAATGAAAGGAAGGAAGGAAGGAAGAAAAAGAAGGGAGGGAGGGAGAGAGGAAGAAAGGAAGGAAGGAAGAAAAGGAGGTGAAGGAAGGGAGGAAGGAAGGAAAAAAGGAAGGAAGGGAGGGAGGGAGGGAGGGAGGGAAGAAGGAAGGAAAGGAAGGAAGGAAGAAAAAGAAGGGAGGGAGAGAGGAAGGAAGGAAGGGAAGGAAGAAAAGGAGGTGAAGGAAGGGAGGAAGGAAGGAAGGAAGGAAAAAAGGAAGGGAGGGAGGAAGAAAGGAAGGAAGGAAAGGAAGAAAGAAAAGGAGGGCAAGGAAGGGAGGAAGGAAGGAAAAAAGGAAGGAAAGGAAGGAAGAAAAGGAGGGCAAGGAAGGGAGGAAGGAAGGAAAAAAGGAAGGAAAGAAGGAAGGGGGAGGAAGTAGGAAAAGGAAGGGAGGGAGGGAGAGAGGAAGGTCGAGGCTGCAATTATAGATGAAATGTGCAAGAGGTTCTTCTTAGCCTTTGAATCCAATTTTTTTCATTTGTAGAACAATTTATTACAAATGTGGGAACTGTATGTATGGCTGACTGAGGAATTCTGGGAGTTGAAGTCCAGAAGTCTTCAAGCTTGGACACCCCTGAAAACTATCAGTCGCTAAGCGCTTTTCTGCAGCAATTGCTTAAACTCAATTTACCTCTTCTAAGGTGACCAACCGTCCTCTTTTAGGGAGGACAGTCCTCCTTTTGTGAGTTCTGTCCTCCCTCAAAAAGTGTCCTCCTTCATGTCCTCCTTTTTGATATTTGAAGACTAATCTGCAGGGCTTTTTTTTTTTCCTCATAGAATGCTCAGAATGGTGTTCCGGCACCTTTTTCTGATGGTTTTTTTTATCAACTTTTGCATGAGCTGTGCTACTCCCGCTATTGGCTTTCGAAAGCCAATAGGAATTGCTGCTGAGCGCGCCAAAACACCCAGCTGGCAAACTTTGCACATGCAAGTTGTCTGTATTATTGTTGCAATGAATAAAATGTTTCTTTTATTTACGATATTTTTTTTCCTTCAATTTATTTGTGTCCTCCTTTTCATTGTAAAAAAGTTGGTCACCTTACCTCTTCTGGAGCAAACGTGGTCTAACAGTGGGGACTTTGGAATGAAAATAGATTAAACTTAATTATCCACAAAATCAGCAATATTTTTGTTTCAGCTACCAAATAACGATATATTTGAAGAGGAAGATTTTTGAACACCTTTACTTTGGCCTAATTTAAAGAGGCCAATTCCCTCTGAGTTGGCCTGGAGCACCCACATCAGGAGCCCGAATGACGCCAGCAGCATTTGTGTGGTTGCGTCACAAGCCCCACCCCTTTCGACTTGCACGTGCTTGTGGGGCAACGCACCACATTTGTCATTTTGATAAAAGCAGGAATCTACGGCAGAGGCACAGGCACTTGCCTTTTAAAATGTTTCCTTAATAAATCATCTGCTATAAATAAAGAGGAAATGGGGGCGGAGGGCAGGGGCAAAGTCTCAGGCTACCAGATAAAATTAATGTTAAGCTTGGCTGGTTGTGAGAATCTGGGACTTGTGGGTCTCCAGCACGAGGGGGGGGGGGTGTCTGCAGGAAGGAGGGTCAAAAAAAGATGACAACCCCCAGCCTCCAATTGGAGCCCTGGCCCAGCACTTGATTTATGTGACAGCTGCAGAAAGACGTGGGGCGCCCATTGTGGGACTGTGGCTGCCATATTGACTTTTTTGACCTTCAACCCTGAAGATACTGTTGGACAATGTAAAACCTGACTTTTAAAAAAAAACTCCATGCAGAAATATCCCTTTCTACCATTTTGAAGAGCTCCCAATTCCAGTAATCTGCCCCTGTTGGAATTCAGCCTGAACCAACCCTTCTTTAATAGCAATGATTATTGACAACCAAAGACACAAGATGGGTGCACAGGTAGTTCTCCACTTATACCCATTTGCTTAGTGACCATTCAAAGTTACAATGGCACAACAATCATTGTGCTTGCAAACGGTGCAGCATCCCCACGGTCGCATGAGCAACGGTTGTGTGAAAAATGGTGCAAGTCACTGTTTTCAGTGCTGTTGTAACTTCTGTTGAAGGAAAAGTCTTCATCATGGTTCAGTCCAAACCGGGAATAAAGAACAAGGCAACTGCTTTAGAAAGAAGTTTGCAGTTTATTGAAGAGGAGAGCCAGACAGAAAGATGGCTCTGGAAGAAAAGAGAGTGAGCACATGTAGGGAGTGGGTTTTTATACCTTCTTGAGCCTTTTGTTGTTCCTGTGGCATGAACTTTGACCTGAATCTGAGTGTGCCTTTCTGGTATTCTGATGGTGGTGGGTTAATCCTATTATGTCCCAAAGGTCATATTCTGCTTCCCTGGGGCTGTGGCTGATGACTCTTAGATTTTTGGTGTGAGGGGTTGTTGATTCTGGGGATCTTTCTTCCTAATCCCAGTTTCCTGACTCCAGTCTTTCTGACAAGATTATCACATCTGCAATTCTGCAGACTTGGTTTCTGTTTGGGAGCGGGGTTGGTTTCTGCCTTTAAAATCCTTTAGGGAAATATATTCTGCCTTTTAAATATTTCCAAGAATATTTCTTTCTCTGGGGAGGGGGGCTGACTTCCCACACTTCAAATGGTCACTAAATGGATTGTTATAAGTCGAGAACTACCTGTATGTCTTTACAATTTATTTTGTGCCCCAGACCTATTTAGGCCAAACCACGTAAAGCTTCTTTGGAATTTGAGAAAATAAATTTCTGCAGGAACTGTGTTTCTTTTGGTCTTCATTAAGACTGGATGTTTTTCTGATTCTACCAGATCCACCATGTGAGAAACTGAATCAACCAAGGTGTGTCAGTCACTTCAACAGGGACCAATAGCACCTCAGCACCTGAGAAAGGTGGGTGAGGAAGAATTTCTCTGCTGCACCAACCCTTCCTGCTTACTCATTGGAAAATAATGGCTTGCCCTGACAAGAAAAAAAATATGATTTTTCCCCCAGTGCTGTTTTTGTAAAGTATGAAATAATAATAATAAATTAACCTTAAATAATTTCTTATTTCTGTGAATTAAGATAAATAATGGCACTTATCAAGTCTCTAGGACAGTGGTTCTCAACCTGTGAGTCGGGACCCCATTTGGGGTCGAACGACCATTTCATGGGGGTCGCCAAACAACACAGTCTGCCATTCCCCCCCCCCCTTTTCCTTAGCTGTGCTACTCCCTTTTATTCTATTGGCTTTTGAAAGCCAATAGAATAGACTCTCTTGAATAGAGTCTAATTCTATTGGCTTTCAAAAGCCAATAGGAATTGTCCAGGCTGTCTCTGCCCTGCTGAGCCCTCCAAAAGTCCCATTCTGCAAACGGTGCTGCACCAGTTGAGTAGTCCTCGACTTACGACCGGTTGGGGGTCGCAGCATTAAAAAGGTTGAGAACCACTGCTCTAGGAGGTAAAATGACTGGGTATCTGAAAACACCTGAACACTGATCGTGATTACAGGATACTCTTAACCCAGTTACTGAATTAATCCATTTTTTATTTGTACAATATCCGGCACCTTGAACTTGTATAGGACTTGAAGTTATTCAACGTATTAAACAGCTGTAACAAACTGAACCAAAAAGCAATATTAACAATTGGGTTAAGACTAAGCATATTGTAGGAATGCAGTCTCTAGAATAGAGCCGGTTTGATCTGTTGATTAAGGCACCAGACTAAAAAGTGAGAGATCATGAGTTGCCGCCTTAGCCATGAAAGCCAGCTTGGGCCAGTCACTCTCTCAGCCAAATTCACCTAAAAGGACCATTGTTGTGGGGAAAATAAGAGGAGAAAGGTGTATGTTTCCCTGCTTGAGTGAGTTATAAAAATAATAAAGACGGGATAAAAATAAAATAAATCGAAGGAGACCAGGCCTATTATTTTATTTCAGATCAGGCCTATTATTTTATTTCAGGGCTCTTCAAACTTGGCCCTTTTAGGACTTGTGGACTTCAACTCCCAGAATTCTGGGAGTTGAAGTCCACAAGTCCTAAAAGGGCCAAGTTTGAAGAGCCCTGGTTTATTTGATCAATACAGATTTTGTGAACTTGTGCACAGGATGTCAAGGGAAAGGCAGCTGGTCATCAGAAAGAGGGATTGTGATACGTCATTGCAACGATAACACCCTGTTCATCCTGATTCATAAAAATGTCTGCCTTTGCATCCAGGAATTCCGTTTATTGTAAGGTGACCAACTTTTTTACAGTGAAAAGGAGGACACAAATAAATTGAAGAAAAAAATATCATAAATAAAAGAAACATTTTATTCATTGCAACAATAATACAGAATACACTATAATAGGATAAATGCATAATAAAAAACCTTTGTAACAATAACATTTTATATTGTAATTATGCTTACATGCCGCGCCCCTGCCTGCAGCCGCCCCGCCAGCACTGCTGCTCTGCCGTGTAGAGCAGGCCCCATGGCTCCCAAAGCACCAGCTGTGCCGGCTCCAGCCCCGCGGGGCAGCCCGCCGTCAACACACCCCACCTGCAGCTGCCCCACCAGCACCACCGCCCACCCTGCACAGCCCCGTATAGAACAGGCACCACAGCTCCCACAGTATGGGGGGCAGCCAGCCACCACTGCCCCTCACACTCCCACCCACAGCAGCCCCCTGCCCCTTCCTCTTGCGCCTGCAGCCATTATTGCCCTAGCAGGGCCGAACATCAAGAGAAAGTTACCGTGGCATCGCCACTCCAGTCTCCTCCAGGTATCTTCGGGACTAACTAGGACAGTGGTTCTCCACCTGTGGGTCGGGACCCCATTTGGGGTCGAATGACCATTTCACGGGGGTCGCCAAACCAGGCTGTCTGCCATTTTTTCTCCCCTTTCTTTGGCCACACCCCTGGCACCCGGTGATGTATAAGTGGTTGGGGGTCACCACAACATGGGGAACTGTATTATGGGGTCGCGGCATTAGAAAGGTTGAGAACCACTGAACTAGGAGATGGTGTAGTTGGGTAGCAGGGAGGGGTGCAAAGTTCCTGCCAATTTGCCTTCGCTGCAGACAACTTACATGTGCAAAGTTTGTTGGCCGGGTGTTTTGACGTGCTCAGCAGCAATTCCTATTGGCTTTCGAAATCAATAGGGGGAGCAGCACAGCTCATGCAAAAGTTGAAAAAAAAACCATCAAAAAAGGTGCCGGAATGACGTTCTGAGTGTTCTATGAGAAAAAAAAAAAGCCCTGCAGATTAGTTTTCAAATATTGAAAAGAAGGACATGTAGGATGACACTTTTCGAGGGAGGACAGAACACACAAAAGGAGGACTGTCCTCCCTAAAGGAGGACGGTTGGTCACCTTATTTATTGCATACTTTTGCTCCTTGCTTCTGTAGTGTTGGGTTGGCCCAACTTTACAACACCAGAGAAATGTGGTCGGCAGTTGATGGGCAGAGATGCCTAACAGTCTGAGGACAGGCTGGTCCCAAATATCTTTCTACGAACGTAAGTGAATGATGAACTTTAACACTTTTGTTCTTTACCTCTAAAAAAGCCTTTAAATGTCACCACTGGCCTTGCAACACCTGCACACCCAGCCCTTATGTCTAGTTCATTCACAAACAAGCTGATGCTGGATGGGGCCATCCACCTTTCTCTAATTCTCCCCTTTAACCTCCATTGCAACATGGAAACTGTGAAATATTTTCCCCCTGACATAGCATTTTTACTACTGCTGGGCAAAACAAACCTTTCCTGTGTTTATTTGTAGGTATTAAACCAGTACTTTTAAAGGGTGGCTTGCATTTCTATGGGGGGGTATCCCCCAAATATTGGCTTTTCTCTCAGATACCATATTTCCTTCCTCCATTTGCTGATTATTGATTGGCAACACAAATTACCTGTGGAGATCGCATTCAATCACCAAATGTCAAAAAGTTAGAGTATTTGGGAACTTAAAATTGGAAAGTGCACAGCAATGGCAAAACTAACCTTATAGGTACGCAATAGAATGAAAGCATTAATTAAATGTAAATAAGAATGGGTCCTATACATACAACACATGATGCAGCATAACAAATACAATCACTTAAACTTTGGTTTCTGAGGGGCCTGTATATCTATAAATATTGAGAATTAGCAAATACACAAAATTGGGGAATTAGAAATTCAACAGTCCTTTTCTTATTTTCTTTCTTGCTTCCCCCCCCCCCCACACCTGCTTTTTTGGTATTTTAATTCTTATTAAATTTGCTCATTTTATCTATAGTTTTTCCTTCATTTACACACACACACACACAGAGAGAGAGACACACACACACATATAGAAAGAGAGAGAGAGACAGACACTACTCCATGGAGATTTTAATATTAAGTAATCAGTTTAAGATTGAAATCTGTATACAAATACTTTGATGTGAGTCATGGTGATTCTTTTCTCAACGTCTGAATGAAAACGCCAAATAATTTTACGCCGGTAATATTGCCACCCTAAATTATAACCTGTATTTTCCTCTGCTCTCTTCTCTGTATACCAAGCTAACTAAATACAGTTTAATAGAATGTTAACAAACTTTATTGCGTAAACAGGATTGTATTGAAAGAATACAAACTATCAAGATTTATATAACTGTATAAAATGTATCAAGATTTATAAAAACACAATAAAAAGGAAAGTTACATTATTTTGCTGTTGATATCAGCTCCAAACTGCAACAGAGTCTTTGAGCTGCATAGAGCAGGGCTTTTCAACCTTTTCACCCATTGTACCACTTTTAACAACTCTCTTGCCTAGCAACATACATTTTGGGCTTAGTTGTGATCATAAGTTGAGAATTATCTGCATTTGTTTTCTTGTTTTGGGCTGTCTGTGGGTGAACTATTGATTGTATATTTGTTTTACGGGGACTGCAGCCAAGAAATTACAAGACACTTGCTCCTGAGGAGGAAAGCTATGGCAAATCTAGACAGCATACTAAAAAGCAGAGACATCACCCTGCCAACAAAAGTGCTTATAGTCAAGGCCATGGTTTTCCCAGTTGCAATGTATGGCTGTGAAAGTTGGACTATAAGAAAGGCTGAGCGCCAAAGAATTGAGGCCTTTGAACTATGGTGCTGGAGAAGACTCCTGCGAGTCCCCTGGGGTGCCCAGGGCTACAGGCAAAGCCATGACTTTAGGGCCTTTCAAAAGAGTACCAAGGTGGGGGCCAATCTTATTTCTTCAGGGATGATGATCTACAGGGAGGACACTATCATGGAGAAGGTCCTTCTTCTTGGTCCCACTAGACTCCTGCGAGTCCCCTGGACTGCAAGGCAATCAAACGGGTCAGTCTTAGAGGAGATCAGCCCTGACTGCTCTTTAGAAGACCAGATCCTGAAGTTGAAACTCAAGTACTTTGGCCACCTAGTGAGAAGGAAGGACTCACTGGAGAAGGGCCTAATGCTGGGAAAGATGGAGGGCAAGAGAAGAACGGGACAACAGAGAATGAGGTGGCTGGATGGAGTCACTGAAGCAGGAGGCGTGAACTTAAATGGACTCCAGAAGATGGTAGAGGACAGGAAGGCCTGGAAGAATGTTGTCCATGGGGTCATGATGGGTTGGACATGACTTCACAACTAACAACAAACAACAACAATATGTGTGTGGCAAACAGCTCCGAACCACTCCAGATTTGCAAGTGTAACCAGTCAATATTTATCATTATTTGAATCCATCTATGTTACTTGCCTAACCCAAATGATTAGCGTGGAAAATTATTCCATTGATGAGAAGTGCATTGCATGGAAGCCCGGTAAATCATAATTTCCCAGGATTCTCAGAACTGTTTCACTGTTAAAACACCTTTAAGTGGAATTGTTCTCTGACCATAATAAAGAAAACCTTCCTTCCATCACTTTGGTGTGTGGAGATCAGTCTGGCATGGATAACACATAACCCCCCTTTTCACCATGCAAATGGGGGAAAGGATGTCCTGCCTTTATTTATTTATTTATTAAGAAAAAAATTATAGGGCCAGTGAGTCCAGGCGGTTTACAAAAATAAAACCCCAATATAAAAGCCAATAAACTCCCTCCCCCCCAGTGACAATGATAATGAGAAGGAAGGACTCACTGGAGAAGAGCCTAATGCTGGGAAAGATGGAGGGCAAGAGAAGAAGGGGACGACAGAGAATGAGGTGGCTGGATGGAGTCACTGAAGCAGGAGGTGTGAGCTTCAATGGACTCCAGAAGATGGTAGAGGACAGGAAGACCTGGAGGAACGTTGTCCATGGGGTTGCGATGGGTTGCAACTAACAACAACAATATCATCCTGAGGAGCCCAGGCTACAGGCAAAACCATGTCTTTAGGGCCTTTCAAAAGAGTACCAAGGTGGGGGCCAATCTTATTTCTTCAGGGATGATGATCTACAGCAGTGGTTCTCAACCTGTGGGTCTGGGACCCCATTTGGGGTCAAACGACCATTTCACGGGGGTCGCCAAACAACGCAGTCTGCCATTTCCCCCCCCCCTTTTCCTTAGCTGTGCTACTCTCTTTTATTCTATTGGCTTTTGAAAGCCAATAGAATAGACTCTCTTGAATAGAGTCTAATTCTATTGGCTTTCAAAAGCCAATAGGAATTGTCCAGGCTGTCTCTGCCCTGCTGAGCCCACCAAAAGTCCCATTCTGCAAACAGCGCTACACCAGTTGAGTAGTCCTCGACTTACGACCGGTTTGGGGTCGCGGCATTAAAAAGGTTGAGAACCACTGATCTACAGGGAGGACACTACCATGGAGAAGGTCCTTCTTCTTGGTCCCACTAGATGGAGCTCCTTAAAAGAGAACATCCATAACATACTCTGCCTCTCTACTCTAGTGGGTCAGGGAGACGTAACTTTAGAGTCTTTCCGTGCCAGCTTCCTTCTAACTTAGCTGCTAACGCAACTCATCCTGTGTCAACAGAAACGGCAGGAGTGAAAAAAACAAAACAAAAACCCGAACCCAATGAGATGAAAGAGAAGAGCTTCTTTCTTCTCCCCTCTGGCAGATTTTAGAAAAGTATGAAGTAGGTATGACCTCTCTGAGTCAGCTTGGGATTGTTTTTCCTCCTCTTTCAGCTCCACCTTCGTGGTGCCTATCACCAATTGGTCATCCTCTCCAGAGACGGTTTTTCAAGACAAAGGTGAGTGCCCAAGAGGCACATGCTCAACCAAGTCATAAATCAGTATCATCCAGAAGAATCCAGGTAGTGGATTTCTGCTCTCTCCTTGGCCTCGTTTTAGCTCCGGAGCTTTTCTTTTACCACCCAAGAAACCTTCCATTTTGAAAAGCTCATGTATGTGTGCATACGCAAGTGTGTGCCTTCAAGTCAGGGTAGACTCCTGGCAATTGCCAGCTTTCTTGGCACGAATTCACATTGCCTTCTTCTTCCTAAGGCTGAGAGAAAATGACTAGCCCAAGGTCACCTAGCTAGCTTTGTGCCTCAGGCAGAACTAGAACTCACAGTCTCCTGGTTTCCAGCTTGTTGTCATAGCCACTGTCCCAAAATAGTTCTCTTTGAAAGATTAGAGATCAAAAATAATAGATAAAAGTACAGAATTTGACAGGCATGGTTCTACAGATCCTCTGAGGATTGTGGGCATACTACCACCCGCTAGGCTGGAAGTGGTCAGCTGATGGGGATCCATCCACCGATCACAGCGCTGTTGGTTTTGGCAGATGGCTAGGCGTGCTTGGTTTGTTGTTGTTGTTAATTGCGAAGTCGTGTCCGACCCATCGCAACCCCATGGACAATGTTCCTGCAGGTTTTCCTGTCCTCTACCATCTTCTGGAGTCCATTTAAGTTCACACCTACTGCTTCAGTGACTCCATCCAGCCACCTCATTCTCTGTCACCCCCTTCTTCTCTTGCCCTCCATCTTTCCCAGCATCAGGCTCTTCTCCAGTGAGTCCTTCCTTCTCATTAGGTGGCCAAAGTACTTGAGTTTCAACTTCAGGATCTGGCCTTCTAAAGAGCAGCCGGGGTTGATCTCTTCTAGGACTGACCGGTTTGAACGCTTGGTTAGTTATCAATTAAAACTCACCTTTGGCTTTGCTTCATACTTTGCTTGATCCGTTTCAAAAAATCATTGTAAACCCAGCTCACAGGTTACTCAAAACCCTCTGGGTTTAGTGGTTACAATCCACAGACTCTGAACCTTTGGCTTAACTCCACCACTGGCTAAAACAGCCAGACTGGCATCACGGTTTAAGAAACAGGGAATCCCATTTAGAATTTGCAAGATCATTCACCTTCCCTATGCAGTGGATGAATTATGCTTCCTACATCTTTCCTACCGTCTTCAATTTACAGCCATTCATTTAGCAATGAAATTACAACTAAAAGAAGATCAGTCTGCACACTTAACAATTGTCATAGCATCCCCAGAGTCACATGATCAAAATTCAGGTGTTTGCCCACCAGCATGTATTTCCTACAGCTGTAGCATCCTGGGAACACATGATCGTCATTTGCAACTTTCCCAGCTTAAGAACCAACTGCCTGATTCCCTTAATGGCAGTGGTTCCCTGAACAACCATGGGGGAAAAGGTTGTAAAATCAAGCACCATTCACTTAGCAACCACCTTGCTTAGCAACGGAAATTCTCGTCTCTGTTGGGGCTGTCACTCAAGGGCTGCCTGCACTGAATTAGCCTGCTTTCTCAGTTAGTAGCACTGTGTGTCGCCCAACACACAGTGCTACTAACAAAGACCCAGATTTAAATGGAATGAAGCTTCTAGAGGTTTGTAAATGTCAAAGATTATACCAATAGTCCTCGGCTTATGACCCAAATTGAGCCCAACGTTTCTGTTGTTAAGCGAGTTAGTTAAGTGAGTCTTGTCCTATTTTATGACCTATCTTGCTGCAGTGGTTAAATGAACCACTGCGGTTGTTCAGCCAGTAATAAGGGTTGTTAAGTGAATCCAGCCCATTGACTTTGCGTGTCAGAAGGTCACAAAAGAGGATTGCATGACACCCCCCCCCGGGACACTGCAACTGTCCTAAATAACGAGTCAGTTGCCAAGCATCCAAATTTTGATCATGTGACTGGGGAGGAGGGAAATGCTGTAATGGTTGTAAGTGTGAAAAACAGTCGTAAGCGCTGTTATAACTTTGAACAGTTGCTAAACAAGCTGTTGTGAGTCGAGGCCAATCTGTAGCTGACTGAGCTGTGTGCTCAAAATGTGGTTCATGCCCGGTGGTTCAACAACTGGACAAGAGATGCTGGTTGAAATCCTAACATGCCTGCAGCTGTCCATCTCTGATGACTGAGCAGGTGTGGGCGTGAAGCCGCCCAAACGCTCCTTGAAGTTCAGAGGAGTAGGTACCAAGGGTTAATTCCTACCTCATTAAGTTGTGCAAATTAGCAAGGATTAAAGGATCCCTAGACCACAAGTGTGAACAAGCCCAATCCGAAATGTGTTTTGCAAACAGTCCTGGATATTTGCGGCTTGCCCATCAAGAGGAGAAGAACACACTCACAGGCGACTGGTGTATTTTTCTTTCTTTGGCAATAAACAAAGCTTGAGGTTTCACTTCAAAGGATTGCCGCTGTTGTGATAAGGAGGGGTGCCTTCAAAGCCGCTGCATCGCTCAGGGGAGAAAGTGTGTAAGCGGGTTGCCCACCCAATCAACGGTTGTAAGAAATTTGATTCCTTGCTGACTTTTTTTCCCATGTCAATTTGATATGTAAGATAGTGGGAGGGGGTGTGTGTCACTTTTGGCTGACGCAACAGAACACAACAGAATTGTGCTGGTCCATCAAACCCCCAAGAGTCACGTTATATCTGAAAGAGATTTTACTTAAACCACTACTCGTTTGTTAACCCTTTTTCCAACTAGTACATTTTATAAAAAGACACAAACTATATCTCACTAAAGCTTGCTTGTTTCTTCTCCTAAAATATGTTACTTAGAAGAGATGCTACCAGTTTTCTGTGACCATAAACTGACACAGTTCTCCTCCTTCAATGTCTAATCCCCCAAAGTAACAGCAACGGAATAGGAAGGGACCTTGGAGGTCATCTAGTCCAGCCCCTGCTCACGCAGGAGACTTATACTATTTCTGACAAATGGCTGTCCAGACTCTTCTTAAAAGCATCCAGTGATGGGGCACCTACCACTTCCGAAGGCAATTGGTTCCACTGATTAATTTTCTCACTGTTGGGAATTTTCTCCTTAGTTCTAGGTTGCTTCTCTCCTTGATGAGTTTCCATCCGTTGTTTCTTCTCCTGCCTTCAGGTGCTTTGGTAAATAGGTTGGCCCCCTCTTTCTTGTGGCAGCCTTTCAAGTACTGGAAGATTGCTATCATGTCACCCCTGGTCCTTCTTCTCACTAGACTAGGTGTACCCAGTTTCTGCAATTGTTCTTCATATGTTTTTAGCTTCTAGGGCCCTAATCATCTTTTAGCTTCTAGGGCCCTAATCATCTTTTAGCTTCTAGGGCCCTAATCATCTTTGTTGCACTTCTCTAAAGTCTTTCCAAAATCTCAACAACTTTTTTGTAATGGGGTGACCAAAACTGGATGCAGTATAGTGTGGTCTCACTAGAGCAGTGATGGCGAACCTTTTAGAGATCAAGTGCCCAAAAACTGCCCCGCCATCCCCACTCCACCCTGCCCACTGGGCCACTCACCTCCTCCATGGCCCACCACAGATCACCCAGGCAGCCCAGCAGCATCATGGCAGCCATGCCCTCCGCCCGTGCCCTGCAGCATCATCTGCATGCAATGGGGTGCAAGGGTGGAGTCTTTGTCCTTGGCTGTGCTGCTTCATGTGGGCTGTGCCCAGGGGCAACTCTCCTCCAGGGGGGGCTGCTGGTGAGGAGGGGGCCGTGGGGGGAGACAGGGCTGGGGAGATGGTGTGTGTGCCCACAGAGAGGGCTCCGAGTGCCACCTCTGGCACCCGTGCCATAGGTTCGCCACCACTGCACTAGAGCTTTATAAAGCAGTACTATTGCATATTTCAGTAGATTGACTTTCCCCCATTTTGTATGGAAGGCTGGATTCATTTACAGGACTTCTACGCCTCTCCAGTCAAAATGGACTCCTTTCCAACCGAAACGAAGGGAAATAGGTACATTTGATAAAGTTACCCCACTTGTAAAACTTCAACATTTCTCCTCTACCAATACCCACCTGAAAATCTTTCCCTTCAAGTGTTATCTGAAAAATCCCTGCCTTGCAAACTGTAGCCGTTAGCCTGGCTAAAAACAATGAGGAACACAGGATTTTGGTTAAAAAAACAACAACACCACCACACAGCCAAATTTGTGAAGTTTCCAAACTGGCGGCTGGTGTGGTGGTGGAGGAGGGAGTGAGTGAATAGAGATTGGCGAGGAACCAGTCATTAATTTATATTTATTCATTAAACTTATAGGTCACCCATCTGACCTCAAAATACGTAACTCTGGGCAGCGTGGGTGCAACCAGGATACAAAGAGGGTGGAGCCATCCCTTTCTTCTACTTTTCTCTTTCTTTTACAGCATTACCTTTTTTTCTTTTTCCTTCTTTCATTCCCCCCTTTGTGTCTCTTTCCCCTTCTCCATCGTGGAAGGGAAAGAAGTCATTTCACTGACTGGGAAGAGAGCTGTGAATAGTCAGGTGAGGACTGTATAATTCAAGCGGTCTTTCCCACCTTTCCCACAGGGCTGATATCTGGTGTACGGATGGGAGAGACATCCCTGGGAAGTGATCAGATCATTAGTGATGGGCACTGAAGAACCTGAAAAATTTCCAGTACTAGAAGAGGAGAAATCAGGGCCTCTGCGCACGTATATCTGAGTGGCACTGGTTTGCACGATGTGATAATCCTCTGTTCAAATAAAAGTTTAGCATGTTAGCCACTGAGAGTCAGTTTGGTGTAACAGCGGAAGCAGTTTAGACACTGGGAGTCTGTGAGTTCTAGTCTTGTCTTAGGGCAGTGATGGAGAACCTTTCAGAGACTGAGTGCTCAAAACCTGGCCCCACCCCCGCTCCACCCCCTGCTCCGCCCCCACTCTGCCCCCCATCCCCCACCCCATCCCCTACCCCACCTGCCCACAGGACCACTCACTGCTTCCAGGGCCCGCTGCAGATTGCCCAGGCAGTCCAGCAGTGCTATGGCAGCCACACCCTCTGCCCGCATCCTGCAGCATCAACTGCATGATGGGGCGTGAGGGCAGAGTCTTGTCTACGCTGCCTGGCTGCCATGTCCTGCATGGGCCATGCTCAGGGGCGACTCTCCTTCAGGGGGGCTGCTGGAGAGGAGGGGGTCATGGGGGGAGGCAAGGCTGGGGCAACAGCACGTGTGCCCACAGAGACGGCTCCGAATGCTGCCTCTGGCACCTCTGCCATAGGTTCGCCACCACTGCCTTAGGGACTGACTGACCACTTTTTCTAAACCCTGGGAAGGTGTCAAGGGCAAACCACTTCTGAAAAACCTTGCTAGTCCAGGCAGCTGTGAGAAGTAAAGACTGACCTGAAGGCAAACACACACATGCAAACGCACACACACAGAGACAGAGTAGCCCCTAGGTTCACAAGAGAAGTGGTTAAATAGGCTATTTAAGTGCCTCGTGCAAAAGGCAGGGAGGTAGATTTCTTTTTTTAAAAATTACAGTACAGCTTATTATAAGATAGCAATCATTTTTTAATTAAAGCTAATTATAAGATAAAATATGAATACAAACGAAAATTGAGAAAGAAATAAGAGGGAAGGAAAAAGAAAGAAAGAAGGAAGGAAGGAAGGAAGGAAGGAAGGAAGGAAGGAAGAAAGAAAGAAAGAAAGAAAGAAAGAAAGAAAGAAAGAAAGAAAGAAAGAAAGAAAAGTTGGAAAGAAAGAAAGATGGAAAGATAAAAAGGAAAGGGGAAAAAAGTAGCAACGTCCAATTTATTCAGTGGCATCGAATACAAAAAAAAAACACAGTCTTAATCTTTTCCCTTACTTTTTGAAACATTTCAAGCCATTTTATAACAACAAAATCAATCTAATAATTAAAACTTAAAATTAGAGTTTTATTTCCCCCCCCCCAGTTTCGAGTACAAAATCCAGATGTGGTTTCCAAATGGAAACATAAGCTAGATAATTTCTTATCTCTAAACTTTCTTGACAAGTAACTTATCCAACTGTTAGGAGACCACTAGAAAAAGGAAGGCCACTTTCTCTCCCGGACTTTGATTGCACGGCTGAACTGTTTTTACTGTTTGAAAGTTTTGCTCAACATTCACCTGGAATTTGCTTTCTGGTAACTTAAGCCTTTCATTCGGTGCCCTGACAATAAGGAACAGGTCACGGCCTTAAGCTTTCCAGATGTGTAGGAGATAACAGTACTGTGACATTTAGTAAAATATGTTTCTTTCCTCTTTTGTGTTTTTTTTTTCCTTCTTCTTCTTCTTCTTACAAATGAAGCCCCATGCAAATGATTGACCTTTTCTGGACTGAAATTCGCCAGGGCTAACAGCATAAAGAGGAAGCTCTGTGAAAGGGAGAACATCAGTCCACAAGATCTTCTTACGGAACAGAACAGCGAGAGGAATTCTGCTTTATCCAGAATCAACCTGTTCTCCACGGCCCCAAATTTCTTCCACTTTGTAAAGTCTTTTTCCCAACTCTGCACCTTGGCCCTGAGTCCAAATGAGGAAAGGGAAATGTATGTTTATGGGTGACCAGAAGAGGGCTCAATTTCTGCTGACCTATCCTGGCAATTAATTGCAGGTAGTCCTCAACTTACAGCAGTTCATTTAGTGGCCGATCAAAGTTACAACGGCACTGAACAATGTGACTTTGTGACCATTTTTCACAGTTACGACCTTTGTAGTATCCCCATGATCACGTGAGCAGAATTCAGACGCTGGGCAACTGACTCAGAATTACGACGGTTGCCGTGTCCCGTGGTCATGTGTTCCCCTTTTGCGACCTTCGGACAAGCAAAGTCAATGGGAAAGCCAGATTCACTTAACAACCGGGCTATTAACGGTAGTGATTCTGGCTCCAGAGGCTGTGAATGCTCCAACACTGGAAGTCTTTAAGAAGAGACTGGACAGCCATTTGTCTGAAATGGTATAGGGTTTCCTGCCTGAGCAGGGGGCTGGACTAGATGACCTCCAAGGTCCCTTCCAACTTTATTATTATTATTACTATGGATTATCGCACAGTCAGCCAGATGTTCAGATGGGATTTGGCATTTTGTCTACTTATCGAGTCCTTACCAAGGACCCAGGATAGGCAGATGTGGATGTTTGAAGTTATTACTACTACCACTACCACTACTACTACTACTACCAATACTAATATTAATATTAATATTAATTAACAACCGTGGCAGGAAAAGTTGTAAAATGGGGCAAAACTCACTTAAGAACTGTCTCACTTAACAACAGACGTTTCGGGCTCCATTGTGGTCGTAAGTTGAGGACTACCTGTATTTATTCTATCATGGTTTTTAATTTGTTTTAGCCAGGACTTTTTTTCTCATAGAACGCCCAAAACGGAGTTCCGGCACCTTTTTTGGATGGAACCTTGTAGGGTAGGCAAGGCGGGTTGTATGACGTGTGTGAGTTCCGGCACCTTTTTTTTTTTTTTTTTAGGAAAAAAAGCACTGGTTTTAGCTGTTATTAAATTTATATACCACCGGTCTCGCTCTGCAAAGTGACTCTGCACAGTGACTGGATTTCAGATGGTAACCCTCTTTTCCTGTCTTATCTCCTAAGGTAGTTAAGAAGGACAGAAAGACAAGATGGTATCAAACTCTAAATATAAAAAACAATTAATGTCGCCATTCAACATCTGGAACATTTTGGGCAGAAGAGGAAGCAAAGGTATCCAAGGTGGTTATACTGTGTTTATCTAAAACCTGCTTTTCCCTTATATGCATCACAACACACATCTAAAAGACTGGGATTCTGATTGGGGGGGGGATGCCTGCCCCATCTTGACTTTTTTGCCCTTCTACAGCCCTGCAGATGCTGGAGGGGAAGTCTCCACTGCTTTCTGCAGACAAATGTAAAGGAAGTAAGAGCAGTTCCAGAGAAGCGGTGCTCCATGGCTTGAGAGCAGCCAGGAGATTGTGCTCTTCTGCATGGTTCCCGTTAAGGAAATTGGAACTTTTTATTTATTATTATTATTTTTATTAGAAATGTTTTAGAGAGATCAAAGATAAATATGAAAAAAATACAAAAAACAGAATATTTAAAAAAGGGGGAAAAAGAGGAAAAAAATGAAATTGGGAGGTTTTAAGAGGGAATTTCCTTCTAATCTTAGCGCCAGGACACGTTTTCACCAAGGTAGTTGAAACAGCCATTTAAGACTTCTACTTTTGACATGAAATTTGCAATCAATGGAAACCTTTCCAAGTGGACATTGTTAGCCCTTTGAGGTAGATGAGACAGGAAGCACAAATCATAAGACTAAGGCTGCCTTTATTACGAGTTTACAGTAGCAGAATGTATAAAATGGTTTATAGATGGCATCTGCCATCAGCAAGATTAACAAAAATGTTTAGAAATATGTCAGATAGATGTTGGAAATGTAAGCATAACATAGGCACGTATTATCACATTTGGTGGACGTGTGGTAAGGCAAAGGCCTATTGGAGAAAGATACATATGTGGTTAGAAAAAATGTTGGGTGAGCAAGTGAACTTTTTTTACTAGGTATTATGCCTGGAAAGACTAATAAGCAGAAATTATATTTAATCTTACACATTACCACAGCAGCGAGAATGATTTTTGCACAATACTGGAAGAATGAAGGACTGCCATCAGAAGAAGAAATAATCAGGAAAATATTGGAATGTGCAGAGATGGACAGATTAACTCTGAGGGTGAAAGATAAAGAAGATACAGACTACTATCAAATTTGGAAACCTATTTTATTCTTGGCTAGAAGAAAGAATGAAGGATTAGGAATTGAACATGTATTAGCATAGCAAACTGCCAGACAACTTGTTGATTGGAAAAATTAACATAGGTTGATGGGAAAATGAGCCGAGGTGGCGTAGCAGTTAGAGTGCAGTACTGCAGGTCACTTTAGTTGACTGTGTTCAGTAGGTCAGCGGTTCAAATCTCACCGGCTCAAGGTTGACTCAGCCTTCCATCCTTCCGGGGTAGGTAAAATGAGGACCCAGATTGTTGGGGGCAATGTAAAATATATATATATATACATTGCTTACTAGTGTACACCGCTTAGAGAGTGCTTGCACTTAAAGCGGTATATAAGTCTCATAAATAAATCAATAAAATCAATAAAATCTTTACTCAAAGAAAAAAAAAAGAATCTTCCATGTTTGAAAAACACTTTCCCCTCCTTTACTTTTACTTTCCCAAAAAACTAGGGAGGGCTCCTTCTGAGATGCTTCCCACTTCCTTTTTCCTTGTGTGGGCTGAGACACCTTTTCCATAAGGATTGACTACTTTTTTTTCCCTCCCAAGGTTAATTGCACAGACCATTACATGCACGGTACGTATTAAAGTTTTATGCCCTTTAAAAGCCACCCTGCCATATTTTGTATCAATATAATTTTCAGGCTATCCTTCTAGGGTAGCCCCCCCCACAGACCACTCTGCAGTAGTCTAATCACAGGGTAAGCAGGCATGGTTCCTTGTTGCAAATCCGTTGAATAACAGAGGACTTGGCAGTTCAGTTAGATCCAGTCATTATTTCTAACAAAGAACAAAATCTCAGAAGGAATGCTTCAGATAAATAAATGAAAACCTGTTCCTCACTAATTTCCTTATTTACTAGCAATTCATGATTTGCTAAGTTGATAATTGCCTCCCTGCATACCCACACATATGCATATTTGTTTCACTTGACAAAAACGAAGGAGCAGTTTCACTTGCCATAATTTTCACTTCCACGGTAAACAGGATGGGTGGTTAGAGTTACTCCAAATGTCTATGTGTTTTAAGGTATTTATGTATTTTAAACATCTCTAATTCATTCCTTAGGCAAAAATGTTCCAAGGGCAACATAGTTGATCTTAAAAAAAAAAAGGCAGAATGCACCTACAGGATTATACTCTAAGAAACTTTTTAAAAGGAAAAAACCCCCCAAGAAGACAGAAGAGGAAAACAAATCAATTATGTAAACGTTTTTAAGAAATGAGAAGTCTGGTGGGCACTTTAAGACAACAGAGAAGAGGGTCTGGAGTCCAGACCAAGAAAATAGCTTGAGAAAACATCTCAGACAAGCCCCTTCTTTATATAATATGATATAAAGGAATGAGGAAGCACATTGAGACTTGCAAGAGTCTGTTACTATAGTTTTACAATAAAAACAGTCCTGACCTGGCATAAACATTGGCCCCAATCTGGGGAAAAAATGGCTTTAGAAAAGACATTATAAAACAGTGTTTTCAGACTTGGCACCTTTAAGGGAGTACTTCAACTCCCAGAATTCCCTAAGCTCCACATGCTGGCTGAGGAATTCTGGGAGTTGAAGTCCACCCATCTTAAACCATGCTGGCTGAGGAATTCTGGGAGTTGAAGTCCACCAGTGGTGGGCTTCAGACGGTTTGCACCACTTTGGCAGAACCGGTAGCTAATTTGTTGTTGTCCAGGCCCAGAATGGATTTCCGGAAGCGGCATCCACACAGAGAACCGGTTCTTCATCTGTCTGAATCCCACCCCTGAAGTCCACCCATCTGAAGGGTGCCAGGTCTGAAAAGCAGTGCTCTAAAAGTACTGAACGGAGAGGAGTTGGGTCCTTCTGGAGGCCTCTGAGATAGGCAAGTGGTATGACTCCCAATGAGTCGAAATTGAAAAAAAATATCCAACCCTTGAGAGAAATTTTGCCCCAGATAATGCTTCATCTAGCTCACAAAACCAGCCCGCCTGTCTTCCTCCAGACAGGCCCGTGTTTTTCTGGAGTATGCAAAGATGGCACAGCAGGCATAACGTTGGCGAAATTCCTCGCCACTATCGTAAAAAACGGAAGGATTACCTAATGCCTGGCAGCCAAGCCCTGGAGAGGGACAGTGTCTTCTTTCCCGAAGCATTTCCTAATTATGCCCTGACTCGGTTAGGCAGAAGGGAGGCTACCATCATCTTATGGAAGTGTGTGTAGGTGGCCCACAGGAGATGGATAGCATCTCAGCTACAGGAGTGTGATAAGGCAGCGCCTCTTTTCCTCTTATCATCTCCTTTTGCTTGCTGCCACAGATTGTTTTGACAACAGCTGACTGTTCGGGAGATTCACCCAGGGGCTGGGAGGAGGGGGTGCTGTTAATTGCATTTGTTATCGCATTGGGTGAAACTGGCAACATCTGCATAAAGCCAGGATTACTGCAGGTTTTTGCATAAGGTGGGAAGGGAGGTTTGCAACATCCAAATCTGGTTTCTGTTAGCAACTGCACCTTCTTGGCTGGAGATAAATCTGCCTGCTCTACCACCCTCTGGAACAGGAGTTGTTGTTAGTTGCGAAGTCGTGTCCGACTCATAGCGACCCCATGGACAATGCTCCTCCAGGCCTTCCTGTCCTCTACCATCTTCTGGAGTCCATTGAAGCTCCCGCCTACTGCTTCAGTGACTCCATCCAGCCACCTCCTTCTCTGTCGTCCCCTTCTTCTATTGCCCTCCATCTTTCCCAGCATGAGGCTCTTCTCCAGTGAGTCCTTCCTTCTCATTAGGTGGCCAAGGTACTTGAGTTTCAACTTCAGGATCTGGCCTTCTAAAGAGCAGTCAGGGCTGATCTCCTCTAGGACTGACCGGTTTGATCACCTTGCAGTCCAGGGGACTCGCAGGAGTCTTCTCCAGCACCGTAGTTCAAAGGCCTCCATTCTTTGGCGCTCAGCCTTTCTTATGACCCATAAGGAGTAGGGCATTTATATTCCTGACCTGTGAAACACATTATGGCAGAGGTCCCCAATCCCTGGGCCACAGACCAGTACCAGTTTGCGGCCCGTTAGGAACCAGGCCAGTTAAGCGAGTGAAGCTATATCTGTGCATGTGCCAGATTTAGGTAGCGTGCCAAAACGATGCTCCCTCATCCCGTGGAATTTTTTTCTCCCAGAGAACCACTCTTGGTGCCCAAAAGGTTGGGAGCCACTGTAATAGTAATAGTAGTAAAGTTGGAAGGGACCTTGGAGGTCATCTAGTCCAACCCCTGCTCAGGCAGGAAACCCTATACCATTTCGGACAAATGGTTGTCCAGTCTCTTCTTAAAAACTTCCGGTGTTGGAGCATTCACCACTTCTGGAGGCAAAGAGTTCCACTGGTTAATTGTTCTCACTGTCAGGAAGTTTCTCCTTAGTTCTAGGTTGCTTCTCTCCTTGATGAGTTTCCATCTGTTGCTTCTTGTCCTGCCTTCAGGTGCTTTGGAGAATAGCTTGACTCCCTCTTCTTTGGGGCAGCCCCTGAGATATTGGAACGCTGCTATCATATCCCCCCTGTTATGGGATCCCTGGTAGACAGTCTTGAGGCCATGTGGGAGGATGTCAAGAGGCTGCTGAGTTTTGGCAGTCATAGTTGGAGAAACCACCAAAGGAGGTTTGAGGAAATCACTAGGCCTCAGAGGATCAGGATGCTCACCCCAAATGAGATATCACGTCTGTATTTCCAGGACTTGCAAAACTGAGATACAAATATAGCCAGGGTTTATTTGTTTGGTTGAAATTGATATGCTAATTTTTGTTCCGGAGCTCAAGCTGACATACATATAGTCCTTGACCTACAGCCATTTGCTTAAGAGACTTTTGAAGTTACAATAGCACTGAAAAAGTGTTTGATGACTGGTTCTTGTACTTAATACCTTCGTAGCATCCCCATAGTTATGTGATCAGAATTGGACACTTGGCAACGGGCATGTATTTATGATGGTTGCAGCATCCTGGGGTCATGTGATCATTTTTTGTAACCTTTCTAGCCAATTATCAATGAGCAAAGTCAATGTTAACAAAGTAAAAATTAAGAAAACCAAAATCATGGCATCCGGCCCTCTCAATTCCTGGCAAATAGATGGGGAAGAAATGGAGGTAGTGACAGATTTTATCTTCCTGGGCTCAAAGATCACCTCAGATGGGGACTGCAGCCAAGAAATTAAAAGACGCTTGCTCCTGGGGAGGAAAGCTATGGCAAATCTAGACAGCATTCTAAAAAGCAGAGACATCACCCTGCCAACAAAAGTGCGTATAGTCCAGGCCATGGTTTTCCCAGTTGCAATGTATGGCTGTGAAAGTTGGACCATAAGAAAGGCTGAGCGCCAAAGAATTGAGGCCTTTGAACTATGGTGCTGGAGAAGACTCCTGCAGTCCCCTGGACTGCAAGGTGATCAAACTGGTCAGTCCTAGAAGAGATCAACCCCGACTGCTCTTTAGAAGGCCAGATCCTGAAGTTGAAACTCAAATACTTTGGCCACCTAATGAGAAGGAAGGATTCACTGGAGAAGGGCCTGATGCTGGGAAAGATTGAGGGCAATAGAAGAAGGGGACGACAGAGAATGAGATGGCTGGATGGAGTCACTGAAGCAGTAGGTGTGAACTTAAATGGACTCCAGAAGATGGTAGAGGACAGGAAGACCTGGAGGAACGTTGTCCATGGGGTCGCGATGGGTCGGACACGACTTCGCAATTAACAACAACAAAAAGTCAATGGGGCGGGGGGAAGCGGGATTTATATAACAACTGCATTAACAACTGCAGTGGTTTGGTTAACAGGCAAGAAGGTCGTAAAATCAGGCACAACTCACTTAGCAAGGGAAACGCTGACCCCAATTGTGGTTGTACGTTGAGAACTACCTATGAACAATATTCTCTCCTCCAGTTTTTCCACCGACAACAAGCCTATGAGGTAGGCTAAGCTGAGAGAAAGGTACTGGGCAAATGTCACCCAGTGGGTTTCCACAGCTGAGAAGGATTAGGATCTTTGAAATTAGGAAGTGAATTTCTAATGAAATCAGCCTTCCTGTCCATACAGGTAGTCCTCAACTTACGACCACAACTGAGCCCACGATTTCTGTTGCTAAGTGGGACAATTCGTAAGTGAGTTTTGCTCCATTTTATGACCTTTCTTGTCACAGTTCAATGAATCACTGGAGTGGTTCATTTATTAACACAGTTGTTAAGTGATTTCTCATGGCTTGGGAAATGACACTGCGACGGTCATAAATATGAGCCAGCTGCCAAACATCTGCATTTTGATCACGTGGCCCTGGGAATGCTGCAACTGTCACAGGTGTGAAAAAACAGTCACAAGTCACGTTTCCCAGTGCCTTTGTAAGTTTGAGCGGTCACTAAACAAACTGTTGTGACTTGAGGACTACCTGCGCATATCTTTATTTATTGGCAAGATATGACCGCAGCCGATGAAAGGACAGTTTGGACAGAACAGAAATAGATTTCAAAAAATCTCTGCTATGGCAAAGGTGGAGAAAGAGAAAATTCTCTTCCTCTTTCATAATACTTGAATGTGGGGAACGTCGTCCGATGGTGGGAAGATTTGGAAGATTACAAGAAACCAGGCTACACACACACACAGAGAGAGAGAGAGAGAGAGAGAGAGAGAGAGAGAGAGAGAGAGAGAGAGAGAGAGAGAGCTCCACAATCATTTGTGTCCTCAGAAGAGTCGTGATCGGAAGTGTCAAGCAAGCCATTCAGTTGATGAGCCCAACCAGGCAAAAGTTCCTTTATCAGGGGTGGGGAACTTTGGCCCTTTTATGACTTGTGGACTTCAACTGCTGAAAAGTTTGAGCCAGGATGGTTGGCTCAGGAATTCTGGGAGTTGAAGTCCCCAAGTCATGAAGGGGCCATAGTTCCCCACGCTGGCTCAGGAATTCTGGGAGTTGGTCCCCAAGTCATAAAGGGGGCCATAGTTTCCCCCACCTCTGCTTTAGATGCTGAACATTTTTGGATGTGTGTCACGAGGCCAAGTCAGGGTTGTTTTTCGGAAACAGCCTCGGTTTTTATCAGAGGACGCCGCATTCTCCAGCTATGCACGCTTCCAAGGCGGAAGCAGATCATGTGTTTAACTAGCCTGCAGGCTGAAGAGGCCCATCCCTCTGAGCATGGAACAAGGTTGCTGGGATAACACAGGTGTTGTTGCGATTTTTCTCTTGAGCAACTGAGTCCTGACCCATGGGAGCAGATGCTGTAATTACCAAAGGTTCCTAATTACTACTAACATCTCCACAACTAACTGTGCAGCTCTTCCTCCGGCCTTTTCCGAAGGCTCTGCTGTAACGAGTGGTTAATTAAAACTGTGCTTCTTTGGGTTGTCGTGAGAAGGCCAGTGGGGCTATTGCGTGGCAAACGCCCCAGCGGAAGCAAAGCAAGGGTGGAAAAGACACCATTAACAGAGATAAAGAAATCGGACAGTTGGACTCAGCTGTTGGGTTTGATCAGGTGAAATAACTTTATGCATGATAGACTCGTGAGGCCGGCGCACTGTGCAATTAGCTCACATGGTGTAATAAGTTGGTGGGTTTGTAGTCACTGTGAGTTGTGGGGGTGGGCATGGAGGGAGGCTCAGCCAATCTCATTGTATACATGTTGTACTTTGATCATAAAGGTTCATTCATTCAAATACAATCTTTTTTTTAAAATAAATTTTTTTTATTTTCCATTTATTCAACATATACAGCAAAGTTCACTTTACAAAATAACCATAACCATAATCATAGGTGCCGCTTGCTCCTTCCCCCCACGCTGCATCCACCCTCTCTAATACCTTTCCTACTTCCCTCCTCCTTCTCTCCTCTCCACCTACTCTCTTCCCCTCCCCTTCTCCTCTTGCCATCCTACTTCCTCCCTTCACCTTCCTCCCCTCTCATCCCTCTCAAATACAGGAATACAGCGTAGGGGAAGTGCCCAAGCAGCACCTCTCTCGTAAATTACCATATCTCTATTATCCTATTCTACCTATTTACCCACCCACCCACTCTCCCACCCACCCACCCTCAACCCCCCGCTCGCTTCCCAGAGCAGAGTACAGGGTTATTAATAACAAAATTAACAGTATTAAAAAAAAGAAAAAAAAGAAGATGGATATCTAAAGTTTCTAATTTTGCAGAAATGGCAAAAATTTCTGCTTATTTAAAGGATCATATACAAGAAAGATATATTATTGTATGGAGAAGATGGATAGATTATATTCAGAAGAAGTACGGGACTACAAAGTTTCATTTATTTTATGAGTAAATTTTATAGTAAATGTTGTATAACAGACTTGTTTATGATGATGTAATTTAAGGGGAGTTAAGGGCTAAGTATGATTTTTTTTTTCTTCTATTCAAATACAATCTTGATCTGAAAAACAGTCCCTGGGCATGCAGGGAAATGCTAGGAAGATGTAGAAGAATTCTTGGCAACTTCCTGACACTTTTCCCCCCCATCGGTTTAATAAAAACGGATGAAAGAAAAAAAAGAAAGGCAGAAGTATTGCAAAGGTTTCTTCATCATCGTAGTGTTTTCCTGCAGTTTTTTTTTTCTTTTTATGCAAGGTACAGTACAAGTAGAAAGAAAATTGAGAAAGTTAAAAAGAAAAGAAGTGCAAAAAAAGTAAAAACAGAGGAAGAACAAAGAACGAAACAGAGGAAGAACAAACTTTTTTTCAGTGCAATTGGATATGAAAAGAAAGTTACGTCCCAATTGTGGCCATAAATTGAGGACTACCTATATTTGAAACACGTGCATTTTCCCATACATACAGAGTACAGCTAAAAGACAGGCACCGCCATTGGGGTGGCCCTCCCTCTTTTGTATATTTTATTGTATTGAAATAAACAGTTGTATTCATACCACCCAATCTGGTAAAGTCTAGCAAATGCACCATGTACTAAGCTTGGTTAATATTCACCTTGCTTTTGTGTGTGGTGTGTGTTTGTGTGTGTGTGTGTGTGATCTGACTAATGACTGGGCAACTGGCTAAGGCTCAATTTGTCTTAGATTGGGGTTCCACATTTGTGGGAAGTTGTTACACAAGCACTAGTCTCCCAATCCCAAGAATCACCTGTGGCAAAGCTCCATTTTAGGTCTGATGGATAAAGCCTAGTCCCCCCCCCCCCCGCCCAGTAACCTTTTTAAGTCAGATATTCCACCCAGTAACCTTTTTAAGTCAGATATTCCACCTGACTTCCCAATGCACGCTTACAAAATTTAATCCCAAACTTTAGCCTGTGTGTTCAGCAAAGGTGGGACACCCCAGGTGATGCTGGCTTTGTTTATTTACATTACCTTCTTAACAATGACTAAAAAGCAGAGACATCAACCTGCCAACAAAAGTGCGTATAGTCAAGGCCATGGTTTTCCCAGTTGCAATGTATGGATGTGAAAGTTGGACCCTAAGAAAGGCTGAGCGACAAAGAATTGAGGCCTTTGAACTATGGTGCTGGAGAAGACTCCTGCGAGTCCCTTGGATTGCAAAGCATTCAAACCGGTCAGTCCTAGACGTGATCAACCCTGACTGCTCTTTAGAAGGCCAGATCCTGAAGTTGAAACTCAAGTGCTTTGGCCACCTAATGAGAAGGAAGGACTCACTGGAGAAGAGCCTAATGCTGGGAAAGATCGAGGACAATAGAAGAAGGGGACAACAGAGAATGAGGTGGCTGGATGGAGTCACTGGAGCAGTAGGCGTGAGCTTAAATGGACTCCAGAAGATGGTAGAGGACAGGAAGACTTGGAGGAACGTTGTCCATGGGGTCACGATGGGTCGGACACGACTTCGCAACTAACAACAACAAGATTTACTGGAGTTTAGATCCTGCCCTTGGTTAGAAAGGATCCTAAGTCAACAGGCAATTCTGCAAGATAAGTTCTTGGAGTTACTTCGTGACAATGTAGGAACGTAAATAAATAAAACAATAATCAAATAAAATAATAGATAAAGCTCAGAAAGGTTGCATGCCAAAATGACTAGACACAAAGACAGTTTTTTCCCCCTCATGCCATCACTTTGCTAAACGCCTAATTCCCACAGCATTGTCTTATTAACAAAGATATTTATGAGCCGAGGTGGCGCAGCAGTTAGAGTGCAGTACTGCAGGCCACTTTAGCTGACTGTGTTCAGCAGGTCAGCGGTTCAAATCTCACCGGCTCAAGGTTGACTCAGCCTTCCATCCTTCCGGGGTAGGTAAAATGAGGACCCAGATTGTTGGGGGCAATGTAAATATATATATACATTGCTTACTGGTGTACACCGCTTAGAGAGTGCTTGCACTTAAAGCGGTATATAAGTCTCATAAATAAATAAATAAATAAATTTACCCGTGTAGTAGGGCTGTATTGCTATTATCCTCCTCATCTTTCTCATCTTCTCATTTCTCCTCTTTTTCATCCTCCCCTCTTTCCTACTACCTTTATCACTTTTTGTTCGTATCTTATGATTTACGATCTATGACTTTCCACTTTATTGTTTGTATCTACACTGAGACCTTACACACCAGAGACAAATTCCTTGTGTGTCCAAATCACCCTTGGCCAATAAAGAATATTCTAAATATTCTAAAAGTCACCTTGCAGTGTGAAATGAGCAGCCTATCTATTTGATAACTGAATAAATAAAGTGGCTGCGAAACCAGGCACTGATTTTTGCCAGCACTGATTTTTTTTTTTTCTAATCATACTATATTCTGCAGACTCCCTGGGAGGAATCACACTCTGATCAGAGATTGATTAGATGATGTTGCTTCAATGATATTGAATGAGAATTTTAAGGCAAATGCACGGAGGAATTTTGCTTCTGCCTTGCCCGAAGACCGTAATCTCCCTTCCTTGTTGTCTTAAACCCTCCTCTGGACCACGGTGCCCCACCTAAACCCAGGTCCCTCCCATTTCCCTTTCCTTGCTCTCTGACAGTTGACAGCAATAATTTTTAATGACAGATACTGAATTCACCTTAGGCAAAAGACTACCCTGATGGAAGTTTCCTGTGGGAAAAAGACTTTTTTTAAAAGCACTTAGAGATATTTTTTTTCCCGTCCCCTTTTAGTTTCTGTCTTTAGGGCCTGATCTTAGAGGCCCAGCCATACCTCAACTCTCAGACAGGGGAAAAAAAAAAAATCCAGTTTTTGCCTCGAAGCTAGAAGTGCAAGGAATATGCATTCTGTCTAATTGCTCCCCGTTCTTAAAAAGTGATAGGTTTCCCAGCCAAATAACACCGAAATAAGGAATGTAATGTAAGATTTTCATGTGGCGTTTTCAGCGGTTTATTAGAATATACTGTCATGGTTACATTTTGAGGCACCTTGATCGATCTTAAGAGTTTTTTAGATTTTGTATTTCTCTACCAGTTGCTTAATGTTTGTATTATTATTATTCTTCGTTGCAGTCAGCCAAATGTTCAGGCTGGATTTGGCATTTTAATCCACCGTCTCAAAGACCTGGGATAGGCAGATGTGGATGTTTGATGGTGTTAAAGGTATACTATTATTTTTGTTATTATTATTATCGTTATTTGGTGTTTTTATTGTAGGCTACCCCACATCACACTTGGGCAGCTTTATAAACAATGAAATAAATAAGTCTTTAAGTAGAAATAAATTCGTATGTAGAGTTTAGATTAAGGAGATCAAAATTAGCCCCATCAACTTAAGCAAATCACAATTTCAGATTTATCGGGTGCGCACAAGTTGCTGAATAGAGATTGGGCCACTTGTGATACAGTGTATAGTAGGAACCTAATTATTGGCTTAGTGCAGGGGTAGGCAACCTCGGCTCTTTTATGAATCATGGACTCCAACTCCCAGAATTCCTGAGCCAGCATGGCTCAGCTTGGAAACCTCTCCCTTTCCCCTCAGCATGGCTGGCTCAGGAATTCTGGGAGTTGAAGTCCACAAGTCATAAAAGAGCCAAGGTTGCCTACCCCTGGACTAGGCCTACCAGTTTCTGATAATCTACTCAGAATAGACTAGTACAGAGGGTTAATAGACTAGTACAGAGATAGGCAACCTTGGCTCTTTTATGACTCGTGAACTTCATCTCCCAGAATTCCTGAGCCAGCATGGCTCAGCTTGGAAACCTCTCCCTTTCCCCTCAGCATGGCTGGCTCAGGAATTCTGGGAGTTGAAGTCCACGAGTCATAAAAGAGCCAAGGTTGCCTACCCCTGGCTTAGTGTGTCTTCTGCTAAACCAGGTTCAGTGTAAAATTTGATTCAGAAGAAGTGCTTTGGAATGTGTAGAAGCACAAATGTAAGTCCTTGTCCACTTTTCTTGAAAGCAGCAGGATCTTCTTACAGGATCACAGGAACTGACCTAGTTGCTTTAATGAGTTGCTGACAAACAGTGTTTGTATTCCTACCTGTTCCAAAGCACTTTCTCTGAATCAAATTCAAAGCATTGCACAAGCCTAGTGGGGACCTTATTTCCATTTTACTAATTTTAGTGGCATTTCTGGGGCAGCCAACTGCAGTCCTTATTAAAAATATTTTTTTAAAAAAGCCCCTACATTTTGAGTCTGTCTTCCATGAGGATGGGAGGCAAGCCACGGGAAGAACCCATTTAAAACAAAACAACAACCTGCCTATGATTTGTAGGAGTTCGTATCAGAATGTGAATAATTCAACCTGCATAAGTCCTTGTTAAAATTCAGAGAGGCCTGGAGGAAGAGTATTAATTTGATGCTCACCCACACAGTTTCTTCCTACAGCACCCAGTATTCAGGTAATTTATTTTCTTCATTATCGTTAATCTGTTGAACAATAGACCAATCAACAGCAGCGTGTGGGGAAATCTAAAACCCGAAACCTCGTGTCGTATTACCTTTTAGCTGATCAGTTGTCCTGTTTGGAATGAAAAATATTGACCTAATCATTTCCAGGATTCTCAGCTCTGGCTTAGACAAGGGTCTCCCTCCGCCTGTGCAAATGTCCCTGGACTTATAAACTCTTTTGAGAATAAAGATAACAATTTCCTAAGGACACGGTTTGAAAGTTGATCATCTGCATGGAGCAGACCGGGAAAGTGAGACCCAAAATTCTCTACCCTAATTAGATGATTCCAGAGTCAGAGTTTGTAGTGAAAAGATTGTAGGTGGAGTGCTTTCTTTGCTTCTAAAATGCCCAGGTTCCATCCGATCGACATTCCGTTCAATAAATAAGATGTTTTGCAAAAAGGCAGCAGCTTCGCTGTTCTTCTTCCCCCTTTGTTGATCCTTATTGGATTTCTAGGAATCACAGCCCGGCAAAAGGAAGGGTGCCAGATTGGAAAAGGTTAACTTCATTCACCCTGTTTCTTCAACAGGTATTATTCGCCTGAGTATTCATAGGGCTTATATCAACATGGTTCACTTTTGATTCTGCAAAGTTGGTTCAGCATGAAAGAAAGCTTCTGTCATCTCTGAACAAAATCCCATTACACTCCTTTTTTCGGTGTTCCAGATATAGGTAGACGGATAGCCTAAAGCTTAGATTTAGGTTAACATTGTGAGACAATTCAAAGGATCTAATCAGCCTTTTATTCTGCTCTGCTTGAAAACACTGACATCATTAAATGAATTAAAGAGGGTTTGCTTGTTTTTTTTGGTGAGGGTGGAGAAAACAACAGGGATATATTTTAGATGACGCACAAATGGGGCACGGGAGATGTCAGGTTAGCAAAGCTACCATTTACCCAATAGTGGAAGATAAGGGGCTACATATAAATTTAATGGATTATTATTCATATTATGTGTTGCTTTATCAGATTGTCATATGCCACCCAGCTTTTGGTAAGATGGGGCCCAAATTCTGATAGAGATAGATCAGTGGTTCTCAATCTGTGGGTCGGGACCCCATTTGGGGTCGAACGACCATTTCATGGGTGTCGCCAAACAACGCAGTCCACCATTTTCCCCCCCTTTTCCTTAGCTGTGCTACTCCCTTTTATTCTATTGGCTTTTCAAAGCCAATAGAATAGACTCTCTTGAACAGAGTCTAATCCTATTGGCTTTCAAAAGCCAATAGGAATTGTCCAGGCTGTCTCTGCCCTGCTGAGCCCACCAAAAGTCCCATTCTGCAAACGGTGCTGAACCAGTTGAGTAGTCCTCGACTGATAAAAAGTGACTTATGACCATTTTTCATACTCATGACCATTGTAGCATCCCCCTGGTCGGGTGATCAAAATTCAGATGCTTGGCAACTGATACGTATTTATGACAATTGCAGTGTCCCGGGGTCACGCTATCACCTTTTGCGACCTTGTGACAGGCAAAGTCAGTGGGGAAGTCAGATCCACTTAACAACATACGATGAATAAGCCTAACTGCAATGATTTACTTAGCAAGTGTGGCAAGAAAGTTTGTAAATTGGGGCAAAACCCACTTAGCAGCCATCTCACTTAGCAACAGAAATTTTGGGATCAATTGTCGTCACAAGAGGAAAACAATCCTGGCCAAAAAAAGCTTACCATTAGCTCCCAAAGGTTCAGAGGAGACTAAGTCCCTGAACGACAACACCTAGGGAGTGAATAATTGTTGACATGAACATTACAGTTTGACGGGTGACTTTCAGAGCAGCTTCGAGACTCACAACAAAAATATTTGCATCATGCCCCAGGCGGTGTGCTACTGTTGTTGGTAAATTTATTTATTTATTGCATTCATATTCAAGCAGAAGGAGGTCCACTTCCTGGAGGTTTACAACATTACAACACAACATAGCAACGCAATATTATAATGTAACCAGCTGTGAAAAAAGATGGCAAAGGAGATAAAATGGGAGATAAAGTAATGTAACCATTTGAAAAGTAAGCACCTACAAACCATCTCAAAACATGAATTTTTGGATTCCCAAAGTGGCTGCTGCCTACATCTTAAATTTGATGCTCTCCATATCTGTCAGGCTACATAATCCCCAGCATCAGGAGTCAAATGCCTGCAAGATGGGGAACCAAGACATCTGAATGGCATTGCTTGAGGAAAGCCTTGATTAGGTTTATCATGCTTGGGATCTGCCTTTGATGATAAGGTGAAACATTATTCATTGCTTACATTGATCTCCAGATATTTGCATAATGACCTGCTAATTGATTTGATATTGAAGATAAGAAGGATGATACATTGTGTAGTTCATTGTTTCTCCCCACATTAAGCGAGGCTTGATGTTGAGTAAGCGTTTCTTGGAGTAGAGCTGAAGGTAGAATTCCCACTTTGCATTTGAGTAAATTTCCAAAGGTGACACAATGGAAACTGTTCTAACTAAGCTTTGATTCACAAAGGAAAACTGTGCTAATCTCCGCTCAAAACTTGCAAAAGATGTTTCTGGTTTTGTATCTAGTTCTTACTGGGCTTCAAAAATTTTCAGGGTACTTATAAGTATTGAACTGGTTTGATTATTGACAGTGACAAAAGAAGTTGCGTCTATAATTGTTTTATGTCACCTATCTTTAAGGCCCTCTGAAGCCTTCCTGGCTACTCATATCTCCCAATTTGAAAGAAAGAAAAACTGCCTCTGAAGTTGGATATTTTTTAGATTTTATTTTTAAGAAGAGGGGCTCAACCTATTCTCTAAAATCATCTGAAGGCAGAACAAGAAACAATAGAGCAGTGGTTCTCAACTTTTTTAATGCCGCAACCCCCAACCGGTCGTAAGTTGAGGACTACTCAACCAGTCGTAAGTCTAGGACTACTCATCTAGTGCAGCACCGTTTGCAGAATGGGACTTTTGGCGGGCTCAGCAGGGCAGAGACAACCTGGACAATTCCTATTGGCTTTTGAAAGCCAATAGAATTAGACTCTATTCAAGAGAGTCTATTCTATTGGCTTTCAAAAGCCAATAGAATAAAAGAGAGTAGCACAGCTAAGGAAAAGGGGAAAAAAATGGCAGACTGTGTTGTTTGGCGACCCCCGTGAAATGGTTTTTTGACCCCAAATGGGGTCCCGACCCACAGGTTGAGAACCACTGGTATAAGGTTTCCTGCTTGAGCAGGAGGTTGACTAGAAGACCTTGAAGATCCCTTCTAACGCTATTATTCTGTTATCCTACCTTTATTACTTTATAAGTAATTCAAAAGAAGATCAACCCTGACTGCTCTTTAGAAGGCCAGATCCTGAAGTTGAAACTCAAGTCCTTTGGCCACCTAATGAGAAGGAAGGACTCACTGGAGAAGAGCCTAATGCTGGGAAAGATGGAGGGCAATAGAAGAATGGGACGACAGAGGATGAGATGGCTGGATGGAGTCACTGAAGCAGGAGGTGTGAACTTAAATGGACTCCAGAAGATGGTAGAGGACAGGAAGGCCTGGAGGAACGTTGTCCATGGGGTCACGATGGGTCGGACATGACTTCGCAACTAACAACAACAAAGTAATTCAAGGTGGTGAACATCCATCATACTCCTTCCTCTTCTTTTTTCCCCACGACGGTGAGTTGGGCTTAGAGAGAGAGAGAGGGACTGGCCCCAAAGACTGTGGTAGACAAAAGATCACAGAAGGAAAGAGAAGACATTCTTATTCTACCACTGAGCCTCCTAATCACCACCATGACCCAGTACTGAGAATTCTCCCAGAATTGACATTTGAAAAACTGTAAGCAATTTTGAAAGCAAGTTCTGTTGATAAAATTCAGTGTGAACACCGAGGGAAAAACAATCTGAATACAAGTGGTCCTTGACTTATTGACCACAACTGAGCCCAAAATTTCCATTACTAAGCGAGGCAGGTGTTAAGGGAGTTGTGCCTCATTTTATGAGGTTTTTTTTTTGCTACCGTTGTTAAGCAAAACATTGCAATTGTTAAGCAGTGCGTCATGCGGTCCTTAAGCAAATCTGACATCCGCCATTGACTTTGCTTGTTGGAAGCCAACTGGGAGGGTCACAAATGGTGATCACGTGACCCCAGGACGGTGCATGTGTCATAGATACATTAGCCATGTGCCTGAATTTTAATAACATGACTGTGGGGATGCTGCAACAGTTGTGTGAAAACCACTCTTAAGTCACTTTTTCAGTGTGGTTGTAACTTCGAATGATCACTAAATGAATGGTTGTAAAGGAGGACGCCCTGTATCTGCTGAGGTCTACATCAGACTACTTAAAATTATTTAACAGAATAACAGAATTGCAGAATAGCAGAGCTGGAAATGGCCTTGGAGTTCTTCCAGTCTAACCCCTGATCAGGCAGGAGACCCTATACCAGGGGTGTAAGCTGGCCTGTAAGTTGGATGCATTATAGCGAACCTGTGCCCACCTCATTGCCAGCAATGGCAAAAAAGTCACGATACATCGCAACACATCACGTGACGTTCTGAGTTTGACATATACCATTTCAGTCAAATGGCTGTCCAGTCTCTTCTTAAAAATGGAGCATTCACAACTTCTGGAGGCAGGTTGTTCCACTGGTTAATTGTTCTAACTGTCAGGACATTTCTCCTTAGTTCTAGGTTGCTTCTCCTTGGTTAGTTTCCATCCGTTGCTTCTTGTCCTGCCTTTAGGTGCTTTGGAGAATAGCTTGACTCCCTCTTCTTTGGGGCAGCCCCTGAGATATTGGAACACTGCTATCATGTCACCCCTCATCCTTCTCTTCATTAAACTAGACATACCCAATTCCAGCAACCGTTCCTCATATGCTTTAGCCTCCAGTCCCCTAATCATCTTTGATGCTCTTCTCTCTACTCTTTCTAGAGTCTCAACATCTTTTTTACATCATGGTGTCCAAAACTGGATGCAGTATTCCAAGTGTGGCCTCACCAAGGCATTGTAAAGTGGTATTAATACTTCACGTGATCTTAATTCTATCCCTGTTAATGCAGCCTAGAACTGTGTTGGCTTTTTTGGCAGCTGCAGCACACAGCTGGCTCATCCCTTTAACAATTAGTACTATTGAGCCAGGTACCACCTATGTGGCAAGTAGTGTGCCAGTTATAAGTATCTATAAGGATAAAATAATTTCATGGTAACCTACCCTAACATTTGCCTTCAAGATGACTTGAAACTACTACACAAACCATCCTCAGGTGAGGAGGCTTGGTTTATAGCAGAGTTCTCCAAACCTGGCAACTTTAAGATTTGTGGATTTCAACTCCATGGCTGGCTGAGGAATTCTGGGAGTTGAAGTCCACAAGTCTTAAATTGGCCAAGTATGGAGACCCCTGGTTTATACTATGGATTTTATCCACAGGTTAACTTTAGCCTTACTTGTTTGTTATACAAGTAATCCTTGACTTACAACTACAAATTGGGGCCAGCATTTCCATTGCTAAGCAAGATAGTTGTGAATTGAGTAATTCCCATTTTTACAATCTTTTTTTGCCACAGTTGTTTAGCAAATCACCGCACGTGTTAAGTGAATCACACAGTGATTAAGCGAATTTGGCTTCTCCCATAGCTTGTTGGAAGCTGGCTGGAAAATGCAAATAGCAATCACATGACCCTAGGTCGCAGCAACCAAATATACCCTGATTGCCGAGAGCTCAAGTTTTGATCATGTGACCATGGGGATGCCATAACTGTTGTACGTTCGAGGACCAGGCATAGATGACTTTTTCCAGTGGCATTGTAACTTCGAACAGTCGCTAAATAAATGGTTGTAAGTCAAGGACTACCTATGTCTCAAAGCTAATATCCAAGGAGGAGAAAACTCAAAAGTGGTGATGGGATAGACCAGGGGTAGCCAATCTTGGCTCTTTTATGACTTGTGGACTTCAACTCCCAGAATTCCTGAGCCAGCCATGCTGAGGGGAAAGGGAGAGGTTTCCATGCTGAGCCATGCTGGATCAGGAATTCTGGGAGTTGAAGTCCACCAGTCATGAAGGGGCCAAGGTTGCCTACCCCTGGGATAAACATTAGCTAAATGAACTACTTTGAAGACATTATGGAACATTTGGGTAAAACTGGAACCTAAGATTATTTATGGAGATTCTCAGTCATCCAGGTCATAGTTGTCTCAAAGGTGCTTTTTTCCCCCAAAAGGCAACTTGGATGTTTTTACCTTGAGGAAGAAGAAGACGTTTCGCTTCTCAACCAAGGAGCTTCATCAGTTGTGAATGGATGGTGGAGGGATGGAAGTATAGGTTCTGACAAGATGGTGGTTGGTGGTGGAAGGATTGTATTTCTTTGCAGTCATCTAGTTGTTAGTATTCTCTCTAAGAGCTACTTGGGGGGTTTATCTGTGCCCTCAGGGTAGAACTTAAGAAGGTGCCTTCAGGGGAGATGGACACTAGACCAAATAATGCCCACAACTAACTGGTAGGGACTCATTAAAGTTTCAAAGGAGAGTTCTCAGCCTATACCTATAGTTATTGCCAAACTTTGGCCTTCTGGAGGTGCTCTAGTGTGGAGCTCCACAGTCATGTGCTCTTGTGCCCACCCACACTTATTACAACGTCCAAGGTTGTACTTAGGGTGGCTACACTGCGGTCCAAGAGAGCTTCATTTTCCAAGCCTTTTTCATGGGTGTGTGATCTCTTGATCTTCAGATAATCTCCGTGTTGGATCCAAATTAATTAACTTAGTTTTTGCAATCACAGAAAAATAGCTCCTTTGTGATTTGGCAAACTCCTCTGAAGTCCGTGGGAGTTTATCTCTCTTATAACTACCCTGATAGGACAAATCAAGAAGAATATTTAGAATGATCTGGCTTGTATTGTGCCAATCCTGAGAACATGGCTGACTCCAAACCTAAAAACAAAGTGTAGATCTTGCACTGAAAGGATCATTAGGTTTTGGACAAAATCTCCTTCAGGCCAAGGTTGATTGAGCATGTAGATCTATCTCTCCACATACCTTTAGAGCAGTGGTTCTCAACCTGTGGGTCGGGACCTCATTTGGGGTTGAACGACCATTTCACGGGGGTCGCCAAACAATGCAGTCCGCCATTTTTTCCCCCTTTTCCTTAGCTGTGCTACTCCCTTTTATTCTATTGGCTTTTGAAAGCCAATAGAATAGACTCTCTTGAATAGAGTCTAATTCTATTGGCTTTCAAAAGCCAATAGGAATTGTCCAGGCTGTCTCTGCCCTGCTGAGCCCGCCAAAAGTCCCATTCTGCAAACGGTGCTGCACCAGTTGAGTAGTCCTCGACTTACGACCAGTTGAGTAATCCTTGACTTACGACCGGTTGGGGGTCGCAGCATTAAAAAGGTTGAGAACCACTGCTTTAGAGCTACCTGTATGTAGACATTGAGTATCTCCTTCCTTCTGTTGACTCCCTGGTCTAACTTACAGACCTGGAATTCGCTGGTAAAATCCCAGCCAAATACTAACCAGGTTTAGCCCTCTTTATCTTCGAAACTCGGACAACGTCTAGTAAAGGCCTACCAGCTGCTGAGACAGCTAACTAGCCAGTTTGAGAATGCCCCATTTCATTAGTCTTTTCTGCTAGAAACCTGTCTTTTTAATTACTCTGACTGAAGTCGAGCACTTTGGGAAGGATTATTTTGGCATCAATCCCAAATCAAACATGACAGGTGTCCTTGACTTAAAACAGTTCATTTAGTGACCGTTTGAAATTTAAGTGAGTGATTTATGACCGCTGTTCAGACTTATGACCATGGCAGCATCCCCAGGGTCACGTGATCCAAATTCAAGCTCTTGGCAACTGGTTTATATTTATGATGGTCACAGTGACCGGGGTCATGTGATCCACTTTTGCGATCTCCTGACAAGCAAAGGGAAAGACAGATTGACCTGACAACCTTGTTACCTAATTAACAATTGCAGTGGTTCACTTAACAACTGTGGCAGGAAAGGTCATAAAATGGGGCAAAATTCACTGAACAACAGTCTGTCTTAGCCACAGAAATTTGGGGCTCAGTTGTGGTTGAGGATTACCTGTACTATAATAATAATAATACAGTTGGAAGGGACCTTGGAGGTCATCTAGTCCAACCCCCTCCTCAGGCAGGAACCCTATAGCATTTCAGACAAATGGCTGTCCAGTCTCTTCTTAAAAACCTCCAGTGTTAGAGCATTCACCGCTTCTGGAGGCAAGGAGTTCCACTGGTTAATTGTTCTAACTGTCAGGAAGTTTCTCCTTAGTTCTAGGTTGCTTCTCTCCTTGGTTAGTTTCCATCCGTTGCTTCTCGTCCTGCCTTCAGGCACCTTGGAGAATTGCTTGATTCCCTCTTCTTTGGGGCAGCCCCTGAGATATTGGAACACTGCTATCATATTAGTGGCTGGATTCGAAACCCCCCCCCCACCAAGGTCCCTTTCCAACTGTTATTCTATTACTCTGTTATTCCTTTGAACAAAAAGAGGACAGAGTGAATAATCTAAGGGCACGGTGACATTTTCCAGAGATATCACCTAATGCCCTGCAATTATGCCTTAAGTTGGGTAACTTTCTTTGCTAATCCTCCACACATAACCTGGTGTATGAGTCATCGCTAAATGGTTCCTATCTTGATTGGCAGCAGGTAAGACACTTTGGCAATGAAGCCTGAACATGCATCTCGGTTGATCTGCATGTAGGCAGTAAATGTGAGCCTGATGCCATAGATCTCATTCAGCCCTGGATTTGGGCTGTGCTCTCAAAGAGATGTTGTCGCTGGGCGAAAAACAGAAGAGATGGATGGATTGAGAAATGTTTTGTGTTAGTGCCTGAGGAATGTTGTCTGTCGCCCACCTGAAAAAGGGATGGAAAATAAATGAATTTGGACAGTGTAACTCTAAGGAGCAAAGAAGTATTTTTTTAAAAAAATCTTTGTAAAGCTGGTGGTGGTATGTGTGTGGGGGGGGGGAGGGGGGAACTGGGAACCAGACTAGAAAATAGAGTAGGATTGCAAGAAAAAGAAGAAGGAGAACAAGGGAGACCTTTCCTTGACCCACTGATTTACTAACAGGCTAGGGCAGGGGTCTTCAAACCTGGCCCTTTTATGACTTGTGGACTTCAACTCCCAGAATTCCTCAGTCAGTGTGCCTGGCTGAGGAATTCTGGGAGTTGAAGTCCACAAGTCATAAAAGGGTCAAGTTTGAAGACCCCTGGACTAGGGGTGAATAAGAATATATATATATATATATATATATATATATATATATATATAGTATATATATATATATATATATATATATATATATATATATATATATATATATATGTGTGTGTGTGTGTGTGTGTGTGTGTGTGTGTGTAATATATATATATATATATATATATATATATATATATATATATATAAATCATCTAATTGCAAATGCCAGACAAAATGGATATGCTAGACAAGTTATGCTTTTTGCCTTTAGGAAAAGTACTTGCTAAAAAAAAAAAATTGCCCTGAAATTTTAGGAAAAGCCTGGGCTAAAATACGTAGGAATATGCGTGTCACCTTTCCTAAATTTTGTGGCCAAATGAAATAGTTAGGTAGGAATATCTATGGAGTCAAAATGTGAGCATCATCTGTCTCTATAGGCTGAAACAAAAAGGAAAAGTCATTAGGATTCAGGTGTGTACATAAATCTTTTCCTGTTGCCTGGGCTTTTATTATGCATATTCCATGTATTTTTACACCACTTTTAATGTTGATGTTTTTAACCTTCATTTTAGAATGTTGTAAATGACTGTGGGAAAATTGTTTGAAAAAGCTACATGCAAAGTGTGAAAATAAAGTACTAAAATAATCCTTGGGAAGATGCCTAGGGTAGAATAAAAAATAATGGAAGGGACCTTGGAGGTCTTCTAGTCCAACCCTCTGCCCATGGCAGGAGATCCTATACCAGTGATGGCGAACCTTTTAGACACCAAGTGCCCAAACTGCAACCCAAAACCTACTTATGCATCATCAGGTGCCGGGTGGGCATGGCCCATTGGGTGGGCATGGCCCATTAGGTGGGCATGGCCCATTGGATGGGCGTGGCTGCGGTGGTAACAGCAGACTGGGTGGGACTAAAAAGTTCAATCAATCAATTCCAACTTTGCAAGATCTTTTTTTTCCCACGAGAAGTTGAAATTGACTGATTGATTGAACCTTTTTTTTTTTTTTTTGCACACGGCGGTGGAGGCCTAAAGCAAAACGGTTTTATAAAACCCAGCTGAAGGCCTAGGACTGGGGCGACGGTGCACGTGCCCACAGAGAGGGCTCTGAGTGCCACTTCTGGCACCCGTGCCATAGGTTCGCCACCACTATACCATTCCAGACAAATGGCAGTCTTGTTTCTTCTTGAAAACCTCCAGTGATTTTCAAGGTTAGATGGTCAATGTCAAGTGACAAGCTCATGCTTTTATAACTTGACTTTTATTTGTTTTGATACTTTTTGCTTGCAATATTTATAGATTGCCCATGGTCCAGTTTGACTCCAGGATGGATTATAAAATCTCAAGGGACAGGATCTTCCTGTAACAAAACAATGTATTTTACAAGATCAGGTTTGTGGCCCCATAAAGCATTTGATCTCACTTTCAAAACCTGCCCAAGCCGTCCGTTTGGGTTGTGGGAAAAAAAAATCTCCCTTGCCGTTTTTTCCCAAAGGTTTTCTTCAGGTGCAGAAGAGGCTTCTGTTTTTCTACCTCATTCTCAGGATACTTAGCGAGGGCCTTTCCCTTTGTGTTTTGTAGTTGAAGATGAGATTGTTTTCATTTGTCTCTTTTGCAAAAGCCCCGCAGCTCCCCTCCTTTTAACTCCTGCGTCGTTTCAGCTCTTCTCCCCTCCACTTGTTGCAATGCCACATCAAAAAAGCAGGACCTACATTATGTCATCATTTTCTTGGGAATCCTTCTCTGCCTATCCCACCTGTATTTTTTTTTTTTCCTGGAGCAACTGCTCATTGCTCTTAATTCCAACAATAGCAATTTAATGCTTTTTATCTGATGGAAAGCACTCCCATCTCTAGAGCCTCCTTTCGACAGCAGGGAGAATAATAATAAATCTCAGCCAGCCAGGAACGAACCCACCCCTGCTAAAAGCAGAGACAGAAGGAACTAGCCCAACGAGAAGGATGACTGTCACCGGAGGAATCTGGGAGGAGAAATCAGCAAACAGCCAGCAGAATCTTATTGCTGCTTTCAAAGCAAAAACTTCAAGGGCCACATTCTCCTGCTAAGTGTTCCACAGATGCATCTCCCAGAATCCCCTTCGTCCAAAATGAAATTAATAAATACTTAGCCCCAATATTAATGGTTGCACAATATGCCAAATACACTGGTTTTCCTAACCACCAGCTACAAGAATCAATCATGCCTGGATGGCACGTGATTAATTAATCGATCAGTTTAATTCTTATTCTTTTTCCTTTTGATGGTCCTTCACTTATTTACATTCTCCAATCAGCGTGTCTCAATCTCAGCAGCATTAAAATGCCTGGATTTTAACTCCCAGAATCTTAAAGCTACTGAGTTTGAGAAACAATGTCTTAGACCAGCGATGGTGAACCTTTTAGAGACCGAGTGCCCAAACTGCAACCCAAAACCCACTTATTTATCACCAGGTGCCAGGTGGGCGGGGCCCACTGGATGGGCGTGGCTGTGGTGGTCATGGCAGATTGGGTGGGAGTGGCCAAGGTGGGCGTGATCACCTCGATGTTGCTCATGGGAGGGATGTCTGTGGGGGCTGGGCGGGTTGGGGGAGATCAGGGGGTCTCTAGCAGGTGGGACGGTGGGCAGAAGGCTCGTCCTGTGGGGTGAGGCAAGGCAAGACAAGGCAGGGCGGGGGTGCCATTGTCACAGGAAAGGGGTGCTGTCTGACACCATCGGCCCCCTGCACACAGAGGCCAGCAAGTGCATAGGTGCTGGGATGCATCTGGCCATGTGGGACCTCGGCCAGTTAGCGGGCAGCTGGTTGAAGAGGGATGGTTGCTATTTCCGTGGCATGGCGTGCGTGCCCACAGAGAGGGCTCTGAGTGCCGCCTCTGGCACACGTGCCATAGCTTCACCACCAGTGTCTTAGACCCACAGTACTCAAACTGCATTCTCTAGAATCTAAGAACTTGTGAGAATCTTCCAGGAGTTCAACTTTACAGTTTCTGTTTACACTGCATGAGATCTATTATAGCAATCTGAACTGTAACATTTTGTTCAGACCAAATGCACAGCATGAAACGTACTAATGGATTTGGCACTGATTTTTTTTCAGAGAAGAGTTCCTTGAGTATCTCAGATTTGAAAACCACTGCCTTAATGCTAAGGGAAGCTTCATTTTGGAGATGCAGATCTAATAAGTAAATAAATTGGAATATAATTTGCTTAAATCAGTGTTCTAAAGCAGACTGGCATTTGGACCAAATTGTCGTACTGAGCTGACTTAATCTGACAGTTTTGATTTGTTTTGCAAATCTGGTCAATCAATCATCCTGAGCCAAGTGCCATTCTACGTATCCAGAGTAAGGTGAAAAATCAGCCTTGAACATAGAACGTAGAATAACAGAGGTGGAAGGGAGCTTAGAGGTCTTCTAGCCCAACCCCCTGCTCATGGTAGGAGATCCTGTACAATTCCAGACAATACGACCACAGGATTCACTTAACAACTGCAGTGAATTATACCCAACATGCACAGTCATGCTATATATTACTTGGAACAGTGTTTCTCAACCGTGACCTCTCTAAGATGTGTGCACTTCAACTCCCAGAATTCCCCAGAGCTCACACATCTTAAAGTAGCCAAGGCTGAGAAACACTGCTTTAAACTGTTAGGTGAAGGGATACCCCATCTCTTTATGAAAAAAAAAAGAACATTTAATATATACAGCTTAGGGAGGAGAAATTTCTCTCTAGAGGCCTCCAGCCTAGAGATCACATTCCCCAAATAGGCGTAACCAAAGTGATACATGTCCCAGGCATTTTAAACCAGTTTATTAATGTGGCTGGCAAGTGCTTGTCTAGCTAATGAACTTCCTGTCTCTAATTGCTGTAGTTACAGTGTATTGTTTTTTTTTTTACTGTGTAGAGGACTAATTCTATAATGCCCTGCTATCACAAGATAAAAGACAGCACTACCAAAAAACAGTGGGGGTAAATCAAGTCAATAGTGACAAATCCAGCATCAGATGTGCTAAGAATCTTCTGGTGCATTGGGAGTGCGTGTTAGAGCAGGACAGTCAGAAGCGACTTTAGTTATTGTCTCATCTTATAACCTGCCCTAATCGGAAGATGGTGAAAATCAAGGGGAAGAGCAGAAAGACAATTTCAAGCAATTAACTGATCCCAAAGCGAGAGATAAGAATCCAACACAATGAATCAGAATTAAAGGCATGGTGGAAGAGAGCTGTATGGGAAACTTTGCAAACTGCCCAGAGGGACGTCGTGACATGGAACTTGGAGGAATTTTGGTTTTTTTTTGTAAAAAAAATTTATTTTCAATTTTACAATACATTACAATCATAAAAATACTTCAGATAAAAAATAAAACAAATTGATACACACAACTTTCGGTATTGCTCACCCATTTCCGCCCAAACCGCATCCACCCTCTAACCAACTTGCCTCTTTCCCTCTTCTTCCTCTTCCTCACTCTCCCCCTCTCCTCCTTCTCCTCAACCTTTCTACTTGCTTCTCCCCTTCTTCTATCTTCTCACTTTGGATGCCACTTCCACAGGGGGCACGGCAGAAAAGTTTTTCCCCCACAAGGCCAGGGCCTAACTGACAGGTTTTGTGGAGTGAGCTGCTACAATAAACGATACATCAGGTTTCCCCAAGTTTTAGGGTTTGGTGGGATGTTTGTCCTGGTTGGGTACATTTGATAAAGTGTGCTTGAAATATTAAGGAATTCTAAGGGATTCAGCCCTGAGATAACTGCAGGCTTTGAAATTTGCCAACTTGCACTTGTAGGTTTATTGGAATGTGGCTTTGCATGCTGTTCATCCTGTAAGGTAGTCCAGACAAACAAAGCCGGGAGGACTAGCCCCTATTGTTAGCGTAAGGCTACATTAGCAGAATCCTGCAAGATTGAAAGTATTTCTCCCCTCCTTTCCTGTTGCTCTCCAGAAAAGTAGGGAGGGTCCTACTTTTCCCTCCTTCTGTGGGCTGAAATACCTTTTACACCATTTATCTCAGGGGTAGGCAACCTTGGCTCTTTTATGACTTGTGGACTTCAACTCCGTTAGCAAATTATGAAGAAGCAAAATGATCACATCTCTTAGACCCGTACAAAGCTTTGAAAACATGAATATGTTCCCTCCTCTCGGCTGACCCAAGCTGCTTTGTGAGCAGGGCAGGGCGGCCCATTCACAGCTCATAAAAACAAATGATGCACCAAGAAGCCTCTTCTGGCTGTTGAAAGTGCTGTAGGAAGCCATCCAAGAAGTGCAGTGGCTTTAGCAATGAATTATAGCAGACGAGCACTGTGCAAGAGAAGCAATGATCGCCTTGTACAGTCCTGATACCTCTGTGTATGGAATGGCATGTGGAAATGGCCTTGGGAGGCAGAAGGGGAGGCACAGAAGAGATAAATCAGGGGTAGGCAACCTTGGCTCTTTTATGACTTGTGGACTTCAACTCCCAGAGTTCCTGAGCCAGCCATGCTGAGGGGAAAGGGAGAGGTTTCCAAGCTGAGCCATGCTGGCTCAGGAATTCTGGGAGTTGAAGTCCATGAGTCATGAAGGGGCCAAAGTTTCCCTCATGCTGGCTCAGGAATTCTGGGAGTTGAAATCCACAACTCATGAAGGGGCCAAGGTTGCCTACCCCTGGGCTAGCCAGTCATCCCCATCTCAATAACTAAATACATTCAGCAGCTTTTATTCATTCCCAATAGGATCAGGGTGTTGTCCATGTTTGCTGCTCATTTCCAGGATCGTATTATAATCCCATGATCATGCAATAAATAGAGTAATTCCAAAGTACAGAAGCGTCATCTTATTATGTTATGCAATGTGCTTCCGCCTGTATGCAGATTGTTTTTGTCCCAAATAAAAAAACCTAACTAAACTTAACAAAACAGTGAAGGCAACCAAACAACTCTGAGTTTTTAATTAAGTTGTTTGCGAATCTCAGAACTTTCCTTAGTTTCATTAAGCAGCCTGATTGGTCAGGCTAACCAAAAGCTTGTGAGATCCACCTGTACTTCACTGACTAATAACTGGCTTGCATCCCACTCCTCCTTCACACGCAGTGGTGCAACCACTGTGCTCAGATGGTATCCAGGCTGAAACATTCTCCTGCCTTTTTTTGTCCTTAAATCTCATTCCACTTGGAGATGGTGAATTTGCATGGAATGTTATATGCTTAAGGAAGAAGAGAAGGTCAGCCTTTCACAGTCCATGTGGGATATTTGTGCACTTATTTAGTGACCAAATAGCCACAACGGTGCCCTGTCTTTCATTATAAGCCCCTCTTCCTCAAAGCCTACGACAGTCTTTGTCAATCTTTGCAACTTTAAGATATGGGCTTCCTTGGATATCTTACTCTTTCTGATTTTTTTCTTCTTCACTTTTTCTTTTACTCATTTATACTCTTGTTCTTTTTCTATTTGTTCCGTGTTTTTGTAGTTTTAAAAGTCTTTGCAAAATCCTCTTTTACTAAAAATTATTTTTAAAAAAGACTTGTGGACTTGACTCCCAGAATTCCCCAGCCAGAATTCTAGGAGATGAATTCTACCTATGCTGGCTGAGGGATTCTGGGAATTGAAGTCATCCCTCTTAAAGTGGCTAAGACAGAGAAAGCCTGGCCTTCGATCTCTCGGGTTTCTCTTTCTTCAATTCAACCCCAGGGCAAGACCTCTGTCAAAAGGAGTTCCACCCGTTGGCTTAGCACAGGGTCCTCAGCCTTGGCAACTTTAAGACTTGTGGACTTCAACTCCCAGGCACGCTGGCTGAGGAATTCTGGGAGTTGAAGTCCACAAGTCATAAAAGGGCCAAGTTTGAAGACCCCTGACCTAATTTGTAGGCAGGACTTTCTCCAAAGGCAGAGAAATTCTGCAGCCATTTCCCCTTAATACAACTACAGTGCAAAAATCCCACAGAAGGAGTCCTTCTGACGCCTACCTTATAGGGGAACAGATGCCTGCAGATGCCTGGGACAAAGGAAGTTCTCGCATCACTCAGAGAGGCAACTTCAGAAGCAAAGATGGGAACTTCGCGCGACACACACACACACACAAACACACACACACACACACACATACACATCTTGGGCAGCTTGTCATAATGCAGGCACGGCTATTGTACTCCAGCCACAGCAATGCTCAAAAAAAGTCTTTTGCTTTCCAAACCGAATGAGAATCGGTTAAACAAATGTAGGAGAATATATTTGCTTGGCCCGTAGTGAATCGGAACCTTTTTTAAAAATGAAAAATATCTGCTCTTCTCTGGCGGTTTTCACGTTGAAAAAGTCCCCTCCACGTGCATTCTGGGTCACCCAATCTTTGGCTTTGTGTAGGAACTAACCAGCAGTTGGAAAATTGTTAGAAACCTGCACAAATTTAGCTAAACAACAGCTGGGACACAGGCAAAACATTCCTCCTTGTGTGCATTTTCAGGTTGCCCGTGGCAAAAGGCTGAAGATGCCTCTTTTTCCTCGGAAGAACAATCAGCCTTCGATCTGTTTACATCAGGGGTGTCAAACTCAATTTCATTGAGGGCCACATCAGCATTGCAGTTGCCCTGGGGGGGACGGGGTGTGTGGTCAGGGTGGGTGCAGCCTACTTGGTGGGTGTGGATGGAGTGAGTGTGGCCTACTGGGTGGGCATGGCCAGCTCTACATCATTCGCGTCAAGGGTGCCTGTGGGGGGCCTAGGCAGGAGTGGGACAGATCTGAGGGTCTCTGGCAGAAAGGGGTGGTACCAGGGCAGAGCCCATCAAGCTGGATATGTGAAGTAGGCGAGGACCATTTTCTGGCCACTTCCAGGCGATGGTCCATTTCTTCATTCCTCACAAAGGGTGACCCCTCCCCAGCATGCACCCAGGGGACGGGGCCAACGCAGCAGGGGCTGGTTCCTTGCTGTTTCCAGATGGCCTTGTAGAACTAAGACTGAATGCATTTCAGCATAGATGGCCACCACAAAATTGTACATTGGCTCCCGGCTGGTCTGGGCCAGGGCCAAGGCAGCGAGGGCTGTTCCCTCACTGTTTCCAGGATGGCTTCGCGGGCCACATGAAACCACTTCGCAGGCCGCATCCAGCCCCCGGGCCTTGTGTTTGTCATGTCTGGTTTACATGCACTTGTTGCTTTGTGATTGTCAAAAGGTCCAACCTATTTTGTAAAAGCCCGAATCATCTTTTGCAGTGAATTTCCTGCAGCCTCGGTTGTCAGTGGCAAACTTTGTGCGTGCCACTGCTTTTTTAGGCGTACTTCCCAGGAGCCCCTCTTATCAGATCTCTTTTGTATGCACTACTGTACAGGATGCCCTTGACTTATGTCCATTCATTTAATGACCGAAGCTACAATGGCACTGAAAAAAAAGTGACTTATGACCATTTTTTATACTTGCAACTACTGCAGTATCCCCACAGTCACATGATCAAAATTTGACACTGAGCAACGGGTTTGTATGTATGACGGTTGCAGTGTCCTGGGGTCACCCTTTGCAGCCTTCTGATAAACAATGGGGAAGCCAGCTTCACTTAACAGCTGTATTACGAACACTACAACTGCAGTGTAAGTTGCAGATCTACAACTGGCAGATCCAAGTGGAAAACTGGGGTGAGCTCCAAGGCAGTGATGGGATTCAGATAGGTGAACCACCGGTTCTCTGCGTGGATGCCGCTTCCGGAAGTCCGTTCTGGGCCTGGGCAACAAAAAATTACTACCGGTTCTGCCGAACTGGTGCAAAGTGGCTGAATCCCACCACAGGAAGGAAGGAAGGAAGGAAGGAAGGAAGGAAGGAAGGAAGGAAGGAAGGAAGGAAGGAAGGAGTGGTGGGATTCAAATAGGTGAACAACCGGTTCTCTGCGTGGATGCCACTTCCGGAAGTCCGTTCTGGGCCTGGGCAACAAAGAATTAGCTACCAGTTCTGCCAAACTGGTACGAAGTGGCTGAATCCTACCACAGGAAGGAAAGAAGGAAGGAAGGAAGGAAGGAAGGAAGGAAGGAAGGAAGGAAGGAAGGAAGGAAGGAAGGAAGGAAGGAAGGAAGGAGTGGTGGGATTCAAATAGGTGAACAATCGGTTCTGTGCATGGATGCTGCTTCTGGAAGTCCGTTCTGGGCCTGGGCAACAACAAATTAGCTACCAGTTCTGCCAAAGTGGTGCGAAGTGGCTGAATCCCACCACAGGAAGGAAGGAAGGAAGGAAGGAAGGAAGGAAGGAAGGAAGGAAGGAAGGAAGGAAGGAAGGAAGGAAGGAGTGGTGGGATTCAAATAGGTGAACAACCGGTTCTCTGTGTGGATGCTGCTTCTGGAAGTCCATTCTGGGCCTGGGCAACAACAAATTAGCTACCAGTTCTGCCAAAGTGGTGCAAACTGGCTGAATCCCACCACTGTTCCAAGGCAGCCTGGTGGGGCAAGGTATAGTAAGCTCCGCTTTGCAGTGACGTCATTGTGTTAACTTCTCCTTTGCATAATTGGAATTGATTGATTGGGAGCCGCCCAGAGCTGGTTGAAAGATTGGGGGATTGCATTTTTTAAAATAAAAAAAAAATCTGGGAATTAATGAAGCCTTAACATCTGGGCCCTATTCTGGCTACTGCTAACGGAGTCCTGGGGTCCCCTTCAAAGCAATTGATTATACCGATTGGATTTTCAGACTGCACCCCAGTTTTCATCAGAAGAGAACTTTATTGATTGCATCCGAACTCAAAGATACAAAAGTAAGTCCTCAACCTATGACCACAAAATTTCTGTTGCTAAGTGAGATAGTTGTTCAGCCAATTTCACCCCATTTTACAAACTTTCTTGCCACAGTTGTTAAGTGAATCGCTGCAGTTATTAAATTAACAATGCAGTTGTTAAGTGAATCTGGCCTTCCATTGATTTTGCTTCTCAGAAGATTGCAAAAGGTGATCACGTGACCCCGGGACACTGCAACCGACATAAATACATGCCAGTTGCCAAGTGTCTGAGTTTTGATCAGGTGACCCTGGGGAATGCCACAATGGTCGTAAGTGTGAAAAACGGTCATAAGTCACTTTTTTCAGTGCGTGGCTGGCTGAGGAATTCTTAGTCCACCCATCTTAAAAGTGCCAAGGTTGAGAAACACAGGCCTAGAAGGAAGATCTATAAAATGTTGTTAAGTTGACCTCTTAAGGGAGACCTCTTCACCCTTCACAGAATCCCTTAGGAACAAATAGAGCTCCAGGCAACCCGGTTCAGGGTTGAGTTTCCTCATTCTCCTTTGTCTTTTACCTCTTCTCTGGGGCCTTTGAAAGACTCCACAAGCCCTGTTTAAATCGGGGAAGTGGAGGTTTACAACACGGCTTTTCATTCTGCTGTTTGGGGACCCTGGTTTAAGCAGCCCAAAAGTTATCTGTTACCTGGCAGAACACTCTCTCTCTCTCTCTCCCTCTCTCTCCCTCTCCCTCTCCCCCTCTCTCCCTCCCTCTCCCTCTCTCTTCTTCCCTCTTTCTCTCCCTCCCTCCCTCTCTCTCTCTTCCTCTCCCTCTCCCCCGCTCTCCCTCCCTCCCTCTCTCCCTCCCTCCCTCTCCCCCTCTCTCCCTCTCCCTCTCCCTCTCTTCTTCCCTCTTTCTCTCTCTCCCTCCCTTCCTCTCTCTCCCCCTCCCTCTCTCCCTCCCCCAATCATCCCTCTCTCTCCCGCTCCCTCTCTTCTTCCCTTTTTCTCTCCCTCCCTCCCTCTCTCTCTCTCTCCCTCTCCCTCTCCCTCTCCCTCTCCCTCCCCCCACTCTCTCCCTCCCTCTCTCCCTCCCTCTCTCCCTCTCCCTCTCCCTCTCCCCCGCTCTCTCCCTCCCTCCCTCTCCCTCCCTTCCTCTCTCTCCCCCTCCCTCTCTCCCTCCCCCAATCATCCCTCTCTCTCCCGCTCCCTCTCTTCTTCCCTTTTTCCCTCCCTCCCTCCCTCCCTCCCTCCCTCTCTCTCCCTCCCTCCCTCTCCCTCTCCCTCCCTCCCTCCCCTCCCACTCTCTCCTCTCCCTCCCTCTCTCCCTCCCTCCCTCTCCCCCTCTCTCCCTCCCTCCCCTTCCCTCTCCTCTCTCTCTCTCTTCCTCTTTCTCTCCCTCCCTCCCTCCCTCTCCCTCCCTCTCTCTCCCTCCCCTCTCTCTCCTCCCCAATCATCCCTCTCTCTCTCCTTCCTCTCTCTCCCTCCCTCCCTCTCTCCCTCTCTCTTTTCCTCCCTCCCTCCCTCTATCTCCCTCCCTCTCTCCCTCTCTCTCCCCCTCTCTCTCCCTCCAACCATTCCTCTCTCTCTGCTTCCCTCTCTCTCTCTCTCTCTCTCTCTCTCTCTGTCTCCTTCCCTCCCTCCCTCTCCCTGTCTCACTCTCTCATATAACAGCAGCATTTAGACAATTCTGAAAAGAGGTTTGAAGGCGCCCCACCCAGGAGAGCGAATAAGCAAGTATCAGCTTGTCCAGCTACCTGCGGAAATCCACCTGTCCTCAAGTACTGCTGTTAGCGCGATGTGTCATGCTTTGGCCTAGTTTTGGAACAGGGATCAATTATAAGGCAGGGAAAGTACACTGAAAGAGTGGCACAATTAAAGTTCAGGAGGTCAATTGTCATACACAGGAGCCACACTCAGGCCTTTGGTTGCCAGTGTCCCCATCCTAATGGGCTTGCTGCCATTCTGCCTACCCCCACACCATGCTAGAGTTCCCGTCTCAGTCTGCTAGGAAATGCAGCTGTCCCCAGAATGACAGAGCTGGAAGGGACCTTGGAGGTCTTCTAGTCCAGCCCCCTGCTCAAGCAGGAGACCCCATACCATTTCAGACAAACGGCTGTCCAATCTCTTCTTAAAAACCTCCAGTGATGGAACACCCACAACTTTTGGAGGCAATGCCAGAATACCTGAGAATAGCAGACAGGTATGACCAGGTGTATGGGCTTCAACCATCCAGGATGTGTGAACTTTGACTCCCGGGATTCCCAATCCAACATATGTGTACTTCTGGAATTCCCTAACTGGCAATGCCTTTGCTGAGATTTCTGGGTATCATCTAGAGAGCATCCAGATTGGGAAAGGTAGAGGTAATATCTTCCTTTGATTTTCCAAACATTTTGGCAGTTGCCAAAATGCTCAGCCTTCTCCAACAAATTTTTAGAGGAGGGACAAAAAGGAAGAGAAGGCAAGGACCCCTATTGGGTTTTTAAAAGTCTTTTTGAAGGTTAAATCTGGAGCCTTCCAACTGCAAAACTCAGCACCACCGCACTTAAAACAACAAAGCAGCACATATTGTTTCTGGAACCAAATAACAAACATACATTGCTCATGTTTTTACATACTACTGGGTGCTCATTTCCCATTTGTTTCTGCCATTACAAATATATAACAGAATAACAAAGTTGAAAGGGACCTTGGAGATCTTCTAGTCCAACCCCCTGCTCAGGCAGGAAACCCTATACCAATGGTTATACAAATGGTTGTCCAATCTCTTCTTAAAAACCTTCAGTGATGGAGCACCCACAATTTCTGGAGGCAAGTTGTTCCATTGATTAATTGTTCTAATGGTCAGGAAATTTCTTTTTAGTTCTAGGTTGGATTTCTCTTTGATTTCTTTCCATCCATTGCTTCTTGTCTTGCTTTTCAGTGCTTTGGAGAACAGATAGAGATGGAAGTGGAGGTGAAGATGGACATGAAGCAGAGGAAAAAATCAAGAGGACGAAGGTGGAAAGATAAAGGGAGGTAGAAATGAGCACAGCCCATGTGCCTTCAGAGAAAGCAAGATAATTTCTTGATTTCCACACTGGTTTATCAAGAGGAGATGCTGAAATCCTTGCAGTCTGGATCCCAGATTTTGCACATACAGTACAACAAAGATTAAAGTTACTCAATCTGCAGAAATATATTCTATATCCATTCTGGAGTATTTTTAGTATATTGCTAGAGCCTGGGGCCCTGGGTGTGTAACAAAGTCTGCTTCTTGGTTCTGTTAAGTGATTGATTGAAATGTTTGTAATTTTTCCTGGCTGCTCTGTGTTTCATTTTATTGTATATATTTTTTATTTTGTTAGCTATTCAAAGATGGGCAGCCATATAAATCTAATAAGTAAGTAAGTAAGTAAGTAAATAAATAAATTTGGGGCTGAGTGCTAACACACTTGAAAATTAGCAGCAAGATATAGTCCACATATGATGGAGATGTTGTGGAGATTGTCTTTAACGTGTAAATGTTCAAGGGGACATATTAATGTCATTCATCAATCTCTGAGCTACATTAATATGTTATTTAGTAATAATAATAGAGTTGGAAGGGACCTTAGAGGTCATCTAGTCCAACAAATGGCTGTCCAGTTTCTTCTTAAAAACTTCCAGTGTTGGAGCATTCACCGCTTCTAGAGGCAGGTTGTTCCACTGATTAATTGTTCTAACTGTCAGGAAATTTCTCCTTAGTACTAGGTTGCTTCTTTCCTTGATTAGTTTCCATCCATTGCTTCTTGTCCTGCCTTCAGGTGCTTTAGAGAATAGCTTGACTCCCTCTTCTTTGTGGCAGCCCCTGAGATATTGGAACACTGCTATCATGTCCCCCCTCGTCCTTCTCTTCATTAAACTAGACATACTCAATTCCAGCAACCATTCCTTATATGTTTTAGCCTCCAGTCCCCTAATCATCTTTGTTGTTCTTCTCTGTACTCTTTCTAGAGTCTCAACATCTTTTTTACATCGTGGTGACCAAAACTGGATGCAGTATTCCAAGTGTGGCCTTACCAAGGCATTGTAAAGTGATATTAACACTTCACGTGATCTTGATTATATCCCTCTGTTAATGCAGCCTAGCACTGTGTTGGCTTTTTTGGCAGCTGCAGCATGCTGCTGGCTCATTTTTAAGTGATTGTCCAGTAGGACCCCAAGACCCCTCTCACAGTTACTACTATTGAGCAAGGTACCACCTATACTATACCTGTGCATTTGGGTTTTTTTGTCTAAATGTAGAACCTTCCTTTTTTTACCATTGAATTTCATTTTGTTAGATAGTGCCCAATTTTCAAGTCTGTCAAGATCCTTCTGTATCTTAAGCCTATGTTCTGGAGTGTTGGCTATTCCTGCCAGCTTGATGTCGTCTGCAAATTCGATGAGTTCCCCATCTATCCCCTCATCCAATTCATTGATGAAGATGTTGAGAGCACTGGGCACCCCACAATACACTTCCCTCCATGTAGATGCAGTTCCATTGAGAACCACATGCTGAGTACGGCCAGTCAGCCAGCTACGAATCCATCTGGTGGTGATGCTGTCTAACTCATATTTTTCTATCTTATCAAGTAGTAGGTTGTGGTCTACTTTATCAAATGCCTTACTAAAGTCCAAGTAAATTATATTCACAGCATTCCTCTGATTATTCATACATTAAAAATAATCCTTCTCTCTGATTACACACATAACATAACTAGTATTTTTTGTCCTCAGGACAATATCCTTAGGACCGTTCTGTCTTGACAACAACCTCCATCAAGCAAGTTAGGCTGAGAATTCGCAGCAGGCCAAAGTCACATTGGGCACGCAACCATTAGATGTTTGAATCCCAAAAATTTCTTAATTCTAAAATTCCCCCTTCCATCCTATATATTGCACTGCAAATAAATCTTGCCTGAAATGTTGTACACTTGATTTCACTATCCTTCGTTTGCTTTGATGCCTCTGAGGACTGCTTGACTTGAAGATATGGTTCACACGGCTTGTTAAACCAAAGCTTCAACTATAATTGTCTGAATCACACCAAACTCCAAACTATAACTGTATTTAAAGTTACAATTGCTTGGAACAGGAAGCATCTTAAACTCATCCTACCTTCCCTCAATATTATGGCTTATCGTCATAGCAAAAATGATATACATGGAGATTTCCACTGCAAGTCCAACACCCAGAGACTGTGTTCCATCCAGGAAGGAGTTCGTGTGTGTGTTTGTGTGTCTGTGTCTGTGTGTGTCTGTGTGTCTATGTGTGTGATGAGTGTCAAAGCCACTGTCCTGGATGAAACCCAAATCATCCAGGAGCACATCAGCAAGATGGCACCCAAAGATGAGCTACTGAGGGAATGCCTGGAGCAGGAACAGACACTGGAGGAAGATCAAGCAGAGGAGTGCCATGACAAGACGCTGCATGATGTACCATCAAGAGATAGCTGAAATGGCAGACACTGGGAAATCCTACTAGTGGCTAGAAAGGGCTGGGGTAAAAGACAGCACTGAAGCGCTGATCATAGCAGCACAAGAACAGGCATTAAGCAACGAAACCATAGAACCAGGAGTTTATCACACTAGACAGACCCAAGACTATGCAGAGAGTCTGCAGAGAAAGTGGCAAGGTGTAAATGTAAGCAGGAACAGCATACACTGAATGGCACAATCAAGTAGTTGGTGTGGTGTACAGGAACCCCTGTACAGTGTATGGGCTAGACTAGAGCTTCCCATGTCCAGATGGGAGATCCCACAGAAGGTCATGACGAATAAGAAGGCTAAGATCCTGATCCAGATAGACAGGCAGGTACTAGCCAATGAACTGGACACCATGGTAGTAAACAAGGACCAGGAGACAATGGTGGTGATGGATGTAGTGGTGCCAGGTGACAGCAACCTCAGGAAGAAGCGTAGTAGGAGAAGCTAGAGAAGGATCAGGGTCTGAAGGAGGAACTAGAGCAGATGTGGAAAGTAAGGGCCAAAGTGGTCCTAGTGGTAGTAGAAGCACTTGGGGCTGTGACACTTAAGTTGGGAGAACAGCTCCAGAGATCCCATCAGACCTCTCTGTCCAGAAAAGTGCAGTGCTAGGAACAGCTAAGATGCTGTGTAGAACCCTCAAACTTCTAGGCTTCTGGTAGAGGACCTCATATTGAGGACACAGACCCTACCCATAGGTGGGTGAGGAGGGAATTTTCAATCTCTTTCTTTATACATTTTAAGAAAGACCATGACATTCAGAAGACAAGAAGAACCATGGTGCTTGTTTGTTTGTTTTCCAAACGATGGTGGCAGCTCTTCATCCTTCTGGATCAACCATGAATTATTTGGCAGAGAACAGTTCATAACTCAAAAAGCAGAACTACACCCTAAACACACACGCATACACACCCTAAACAATTTCCTCTGCCTTTGCCCAGGTGCGTCTGGCCTGCACATACAGCATGTGCGTCTCTAAGGTGACTTTCATTTTACAATGAAAAGGCGGACACAAATAAATTGAAGGAAAAAACTATCGTAAATAAAAGAAACATTTTATTCATTGCAACAATAATACAGACAACTTGCATGTGCGAAGTTTGCCAGCCGGGTGTTTTGGGGCGCTCAGCAGCAATTCCTATTGGCTTTCGAAAGCCAATAGCGGGAGTAGCACAGCTCATGCAAAAGTTGAAAACAAAACCCATCAAAAAAAAAGGTGCCGGAATGCCGTTCTGAGCGTTCTATGAGGGAAAAAAAAAGCCCTGCAGATTAGTCTTCAAATATCAAAAAGGAGGACATGAAGGAGGACACTTTTTGAGGGAGGACAGAACTTACAAAAGGAGCACTGTCCTCCCTAAAGGAGGACAGTTGGTCACCTTAGCGCCGTCTCCCATATATGAAAGAGAAAAGGGTCCGGTTCCCCACTGAAACCTAGCTGGCTGCTTGGATGTTTGCAATGCTCACCTCTTTTATTTCCAAGCAGGGTAACCATGGAGGACAAAAGCCTTTGGGAAAGCCGAAGGACGTCGCCAGTTGCCCTACATACTGTCTCTGTGATCAACAGAGCCATGCAGGCGCCTGAGGCCTAGGTAGAATTTGCAGCCTCCAAAAACTACCAGGATATACAGTAGTTAGCAATAAACAAGACCTGCTGTTTATTGCCCTCTCTTACTCCATCCTCCTGGGACACTTAAGATGTGGAGAAGATGTTCTGAGATACCAAAGACGCTTAAGGCACCTGCCAACAAGACCTGGGAGGAGAGAATGGAAGAGTTGCTCACTTATTTTTTTCTGCCTTTGAAAGTTTCCTCTGCTTGGTATTAGCCAATTGTGGCTCCTGCCTTCTTGACTCAGTGGTGGGAGGGGGTTATTCGTCTTCTCTTTCTCCCGCTTCCTTCTTGTTGTCATAAATGGTTGCAAAAGAGTTCATCTTAATAAGTGTGTTATAGTTCTTGAGGCTGGAAGGTGTTTTTTTTCATCGAACCATTCTCGTAGACAACAAGGTTTTAGGGTTCAGACTGAGCTCTCGGGACGGCCTGCCCTTGTTTGACAGTCTTTCAAATGCTGCCCTTGCTTTCTCATTTTAAATTTTTTAAAACAAATCTCAGATTATGACTGGGGGAAGAGACGGACAGAAGTCTCCCTTCCCCAAATGTTGTCCTGTAGGATATCCAGGAGTTAATGTGGGATTGGAACTGAGATCTTCCATGCGCAATAGCTAATAGAAGCCATCATTAAGAAAAGAGGATGATTAAGGACATATTGAAGGGGTGCATGGAACACAGAGAGAACATTAATGTTTGATTGGTAGGAGGGTGATAATTGTCTGACTGGCTAGATAGAGAAGAATGGCTGCTTACCAGAACCATGGAATGAAAAGGACTGAACTTCACTTGTACAAAGTTCAAGTTGCAACAATTGGATTGACTGTTAGGAGATGCTCCATCCATCTATCCGTCCATCCATCCATCCATCCATCCATTCTTCCTTCCTTCCTTCCACCCACCCTTCCATCCTTCCATCCATCCTTCCATCCATCCATCCATCCATATAGCCACCCATCAATCAATCCTTCCTTCCTTCCTTCCTTCCTTCCTTCCTTCCTTCCTTCCTTCCATCCATCCATCCATCCATCCATCCACCCACCCATCCATCTATCTCAACAAATGATTCTAGTGGCAAACAGAATTAAAATAGAATAAAAAACAATTACAAAAATTATTAAAAGTTAAAATTCAGGCAGCCAAAGAAACAACCCAAATAATTAACACAACCAAGAAGTGGGTCCCTGTTCACAGTTGGATCAGGAGACTCTCCAAGATTTGCTCTTTTCATAAGTAATCCTTCCACACAATCAAAAGGCTTTCAGTGTTGGTTTTGCAAAAATCTATACTATTTGATGCATTATCTAATACAATACGTTTTCTTTGGAATAAAACCACCTCTGTATGTATACTTTTATTTATAATTAAACTGAGACAATTAGCTAGTAAATTAATCTACATAACCAGTGTTTCAGTTGTGATATGAGTCTATATGATGTTACATTGCTTGATTTCAGAATAAGATAATAGTAAGATTTTTCTCCTTGATGTACAGAATTGTATATTAATAAAATTGTGGTATTAACATGTATTGTATTGTTTATAAAGTTTACAGGTTAATCCATGTGGTTTCCTGTTTGTCATTCTTTTTAAAACTGTTTACCAGACTCAAGACAGAAACTACTTAGGTTCAAGCTACAACAGTTTGAATGACCATTATATGGTTGTTGTGTTGATTAATGACAACAATAAAGTTAAATTAGTAATTGCCTTCATAACACTCCACTGGAATGGAGTTGTAAGTTGGGAGATGGGATATTTCTCCACGGATCTTTCTAAAGACTAGTTTGCTCCCATGTGCACATTAGAGTTAGATAAAAGTGAGCTTCAGAGGGGAAGATTTCAGGTAGTCATCAAAAAGAGCTGGCAATTTTTGTTCTTGAATTGTATCAGTGCAGATGACAGATGAAGGAGAAAGGAGAAAAAAACAAAACAGAAAGTAGAAAGGGGAAGGGGAGAATAGAATAGAATAGAATAGAAGAGAAGAGAAGAGAAGAGAAGAGAAGAGAAGAGAAGAGAAGAGAAGAGAAGAGAAGCCTTCCCATTCACCTGGACTACAGAGCTGTACAATCTTCTTCTTCTTCTTCTTCTTCTTCTTCTTCTTCTTCTTCTTCTTCTTCTTCTTCTTCTTCTTCTTCTTCTTCTTCTTCTTCTTCTTCTTCTGCTTCTTCTTCTTCTTCTTCTTCTTCTTCTTCTTCTCCTCCTCCTCCTCCTCCTCCTCCTCCTCCTCCTCCTCCTCCTCCTCCTCCTCCTCCTTCTCCTCGGAAAAGATAAATTCACCCTCAATTCAAACTAAACTCCATGTTGACTGCATGGATCTATCTTTGCTGCTTTCTTGGCAATGGTACTGTCTTCTTCTGAATGTGTTTTGGACTTCCTAGTCTAGCCTATAATTCTGGGTGGATAGCCTCCCATTCAAGGACTAACCAGGTCTGATTTTGCTTACCTTGTTCAACATCATCCAAGGTTAAGTAGATGCTGCAACTACACTTCTTCTTCCTTGGGGGAAAGGACTACTGGAGAAAATTTCAAATTTGAAGAAAATTTGGGAAGATGACACCAATCTAAAGGAAACTCCCTATGATTTATTCCAAGTCTTCCCAGGAGAGCACCAGCAATGATCCCAATAGCATAAGATGCCCCCTTCCCCACCCCACCAATTTTCACTGGCTGGATTTGCATATTGCCCCAAGCCATAGCTTACTCAACCATAGTTTATTGTATAAACTACGATTGGTTGGGTTTCTGCATATATACAGAGCCACAGACAAACAAATTAAGACAAAGGCTTCTGGGTTCAAGGAGAGGCAAAGCGTAAGAAGTACAGATACAAATCTTTTCTCTGTGCATTATAGAAATGAGAAGCTGTTGCTTGAGTTACCCTGAAAACATTTGCTATTACATTTGTTATTATTTGTTATAATTACAGTTTCTATTATTATTATTATTACAAACACCAAGCATTTTCTAAACAACAGGGGAGGGAAATCTTTCAGTTTCAGAATTGCTCAATTTCTCACTTTCTCAGTCACTTTGCTGTTTTAGCTGTTTCATCCTCAGTCAATCAAATCTGGCAAACGCTGCCAAATGCAACACAATGAATTAAAAATTATATGCATTTCCCTCTGCTTACATTTTCTCTTCTCTTCTCTTCTCTTCTCTTCTCTTCTCTTCTCTTCTCTTCTCTTCTCTTCTCTTCTCTTCTCTTCTCTTCCCTTCCCCCCTCCCCTCCCCTCCCCTCCCCTCCCCTCTCCTCTCCTCTCCTCTCCTCTCCTCCCCTCCCCTCCCCTCTTCTCTTCTCTTCTCTTCCTTCTTCCTCTTTTCTTTTTTCTTTTTTCTCCTTTTCTCTTTCATTCTTTCCTAGGAAACACTCATTTGTTTGTTTTCTGTGTGGGGAGCAGGGGAGGGAGGCATATCTTTATGGGAAACGTGGAAGGAAAGAGTAGAAGAGGATGACCAGCAGCAAGACTTAGATACAGCAGCAATGAGTGCACCATTGGAAGACCCGATAAACCCAGGTTAGGGACAGATCGTCAGGGAGCAAAAACTTTCTATATGGTCACTAGGAGCTGACATTGTCTTGATGGCTCTTAATCAAATCTTTATGTAATGATCCTCTTATGCCCCTTGATATGATCCTAGCATGCAAGGGACGTAAAGCTCACCATCACCCTTGGTCTTCTGGCCAAGGGCAGGAGCTCGAATATGTATCCATTCAATCCAATCCATTCATCCAATATGCCAGGGATCCCCAACCGTGGCCACTTTATGACTTGTGGACTTCAACTCCCAGAATTCCTCAGCCAGCCATGCTGGCTGAGGAATTCTGGGAGTTGAAGTCCACAAGTCATAAAGTGGCCACGGTTGGGGATCCCTGCAATATGCAGTTCAGTTCCAGGGGAAGGCAATGCAGTAATCCTTTTAAAGCTAAATAGGAATGAGCCCCATGAGTATCAAGTTGAGAGGCTACCTGGAAACTCCTCTATGTATTTCCTTTTAAGGAAGCAAAAATATCAGCATGTAATCTAAACCGCTTCCTTCGGAAGAAATAACAAGATGTGACCAATAAACATAATATTGGTGATCGGGGGGGGGGGGGGGTGAAGCCTGTGCAAAGATCGTTGCATGCCAAAAATTGCTGATAGACTTGCAAAGTGCCCCAGCTCGTTTTTTTACTTTTCATGTTTTCTGCATATTTGTCTTTTCTCCATACTTGAACTGTGGAGTAGCTGTTTCTCTTTAAGCAGTCTTTTAAGCAGTAAAGCTGGATTTCAGCGGAATCAATAAACAGGCAAGGTGCAAGTGGGACATGAAGCTCAAGATTCTAAGGAATGTTGCAAAACTTCATAGAATGTTTGCATAGACCTTCTTGGAATTCTTTAACATAGAATTATGTTTGGGCTCTATTTTCAGAACTTTAAAGAAATGGAGCAATGGGGGCTTCCTTTTTTTTGCAGACCCAGCTGAAACAACATGTATATCATAAAAAACACTAATGATTCTCAGCCATCCAGGCCATGGCTGTCCCAAAGATGTTTTTTTCAGAAGGCAACTGGACTTTGTATGTTTTGCTGGACGACATTTTGCTTCTCGCACAAGAAGCTTTTTCAGTTCTGACTGAATGGTGGAGGATGGAAGGATTTGTATTCCTTGTGGTCATCTGGTCATTAGCATTCTTTTAGAAATTAAATGAAATAATAATAATAATAATAAATCCAGACAAAAGAGTCTGGATAGTGGATGTGGCGGTGCCTGGAGACAGCAGAATAGACAAGAAAGAACTGGAGAAGATAACAAAATACAAAGACCTGCAAACAGAAATAGAAAGATTGTAGCAAAGGCAAGCAAGGGTAGTACCAATAGTAATAGGCGCCTTGGGTGCAATCCCAAAACAACTGGAGCACCACTTGAACACCATCATCGGCATTGACAAATTCGCCATTAGTCAATTGCAAAAGGCGGCCTTATTAGGAACTGCTTCCATCTTGCGACGATATTTGTAATACCATCAAACATCCACATCTGCCTATCCCAGGTCCTGGGTAAGGACTCGATAGGTAGATAAAATGCCAAATCCAGTCTGAACATCTGGCTGACTGTGCGATGATCCATAATAATAATAATAATAATAATAATAATAATAATAATAATAATAGACTTTATAATAATAATAATAATAATAATAATAATAATAATAATAATAATAATAGACTTTATAATAATAATAATAAAAAGACTTTATCTACCAAGGCAAATAGGTGGGCGTGGAATGCTACAAGTACATCAGATGGTTGAAGAAGAAAAAATGGCTTTGGAAGAATATCTGAAGAACAATGATGAAGATGCACTGAAATTAGTATATCAGGAAGGCTTACTAACTACTGGAGAGACCAAACTGGCCTACAAGAAAGACCAAATGAAGAACAGAATAGAGGCATGGGAAGACAAAGCACTACATGGCCAATACATGAAAAAAAAATAGCTGGGAAAGCAGATAATAATAAAACCTGGCAATGGCTAAGAGCAGGAAAATTGAAGAAAGAGACCGAGGGACTAATTCTGGCTGCACAAGACCAAGCCTTAAGGACAAATGCATACAAAGTCAAAATTGAGAAGACAGCAACAGACAGTAAGTGCCGCCTATGCAAAGAAGCTGAAGAAACAGTGGACCACTGGTAAGCTGTTGCAAGAAGATTGCACAAACTGATTACAAGCAGCGGCATGACAAAGTAGCAACAATGGTGCATTGGAAGATCTGCAAAAAATATCATTTACCTGTAAGCAAAAACTGGTGGGATCATAAAATAGAGAAAGTCATAGAAAATGATAAAATTAAACTGCTCTGGGACTTCAGAATTCAAACAGACAAGCACCTGCAACATAACACCCCAGACTTAACAATTGTCGATAAGAAAGACAAAAAAGTCTGGATAGTGGACGTGGCAGTGACAGCAGAATAGAAGAGAAAGAACTGGAGAAGATAACAAAATACAAAGACCTACAAATAGAAATAGAAAGACTGTGGCAAAAGCAAGCAAGGGTAGTACCAATAGTCATAGGCTCCTTGGGTGCAATCCCAAAACAACTGGAGCACCACTTGAACACCATTGGCATTGACAAATTCGCTATTAGTCAATTGCAAAAGGCGGCCTTATTAGGAACTGCTTCCATCCTGCGACGATATCTGTAATACCATCAAACATCCACATCTGCCTATCCCAGGTCCTGGGTAAGGACTCGATAGGTAGACAAAATGCCAAATCCAGTCTGAACATCTGGCTGACTGTGCGATGATCGATAATAAAAAAATAATAAAATAATAATAAAATAATAAATAATAAAAATAAATAATAAATAATCCAGACTTTTTTGTCTTTCTTAACAATTGTCGATAAGAAAGACAAAAAAGTCTGGATAGTGGACGTGGCAGTGCCTGGAGATAGCAGAATAGAAGAGAAAGAACTGGAGAAGATAACAAAATACAAAGACCTACAAATAGAAATAGAAAGACTGTGGCAAAAGCAAGCAAGGGTAGTACCAATAATCATAGGCTCCTTGGGTGCAATCCCAAAACAACTGGAGCACCACTTGAACACCATTGGCATTGACAAATTCGCTATTAGTCAATTGCAAAAGGCGGCCTTACTAGGAACTGCTTCCATCCTGCGACGATATCTGTAATACCATCAAACATCCACATCTGCCTATCCCAGGTCCTGGGTAAGGACTCGATAGGTAGACAAAATGCCAAATCCAGTCTGAACATCTGGCTGACTGTGCGATGATCGATAATAATAAAAATAATGGTGGTGGTTGTGGTGGTGGTGGTGGTGGTGGTGATGATGATGATGATGATGGAAGGGACCTTGGAAGTCATCTAGTCCAACCCCCTGCTTATAAGGAATATAAATCCTTCCATCCTCCACCATTCAGTCAGAACTGAAAAAGCTTATTGGGTGAGAAGTGAAACATTTTTAAGGAAAAAACAAAGTTCAGCTGCCTTTTGGAAAAGCACCTTTGGGACAACCATGATCTGGATGATTTGAAATCTCTGCAGACATTAGTGTTGTGTTAGTGTTGCCTTTTTTTTTTTTTTTTTTTAAAAAAACATCTTTGGGATAAAACACTCATGTGTATCTTGCTCTTCCTGTGCATTGTTCCTGGGCAGCTAAGTTTCACTTCTATCAGCCTTTTCAGTTTTCAGGAGATGGATATTTCATGCACACATTTCAAGCTGTGTTATTGACATGAAACATGTCTTAGCCATACTTCTGTTGGAATTAGCTGGTTCCCATCCAGCTTTCCCACCATATCCCTCCAATCATGTTATTGTTTTAGCTAGAAGTGTGTGAAAACCATGTCTTCCCTCAGGGTTTCTTTCCAAGGTCTTGTCCCTCGACTGCACTGTAAGGTGACTTCAGTCTTACAGTTTCTAAGACATCACAACATCTTTTGATGTTTGAAGATCTTTACAGCACAATGAAATGTTGGGTTGGCTGCTGGTGGAAGGGTGATGGAATTGAAGTTTAAAACAGGAATGGAGGCCTGTTGTTTGTCTAGAACAGGGGTAGGCAACCTTGGCTCTTTTATGACTCGTGGACTTCAACTCTCAGAATTCCTGAGCCAGCCATTTTGAGGAGAAATGGAGAGGTTTCCATGCTGAGCCATGCTGGCTCAGGAATTCTGGGAGTTGACGTCCATGAATCATAAAATGGCCTAGGCCTAGGCCAGAGGTAGGCAACCTTGGCTCTTTTATGACTCGTGGACTTCAACTCCCAGAATTCCTGAGCCAGTGTGGCTCAGCTTGGAAACCTCTCCCTTTCCCCTCAGCATGGCTGGCTCAGGAATTCTGGGAGTTCAAGTCCGCAAGTCATGAAGGGGCCATAGTTCCCTCATGCTGGCTCAGGAATTCTGAGAGTTGAAGTCCACGAGTCATAAAAGAGCCAAGGTTGCCTACCCCTGGTCTAGAAGGAAAGTTTCTTTGGATCATCAATGATTTTTTTTTTCTCCCATAGTATACATTGCAGGCAGGATTCCTTGGGCTGAAGAAGCCATCACAGCTAAACGTCTACATAGGTTCTCAATCATCCAAGTCAAGATTGTCCCAAAGGTGCTTTTCCAAAAGGCAACTGGACTTATCTTGGTTTTATTTTTCTCCTTGAAAACATTTTGCTTCTCACCCAAGAAGCTCAACCAGAACTGAAGAAGCTTCTTGGATGAAAAACAAATCATTTTCAAAGGGAAAAAAAGGCCAAGAACGTCCAGTTGCCTTTGGGAAAAACCTATTTGGGACAAGCCATCACAGCAAGATGGATGAATCGGCAAGGATGTAGAATGAAGAATGATATTCCTCTCTCTAATTCCTAGGCCCTGACCCTCATCTAGAAGGAAGGCCACTCTCTCTTTTTTAAAAAAAAGTTTATTTGTAATACAATTAAAACAAAAATGGACAAACGTGACATTCCAGAGTAAGTATTTCAAATAGTTTGTTTCTCGTGGTACAAAAAGATAATACACCATTCTTTTTTTTTTTTTTTTTTGCCCCGTGGAAACATCTTCATGTTTCTTCACCATTCTTAACCTCTATATAAGCCTCATCCTTCTATGTAATACAATTAAATATACAATTATATGTACAGTTATATATACATTTCAATCCTATCACTAACTTGAGATCCGAGCAGTTCTTCTTAATTCAGTGGTTCTCAACCTTTTTAATGCCGCGACCCCCAACCGGTCGTAAGTCGAGGACTACTCAACCGGTCGTAAGTCGAGGACTACTCAACTGGTGCAGCACCGTTTGCAGAATGGGATTTTTGGCGGGCTCAGCAGGGCAGAGTCAGCCTGGACAATTCCTATTGGCTTTTGAAAGCCAATAGAATTAGACTCTATTCAAGAGTCTAAGGAAAAGGGGGAAAAAATGGCGGACTGCGTTGTTTGGCGACCCCCGTGAAATGGTCGTTCGACCCCAAATGGGGTCACGACCCACAGGTTGAGAACCACTGTCTTAATTCATACCAATGGTAAAATTTGTCCCAGATTTCAAAGTATTCGAGTTCTGTCTTGTCCTTCATAATCATTGTAAGCCTGTCCATCTCAGCACATGAAAGGATTTTATACAGGATCTCTTCTTCTGTTGGAATTCCTTTATTCCTCCAATTTTGAGCAAAGACCAGTCTGGAAGCCATTAGAATGTGTAACATTAAATAAAGAACGGGAAGGCCACTCTTAATGATTTTAATTTTAAAAATATTTTGAAAAATGGCTTACTATGTGAACGAAAAGGTTTTTTGACCATTATTGCTTTAAAGGCAAAAATAGATTTATATGAGGGAGTTTTCCCATAACCATAACTAACTTGAGGAGAACTGTCTCCATACATCCCTTGTTGATGAGGCGAGAAATGCACAGATTAGACTGCCTAACCCTGATTATACAACATCGGGTGTGGTTGAAAAAAAGACATCCATCTTTTGTCTTCAGAACAAATTATTTCAAGTTCTAAAAGATTTAAAAGAAAATAAACTTAGCCACATAGTTTTTTATTTCTGGCAATGGTTCCGAAGATTAAAACATTCAAAATGGGGCATTCGTTAGACATCTGTCAGTTGGTTTATTTCCATTTAAACTAGAAGTCATGCTTTTCTTCCATAGGACTCATAGAGCAAGTTTCATCTGCTAGACCTATAGCTAGTTTACCTAAATTCAGTTAGGGACCAGACCATGCTGTGGACCTCATGCGGCTCTAGACCAGTGTTTCCCAAACTTGACAATTTTAAGGCATGAGGACTTCAACTCCCAGAATTCCACAGCCAGCAACGCTGGCTGTGGAATTCTGGGAGTTGAAGTCCTCATGCCTTAAAATTGTCAAGTTTGGGAAACACTGCTCTAGACCATAACAACCTTGAAATGAGGTTAGGGAGAAGAAAGAATGGTGTTGTGGTATGAAGACTAGCTGATTTATTATGGCAGAAACATCCTTAGATTTCACCCACTTCTTCAGATACACAACTTTCTCCTGAGCTATAATGGCCTTTACATCAGGGACCCATGAAGCTAGGAATACATCACTCTTATGCAAAGGGCCAACTCTCTGGACAAGGCCCTAACGCTGGGAGAGGTGAGTAACAGTGAGATGGGTGGCCTCAATTAAGTAGCATTAGGGGCACCGTTTGGAGGACAAGGTTAGGGATAGATGAGAGTTAAATGACATCTGTCTGTCTGTCTGTCCATCCGTCTGTCCGTCCGTCCATCCATCCATCCATCTATCCATCCATCCATCTTTAGCATATCTATCTATCTATCTATCTATCTATCTATCTATCTATCTATCTATCTATCTATCATCTATCTATCAATTATTTATCTAGTTATTGAAATATAAATATTTTGAAATCTATGTATATTTGTCAGTTTTTTAAAAAAAATAAAATATGTATAGCCTCTCTCTCTCTCTCTCATATCTCTCTCTCATCTATCATCTCTCTCACTGTCCATCTCTCTCTCATTCTATCTATCTATCTATCTATCTATCTATCTATCTATCTATCTATCCGTCTTTAGCATATCTATCATCTATATAACTATCAATTATTTATCTAATTGACTGAAATATAAATATATTGAAATCTATGTATATTTGTCAGATTTTTTTAAAATAAAAATGTATAGCTTCTATTTTGCTCTCTCATATCTATCTCTCTATCATCTCTCTATCATCATCTCTCTCACTGTCCATTCTCTCTCATCTACCTACCTATCTACCTATCTACCTACCTACCTATCTATCTATCTATCTATCAATCTATCCATCCACCCATCCATTTTCAACACATAATACATTTATTCACTGGAGTGCTCATTCTTTCTGATTCCCAAAGAACCAAATGCCTGGATACCTGATCCCTACCTGACACTTGGCAAAGCAATGACCCAGGTCCCAAGCTATATTTAACACTAGTTTCCCACATTTTCTCATTTCAATTTTTCCACCCCATAAACCTCATGGGGTAGGTTGGGCTGAGAGGCAGCAAGTGGCCCAAAGTCATCTTGTCCTGATCCAACACCTTAATCAGCAAAGCATTCAACTGGTATCAAAAGATAAAAAGTTTCCGGAGAAGTGAATTCCTTCAGTCCCAACATTTATTCTTTACCCTAATTATAAGGGGTGGGGTGGGGTGGAGTGGCAATCAAATTCTGGGAGAAAATGTGCAATGGAATGCAGCACATTTCCCAACAATCAAATAAAAAACAACAACACTATGCCTTATTTCCCATCCCAGGCTAGGAAATTGCCTCCAGAAGCTGTGTCTTTTCACAAACATCTCAAGAAGAATAAGGGCTTGCTGATAAAGCAGATTCCACGCCAAGCTGGGAGCTTCTCCCATAGCAGTGACGATTAATTGTCTGCCCTTCCAGAGAAGAAATTTTGCTTGTTAATTCAATTGTAGCTCTTGGAAAAAAAAGAATAAGATAAAGAAAAGGGCATCTTAATTGGTGAATACAAAAGCAACAGCCCTATGTGGTGTGCCACACCGGAAGTTCACACACCCTTGTGTCCTATCATTAGTGATTTCAAAATAGCCCCAGCTGTTTACTCACACAAGCCAATAACATGTTTATGTTTCTTCATATATATTTTTAAAAAATTCCACATAGTTCCAAACGAGGATAAGAATAGAAGAAAGACTGAATAGTCTTCAATGGGTATTGCGGAGAATCACCGAGAATACATGTCTTGGTTTTCATGTTTTTGGAAATCTGGATTTTTTTTTTCCTCCTTAAAATATCTGTGCTTCACTAAATCAATGCAAGGGACGGGAAGAATTAAATACAGGTAGTCCTTGACAACGTCCATTCGTTTAGTGACTGTGCGAAGTTACAACGGCACTGAAAAAAGTGATTTATGACTGTTTTTCACACTTACAACTGTTGCCTCATCCCCATGGTCATGGGTTCAAAATCTGGGCGCTTGGCAACTAGCATGTATTTATGACGGTTACAGTGCCCTGGGGTCAGGGTGCTCATTTTGAGTCCTTCCGACAAGCAAAGTCAATTGGGTTTATTTAACAAGCCTGTTCCTAACTTAACAATGGCAGTGTTTCACTTAACAACTCTAGCACGGAAGGTTGTAAAATGGGGCAAAACTCACTGGACCACTGCCTTGCTTAGCAATGGAAATTTAGGCTTAAAAGACTTCAACCCATGAATCTAAAAGACTTCATCCCATCACCAACCAAGGACTAACCTAGCTTTCCAAAACTGGCCACCAAACCAGATCCCTTCTTGTGAGTCCTCAACATCTAATAACATTTTTGCTTTTCCACTGTAAAGTTGTTGTTGTTAGTTGCAAAGTTGTGTCCGGCCCATCGCGACCCCATGGACAATGTTCCTCCAGGCCTTCCTGTCCTCTACCATCTTCTGGAGTCCATTTAAGTTCACACCTCCTGCTTCAGTGACTCCATCCAGCCACCTCATTCTCTGTCGTCCCCTTCTTCTATTGCAGTGGTGGCGAACCTATGGCACGCGTGCCAGAGGTGGCACTCAGAGCCCTCTCTGTGGGCACGTGCACCGTCGCCCCAGACCTGCCTCCCCGCGCAGCCCCCTCCTTCTCACCAGCAGCCCCCCTGGGGGAGAATTGCCCCCGGGCATGGTCTACGCAGAGCAGCACAGCCAAGGGCATGGCAGCCAGGCAGTGGGAAAAGACTCTGCCCTTGCGCCCTGTCACACGCAGATGATGCCGCAGGGCATGGGCGGAGGCCGTAGCTGCCATGGTGCTGCTGGGTTGCCTGGGTGATCTGCAGTGGGCCGTGGAGGGGGTCGGTGGCCATGCGGGTGGGCGGGGCGCAGAGCAGGGGTGGGCGGGGAGCCGGGGGCAGTTTTGGGGCACTTGGTCTCTAAAAGGTTCCCCATCACTGTTCTATCGTAAAGTAGAATAACAGAGTTGGAAGGGACCTTGGAGATCTTCTAGTCCAACCCCCTGTTCAGGCAGGAGACCCTACACCATTTCAGACAAATGCCTGTCCACTCTCTTCTTTAAAAACCTCTAGTGATAGAGCACCTCCAACTTCTGGAGGCAAGCTGTTCCACTGGTTAATTGTTCTAACTGTCTGGAAATTTCTCCTTAGTTCTGATTGGTTTCCATCCACGGCTTCTTGTTCTTTTTCTGATTGAGAGGCAAATCTTAAAGGGAGGCAGAGCCTCAAATATATGGGGACAGTTGCCATCTTGACTATTTTGACCACCCCCCTGCAGAGCCTCTGCAAGCTATGCTCTCGTTCCCTTGCACCTGTTTGGAAGAACGGTCTTCCCAATGACAGGGAATTAGTGCGGCTACATTTTATTTACCTGTTGTGCAAAAATTTCCTTTGTCTGTCTGAGCAGCAGATCTCCTTTAGTCTGTCCAAGAAACTCCACGGTTGGTTCTGCTTTCTTTCTTCCAGTGGCAAACAACCTCCCATTAGGGTGAAATTAAATGACCCCACATTAGGGCTAATTTAAAGGCTAACCTTTCTATTCAACTGGTAACAAAAGCCACCAGAAGCCAATGGTGACCACACACAATTGGTAACCTGTGCATCTTGGACATCTGCCCAGCTTCCTCTTAATCACCTGTATGTCTCTTCTGGAAGGGACTTTAAGGAGGACTAATTACCGCAATTTGACAAAGGTCAATGATATTTGTGGCTGAGGAATGCAGGTGCCCAGACTCGTGTTTGTTTTATACCTCGAGATACCAAATGGGCAGAAGCAGGAGTGGGGGTGTGTGTGAATCCTTTAGTACCTGTGCAGGTAGTGAGGACAGGTACAAAAGGCTCCTGGGTTGTCTTTTGACATAGAAGAAAGGATGTCAGAATGACATGTCACACCTGGAGAAATTTCTTCTCTGCGATGATTAAGAATGCTGCCTTTAGATGGATCCGGCCACCCTGGGTATAATCTATCACTGAAAGAATAAAAGAGAGAGAGGGAGAAGGGAGGGGAGGGAAGGAGATTAGACAAGAGGAAGAGGAAGAAAGAGAAGAGGGAGGAGGAGGAGGAGCGGGAGGGGGAGGGCGAAGAGAGGAAGGAAGGAAGCAAGGAAGGAAAAAGAAGAGAGGAATGGAGAGAGGGAAGAAGGAAGGAAAAAAGAAAAAAGGGAGGGAAGGGAAGGGATAGGAAAGGGAAGGGAAGGAAAGGAAAGGAAAGGAAGGGAAGGGAAGGGAAAGGAAAGGAAAGGAAAGGAAAGGAAAGGAAGGGAAGGGAAGGAAGGAAGGAAGGGAAGGGAAGGGAAGGGAAAGGAAAGGAAAGGAAGGGAAGGGAAGGAAAGGAAGGGAAGGGAAGGGAAGGGAAGGGAAGGGAAGGGAAAGGAAAGGAAAGGAAGGGAAGGGAAGGAAAGGAAAGGTAGGGAAGGGAAGGGAAGGGAAGGGAAGGGAAAGGAAGGGAAGGGAAAGGAAAGGAAAGGAAGGGAAGGAAAAGGAAAGGAAAGGAAAGGAAGGGAAGGGAAAGGAAAGAGACAAGGGAAGGGAAAGGAAAGGAAGGGAAGGGAAGGGAAGGGAAGGGAAAGGAAAAGAAGGGAAGGGAAGGGAAGGGAAGGGAAAGGAAAGGAAGGGAAGGGAAAGGAAAGGAAGGGAAGGAAAAGGAAAGGAAAGGAAAGGAAGGGAAGGAAAAGGAAAGGAAAGAGACAAGGGAAGGGAAAGGAAAGGAAGAGAAGGGAAGGGAAGGGAAGGGAAGGGAAAGGAAAGGAAGGGAAGGGAAGGGAAAGGAAAGGAAAGGAAAGGAAGGGAAGGGAAGGGAAAGGAAAGGAAAGGAAGGGAAGGGAAGGAAAGGGAAGGGAAAGGAAAGGAAAGGAAAGGAAGGGAAGGGAAAGGAAAGGAAGGGAAGGGAAGGGAAAGGAAAGGAAAGGAAGGGAAGGGAAAGGAAAGGAAAGGAAGGGAAGGGAAGGGAAGGGAAAGGAAAGGAAGGGAAAAGAAATGAAGAAAAGGAAAGGAAAGGAAGGGAAGGGAAGGGAAGGGAAAGGAAAGGAAAGGAAAGGAAAGGAAGGGAAAGGAAAGGAAACGAAGGAAAGGAAGGGAAAGGAAAGGAAAAGAAAGGAAAAGGAAAGGAAAGGAAGTGAAAGGAAACGAAGGAAAGGAAAGGAAGGGAAGGGAAAGGAAAGGAAAGGAAAGGAAAGGAAGGGAAGGGAAGGGAAGGGAAAGGAAAGGAAAGGAAGGGAAGGGAAGGGAAAGGAAACGAAGGAAAGGAAAGGAAAGGAAAGGAAGGGAAAGGAAGGGAAAGGAAAGGAAAAGAAAGGAAAAGGAAAGGAAAGGAAGTGAAAGGAAACGAAGGAAAGGAAAGGAAGGGAAGGGAAGGGAAGGGAAAGGAAAGGAAAGGAAAGGAAAGGAAAGGAAAGGAAGGGAAGGGAAAGGAAATGAAGGAAAGGAAAGGAAAGGAAAGGAAGGGAAAGGAAGGGAAAGGAAGGAAAGGAAAGGAAGGGAAAAGAAACGAAGAAAAGGAAAGGAAAGGAAAGGAAGGGAAGGGAAGGGAAGGGAAAGGAAAGGAAAGGAAAGGAGAGGAAAGGAAGGGAAGGGAAAGGAAAGGAGAGGAAAGGAAGGGAAGGGAAAGGAAAGGAAAGGAAAGGAAGGGAAGGGAAAGGAAAGGAAAGGAAAGGAAAGGAAGGGAAGGGAAGGGAAGGGAAGGGAAGGGAAAGGAAAGGAAGGGAAAAGAAATGAAGAAAAGGAAAGGAAAGGAAAGGAAGGGAAGGGAAGGGAAAGGAAAGGAAGGGAAAAGAAACGAAGAAAAGGAAAGGAAAGGAAGGGAAGGGAAGGGAAGGGAAAGGAAAGGAAAGGAAAGGAAAGGAAAGGAAGGGAAAGGAAGGGAAAGGAAAGGAAAGGAAAGGAAGGGAAGGGAAGGGAAAGGAAAGAGACAAGGGAAGGGAAAGGAAAGGAAGGGAAGGGAAGGGAAGGGAAAGGAAAGGAAGGGAAAAGAAACGAAGAAAAGGAAAGGAAAGGAAGGGAAAGGAAAGGAAAGGAAAGGAAAGGAAGGGAAGGGAAGGGAAGGGAAGGGAAAGGAAAGGAAAGGAAAGGAAGGGAAAGGAAGGGAAAGGAAAGGAAACGAAGGAAAGGAAGGGAAAGGAAAGGAAAGGAAGGGAAAGGAAAGGAAAAGAAAGGAAAGGAAAGGAAGTGAAAGGAAACGAAGGAAAGGAAGGGAAGGGAAGGGAAAGGAAAGGAAAGGAAAGGAAGGGAAGGGAAAGGAAACGAAGGAAAGGAAAGGAAAGGAAAGGAAGGGAAAGGAAAGGAAAGGAAAGGAAAGGAAGGGAAGGGAAGGGAAAGGAAGGAAAGGAAAGGAAGGGAAAAGAAACGAAGAAAAGGAAAGGAAAGGAAGGGAAAGGAAAGGAAAGGAAAGGAAGGGAAGGGAAGGGAAGGGAAAGGAAAGGAAAGGAAAGGAAAGCAGAGGAAAGGAAGGGAAGGGAAGGGAAAGGAAAGGAAAGGAAAGGAAGGGAAGGGAAGGGAAGGGAAGGGAAAGGAAAGGAAAGGAAAGGAAAGGAAGGGAAGGGAAAGGAAAGGAAGGGAAAAGAAACGAAGAAAAGGAAAGGAAAGGAAAGGAAAGGAAACGAAGGAAAGGAAGGGAAAGGAAAGGAAGGGAAAGGAAGGGAAAGGAAAGGAAACGAAGGAAAGGAAAGGAAAGGAAAGGAAAGGAAGGGAAAGGAAGGGAAAGGAAGGGAAAGGAAAGGAAACGAAGGAAAGGAAGGGAAAGGAAAGGAAAGGAAGGGAAAGGAAAGGAAGGGAAAGGAAGGGAAAGGAAAGGAAACGAAGGAAAGGAAGGGAAAGGAAAGGAAAGGAAGGGAAAGGAAAGGAAAAGAAAGGAAAAGGGAAGGGAAGGGAAAGGAAACGAAGGAAAGGAAAGGAAAGGAAAGGAAAGGAAGAGAAGAGAAAGGAAGGAAAGGAAAGGAAAGGAAGGGAAAGGAAAGGAAGGGAAGGGAAGGGAAGGGAAGGGAAAGGAAAGGAAAGGAAGGGAAGGGAAAGGAAAGGAAAGGAAAGGAAAGGAAGGGAAGGGAAGGGAAGGGAAGGGAAGGGAAGGGAAAGGAAGGGAAAGGAAAGGAAGGGAAGGGAAAGGAAAGGGAAGGAAAGGAAAGGAAGGGAAAGGAAGGGAAAGAAAACGAAGGAAAGGAAGGGAAAGGAAAGGGAAAAGAAAGGAAAGGAAAGGAAGTGAAAGGAAACAAAGGAAAGGAAAGGAAAGGAAAGGAAGGGAAGGGAAGGGAAGGGAAGGGAAGGGAAGGGAAAGGAAGGGAAAGGAAAGGAAGGGAAGGGAAAGGAAAGGGAAGGAAAGGAAAGGAAGGGAAAGGAAGGGAAAGAAAACGAAGGAAAGGAAGGGAAAGGAAAGGGAAAAGAAAGGAAAGGAAAGGAAGTGAAAGGAAACAAAGGAAAGGAAAGGAAAGGAAGGGAAGGGAAGGGAAAGGAAAGGAAAGGAAAGGAAGGGAAGGGAAGGGAAGGGAAAGGAAAGGGAAAAGAAAGGAAAGGAAAGGAAGTGAAAGGAAACGAAGGAAAGGAAAGGAAAGGAAGGGAAGGGAAGGGAAAGGAAACGAAGGAAAGGAAAGGAAAGGAAGGGAAGGGAAGGGAAAGGAAAGGAAAGGAAAGGAAAGGAAGGGAAGGGAAGGGAAAGGAAAGGAAAGGACATTGTGACTTAATTTTGCATGCAAAGCTACTATTAAATTAAAATAAAATGAGGCAAATGTCTCAAATGTCACAAAATTGGAAACTCTAATTTGGCTGTGTTTGCACTATACACATCACTACACACTCTCTTATACACTTCAAAGCCAAGTAGCAGCCTTTGTACACTGTTATAACTATCGAATCTGAGGATTTGGGGATCACAAGAATGAAACTGCACTGCATGGCGAGAAAAAAAGGGGGGACATTTATCACCATAGGCAGGGTTACTTGCTGTCCCCCAAAATTCAGTGAAATGAATCTTTGAAGAACAGGGAAACCATGCAGAGTTCACAGAGAAGATGGGGGTGATGAAAGCTGCAGTGACAAGGTGTCCCTGGCCTCTCAGAAGATGCTCTCTGTAAGGCCCACTTTGGCAGTGGATGGAATGGACCAGAGCAAGAGTCTTCAAACTTGGCTCTTTTATGACTTGTGGACTTCAACGCCCAGAATTCCTCAGCCAGGCACGCGGGCTGAGGAATTCTGGGAGTTGAAGTCCACAAGTCATAAAAGGGCCAAGCTTGAAGACCCTTGAACCAGAGCAACTGTTTAACTGCTCCCTGCACTTCATAAGGAACCAGATTTTGTAAGTGCCCTGCATAAATTGTACTAACCTCTTACATCAACTGCTCATCTAGGCAGGAGGAGAGGCAACTTGGGATGGAGCGACGAGGAGGAGGAGGAGGAGGAGGAGGAGGAGAAGAAGAAGTGGAGATGGTGAAAACATGATAAATAGTTTCGCCTTGTTGGCTGTCACATGATTGCTGGAGGACACAAAGTTATTTCATCACCAGGCCTGATCATGTTACTGTGCCTTCAGCATCTTCATATTTGTGAAGCTCGGAAGAAAGAAAGAAAGAAAGAAAGAAAGAAAGAAAGAAAGAAAGAAAGGAAGGAAGGAAGGAAGGAAGGAAGGAAGGAAGGAAGGAAGGAAGGAAGGAAGGAGGGAGGGAGGGAGGGAGGGAGGGAGAAAAAGAAAGAAAGAAAGAAAGAAAGAAAGAAGAAAGAAGGGAGGGAGGGAGGGAGGGAGGGAGGGAGGAAGGAAGGAAATTATGAGTGGTAGGATTCCCCCAATGTTGCTGCATTCTGGGGTTCCCCAGACAAGTGACCCCGATGGGTGGCCAACCTTAGCTTCCCATCCCACTCTATGGGTTCTCCTTTCCTGGCAAGTCTGTGAAGCCACACAACAACCCCCAGCTCCCCCCAACTCCACCCCCACCCTCCCCATGTGGCTTTGGTTTTAATGTATGTTTTTAACTTTTTATGTTTTAGTTAGATGTAACCGTAAGTCCTCCCGGAGGTACCCTATGATAAGATGGACGGCCAATAAATAAAATAAAATTATAAAATAATAAAATAAAATAAAATAAAATAATAATAAAATAAATAATAATAATAATATAATATAATATAATAATATAATAATATAACATAACATAACATAACATAATAATAAAATATAATAAAATAATAAAATAAAATAAATAACTATAATGCCAGAGTGCTCTGTTTTAGAGAGAAAGGTTTGGACAGGATGAGTACCTTAGTCCTACACGTATTAATTAATTCTCAGATCTAAATCAATCAATATATTTTATTCAGGAGCCAGTCAAACCTATTCACCCCTTCTCCACATTGGCTCCCAAAATCTGATTTATTAGGTCTATATCTCCCATATCAGTGCCTCCTAGACCATGTTTTCTGGTTAGGGTTCCCTTCCCTCTTCCCTTTTGCAACAGCAATCTTGTGACGCAGGCTGGAGAGAGAGGGGGGGAGGGAGGGAGGGAGGGGGAGAGAGAGAGACAGAGACAGAGAGACAGAGGGAGGGAGGGAGAGACAGACAGAGAGAGAGACGGAGGGAGGGAGGGAGAGACAGACAGAGAGAGAGACTGAGGGAGGGAGGGAGAGACAGACAGAGAGAGAGACGGAGGGAGGGAGAGAGAGACAGACAGAGAGAGAGACAGAGAGACAGAGGGAGGGAGGGAGAGGGAGAGAGAGACAGAGAGAGAGAGAGAGACAGAGAGAGAGAGACAGAGGGAGGGAGGGAGGGAGGGAGGGAGAGAGAGAGAGAGAGAGACAGAGACAGAGACAGAGAGAAACTGTCTCAAAGTCACCTAGGGATCTTATGTGGGTTCTGGTCCCCCAACTCCTAGTCTGCTACTCTAACAATGCCTGGCATGATCTTGGCTGTTGGGTTAAAAGGAGGGCACAGTCCTATGTCAGCCCTTGACTTTGGTGGCTGAAGGGGAACTCAAATCTGGTTCCTCTTAGTTCTAGATTAACAGCCACCACACTACAGGTAAATAACCACAGAGGAATGTCATGGCACTTTGCGTGCTCTAAATATTCTGAACTCTTGTACCAAACAATGAACTCCTTCTGCTAAACCTGGCTATTTGGTCATTTTGCTCACCATGTGCAAGCAAGTCACTTCCCACAATTTATGACTCCTTTTTTTTGGGCCAAAACCCAGCATATTTTACTAGTGTTTGGCAAAAACACCCCACAGAGAACAATAGTTTTGCTTAATGACCCCCCCCCCCTTAGCATTTGCTTAACAACCATCACAGGAAAAGCTCGTAAAATTGGGTCGGTCATGTGGGTGACCCACTTTACAATTATCCTGACTTCATGACCATAATGGACAGGCTCCATTATAGTCGTAACTCAAAGACTACCTATACCAGGGGAGGCAACCTTGGCTCTTTTATGACTCGTGAACTATGACTTTGAACTATGGTGCTGGAGAAGACTCCTGCGAGTCCCCTGGACTGCAAGGTGATCAAACCGGTCAGTCCTAAAGGAGATCAACCCTGACTGCTCTTTAGAAGGCCAGATCCTGAAGTTGAAACTCAAGTCTTTTGGCCACCTAATGAGAAGGAAAGACTCACTGGAGAAGAGCCTAATGCTGGGAAAGATGGAGGGCAAGAGAAGAAGGGGATGACAGAGAACGAGGTGGCTGGATGGAGTCACTGAAGCAGTAGGCGTGAGCTTAAATAGACTCCAGAAGATGGTAGAGGACAGGAAGGCCTGGAGGAACGTTGTCCATGGGGTCACGATGGGCTGGACATGACTTCGCAACTAACAACAATGGGAAAACTGGTCATTTCTGGAAATGGCTTTAAAAGGAGCAGACAGTGTGAAGTGGATGGAGAACTATTTCCCCATTCCTAAGTAACTTTCCCAGCTAGTTTGCACAAAAGTTTCTTCGTTCAGCTACCAATTCACCTCTTCCTCCATCTCCCCCATATAGATAGAAACAAGACCAAGTGGATTCAGGATACAGGAAGTCCTCGACTTACATCCATTCATTTAGCAACTGTTTGAACTTACAATGGCACTGAAAAAAGGATCCAATCTGGATCAGTCACCGGGACCGGTGATTTTTGTCTTCTGAGCTTTTGGCTTTTTAGATGTTGATTGGGGTGTGTTAATGGCTGGCCAAACAACATCTAAAAAGCTAGTGACTTACAAGCAGTCCTCACACTTACCACTGACACAGCATCCCCATGATTATGTGATCAAAATTCGGTTGCTTGGCAACAGGCATGTGCTGGCTAGGGAATTCTGGGAGTTGAAGTCCACACATCTTAAGGGCTTTGAGATTGAGTAACTGATTTATTAGACCTTAAAGTGATTGTAAAGTGTGTTTTTTGTCACCACACAAGCGCTTCCCTTGGACCAGAGGTCTTCAGACTTGGCCCTTTTATGACTTGTGGACTTCAACTCCCAGAATTCCTCAGCCAGGCACGCTGGCTGAGGAATTCTGGGAGTTGAAGTCCACAAGTCATAAAAGAGCCAAGTTTGAAGACCCCTGCCTTGGACATTCTGATATTTTCTCCTTAGAATGCAGATCTTTGAATTGGTGGGATTTAGTCAGTACATTTAGGCTAAAGACTTAATTAGCTTGTAATTCTGGCAGCTGTCTTTCACCATGCCTTGGTCAACCTGTTCTTAGTTTGCTTTTTTTTCTGTTTGTTTAACCTCCTACTTAAGGAAGAGTTAGGTGAATGTCTAAAGCTAATTCTTAACATTGTCAGTTTCGGTTAGCCCACATAAAGATATGGAGCTGAGATGCTATCTGGATCATTGACTGATGTATTATGCAAAGCAAATTTCTGGTGCCGTTATGTTTTATGGGCTTGGATCCAGAATACCAAAGGGAATTATTGCAGGGAATAAGGAAACAGTGCAACAGCAACAAAAAAAGAAAACAAAAGCTGGTCTCTGTCCTCACAGAACTTGCATTTTTGTTCACAAAAATGCATAAACTAGTTGTGAGACACCACATTAGCTCCAAATAAGTTATGCCTTCCTTTCCTTTCCTTTCCTTTCCTTTCCTTTCCAGCCAAGGAACAACTAAAATACATCAAGTTCATCAGCTAATATTGGTTGATTAAGTGGCAATGTTTGATCTACCCAGATGGGCTTATTCAAATGTGCCTGAAAAGCATGTTGGATGTGGTTCCTTGAGAGATTTTGAAGGATTGTTTAAGTGGGACCATGAAATTTTTTGCTCACAATAAGCTGCTGTTTACCGTTAAGAAAGGCCAGTATGGTTTATGGGATAGTATGGCTGTTGTGTTCTAGACAAATTGCAGTTCCCTATGAATAAGGTGACCAACTTTTTTACAATGAGAAGGAGGACACAAATAAATTGAAGAAAAAAAAGTCTAATGCTTGTGTGAAATAAACAAAGCCACTTGCGTGCGGCGCATTCTTGCATGTGGCGCACTCTCTCAAAACAATTCTCCTGTGCGAAGTGCATGCGTCTCATAATCGCGTCTCGCCGCACTGTAGTGAGCCTTGACAAATCATCATGTCAAATACAAATACAACACATCACAACGGATCGGATCGGCATCGATCGAATACGGAGATTTACAGATTAGTCTTCAAATATCGAAAAGGAGGACATGTAGGAGGACATTTTTCGAGAGGACAGAACTTACAAAAGAAGGACTGTCCTCCCTAAAGGAGGACGGTTGGTCACCTTAGCTATATGCTTCAGGATCTTGTGCAAACCCAGGAAAGAGTCAATTCAATAACCAGGTTAACATGTTGTGTGCATGTGACTCAAAGCGGTCCTAAAATTACTTAGAAAATGCCAGGGCTGATGGAGAATTAGAACTTCCATTTTTCCCAGTCTTTGACCCCAGCCCCCAACTCTATTAGACTATTCTATTCGGACCCTTAATCGTTGTCCCTTTCATGTCCTGCATCCTTGACTTTTGATGACCTTGAGAGAATGAGAGCTAATGTTTGGGGTTCCCAGAGATTTGATGGCTTTGAAGAATCCCATCTGCATTTTCATGCAAAAGGCCCTATCCCCCTTAGGCCAGGCGTCCCCTGCCCTTTTCTTGAACTAAGGTGAGAAAAACTGAAAAGCCGATAAGGGCAGGGGGACCAATTCGGCGACCCTCCCGGACATTAGCCTTTCTGACTCCAGTAGGGACACATCAAACAAGAACAAGTGAATTTCACCCTTGCCCTTCTCTGTCTGGTATCTCACCTCCCATCTTCCAGCCTGGCTGACTGACTCTTTCTTCCTGCAGGCTGTAAGAGTCCAGCAACTCAAGCCAGCCGCCTCCAACTCAGTGGTCACCAAATGGCTGGACTTCCAGAGTCATAATTACAGCATCTGCCAAGCTGCTATTTCAGGCGTCTATCCATGGCTCCTAACTTCACTTTACCACGGTCTTTATTCATTTGGATAGCGCTGATATCTGAAGGGACAACTTCAGCAGATACTTAGTATGTTCTATTTGGGCTTTTGCTATGGCGCTTGAGTAGGGATTGAGAACTTTTCGTCATCCATCTCTCCATCTTATAGGAGCTTGTCCAAGCTGGGTGTGGTTGTAATTGTAGGGATACCACCATGCCATTTTTTTGGGTCCACCTACTGTCAGGAACACATGCAAAGTGTCTTGCTCAATTCTACCTCCAGTGTAATGCCATTGTGTGCAGTGAGTTTGTCATGGAATTTCCTTGTTTCTGATTCAAGTCCCAACTAGTGTGGCCAGAGTCAAACATCTCCAAAGGATGCCAGGTTGACTAAAGTGTTCTCTATCTGGCCACCTGGAAACTGCTTGTTACACCCTTGGCAAGGTAGCTAAATCATAAGTGAACGAGACAGGTTAGTAATTAATTCATGTTACATGGAGGGAACAGAGATGGCACCAGTGATGGATTAAATGCGTCTTAGAAACAGCCAGGGTGCCCTCAGAAGAAGACAATGTTCTTTCTGGAATATTTCAATGCTGGGATTGGCTTGTTGAAAATCAGGTTCTTTTCCTGGACTCAACCTCATGGGGGTCCTGGGAAAATTCTCTCCCTCCCAGGTCCCCCCAGCAAAAATTGGACCCTTTCATGGCATTTGTAAGTCTTTATGCCCCAAGTTGCAGTGTTTCTTAATCTTGATGGGTTCCCCATCCAGCCATGGAATTTTGGGAGTTGACATCCACACATGTTGAAGCCACCAAGACTGAGAAACACGGATCTAAACCAACTAAAGCTCCCCAATTTGGTATCCTCCCACATGTGTTGGAGAGAAAGGTTTGGAAAGGATGAGTACCTTACCTCAGTCCTACGTGTATTAATTAATTCTCAGGTATAAATCCGTTGATATATTTTATTCAGGAGCCAGTCAAACCTCTTCATCACTTCTCCACATTGGCTCCCAAAATCTGATTTATTAGGTCTATATCTCCCATATCAGTGCCTACGAGGCCATGTTTTCTGGTTAGGGTTCCCCTCCCTCTTCCCTTTTGCAACAACAATCTTGTGAGGCAGGATGGAGAGAGAGAGAGAGAGAGAGAGAGAGAGAGAGACAGAGAGACAGAGAGACAGAGAGACAGAGACAGAGACTGTCTCAAAGTCATCTAGGGATCTTATGTGGGTTCTGGTCCCCCAACTCCTAGTCTGCTACTCTAACAATGCCTGGCATGATCTTGGCTGTTGGGCTAAAAGGAGGGCACAGTCCTATGTCAGCCCTTGACTTTGGTGGCTGAAGGAGGACTCAAATCTGGTTCCTTCTAGTTCTAGATTAACAGCCACCACACCACAGGTAAATACCACAGAGGAATGTCATGGCATTTGCGTCGTTAAACCATAAAGTGGTCTACATATTCTGAACTCCAAGTTACGTATCCCTGAGTTGGGGAGTCAAATTAAAGTTACGTACATTCCATTTACGGCCCCCTCCATATGATCATTGTGATAACTACAAACCTTAGTGGGTGAAGGAAGCTAAGCACCTTGACATACCGAAATGAAGACGTAATTAAGATGCTGTGGATGAGAAAGGTGAGGATCTTGTGGGATACACTCTGGTCACCTGCACAACAGATTGCACAATATTTGACAGAGTTGGTGTGCTTCCGTGCAAGCCACCTGTTTATTGCAGGCCAAGAAAGAGGCAGATAGAAAAGATGACAGACAGGCAGAGAGGCATTGGAAGGAACTCTGGATTAATTTTGCACCAGCAAACCTGTTTATCCTACAAAAGAAAGCGAAAACATTCCTTTTGCAATGTCAGGCTGACGAGCAGGACACTAAAAACATCAGTGGGGGGCAATTAGCAAATGTTTCTGGTGGCCCCTAAGGGTGTGGGGATTTTTTTTTTCTCCTGGTGGAAAATGCCAATTATGGGATAACAAGCATCATGATTACAAAACCAGAGGCTGTTGTTGCTGCCTCATTGCGACAAAGAAAACAGTGTGTCTTCTTCCTTGCTTTAAAAATAAAAATGAAAAATGAAAAACACCCTGTGCGCTTAAATCAGTGGTTCTCAACCTTTTTAATGCCGTGACCCCCAACCGGTCATAAGTCGAGGACTACTCAACCGGTCGTAAGTCGAGGACTACTCAACTGGTGCAGCACCGTTTGCAGAATGGGACTTTTGGCGGGCTCAGCAGGGCAGAGACAGCCTGGACAATTCCTATTGGCTTTTGAAAGCCAATAGAATTAGACTCTATTCAAGAGAGTCTATTCTATTGGCTTTCAAAAGCCAATAGAATAAAAGGGAGTAGCACAGCTAAGGAAAAGGGGGAAAAAATGGCGGACTGCGTTGTTTGGCGACCCCCGTGAAATGGTCGTTCGACCCCAAATGGGGTCCCGACCCACAGGTTGAGAACCACTGGCTTAAATGAAATGCATTAAATGAACACATCCAATCTTGCATTTTTGACCGAAACTATACCAGAAGCTTGCAATATTTTCCCATGTGATTCAGTGCTATGGTCTTGAAACTGGAAGTTCTGTTTGATGCTCCTTATTTCTCTTTTTAATTCTATGGAGCTGTCTGTTCAGTTAGTACTGGGAAGAAGACTCAGTTAAACTGGTGATGATTGCACAATGGTTGAACTCCTTTGTTCAGCTTCATCCAAACTGGCACCCTCCAGAAATAAGGGGGTCAAAACTATCCAGCCAGCAATTCTGTCACAAGTTGCTCTTGACACTTGCCCAGCTTTCCTTGAAGGAAGATCAAGAGATCTAGTGCCTAAACTGATGAATTAAAGATGCAGCCTGATCTGGATTCAGTTAATCCTAGTGGCAATCTGCATAACGTAAGGATCTTGGTTGCTTGGAACTATGGTTCATGTTTGTGGCTTAGTGTATGGAGCAAACTGACATTATTGGATGAGGCATGGGCCAAACTCAGGAAACTGGTTAATTCTGTAAACAAGTTAAATGTGTAGCCGAAATGCAATTCATTTTCTCCTTTTTAATATTTCCTTCTTCCTTTGAAGCCAGTCAGGGGATGTAGATGATGATTATATAGATAGATGACTAGATAGATGATTAAATAGATGATTAGGTAGATGATGAGATAGAAGATGAGAGAGAGAGAGAGAGAGAGAGAGAGAGAGAGAGAGAGAGAGAGAGAGAGAGAGAGAGAGAGAGAAAGATTACCACCGGAGGAATTAATCATAAAAATATTGGAATGTGCAGAGATGGACAGATTAACTATGAGACTAAAAGATAAAGAAGAAACAGAATATTACCAAACTTGGGATTTATTTTATCAATGGCTAGAGCAGTGTTTCCCAAACTTGACAATTTTAAGGCATGTGGACTTCAACTCCCAGAATTCCACAGCCAGCGTTGCTGGCTGTGGAATTCTGGGAGTTGAAGTCCTCATGCCTTAAAATTGTCAAGTTTGGGAAACACTGGGCTAGAGGAAAGAATGAAGGATTAGGAACTGAATATGTATTAGTGTTTTTAAACCCAGAAAGGACATTGGTTGAAAAATTAATATATGTATGTAAGAGAAAATTAATAAAATCTTTATAAAAAAGAGAGAGAGGCTATGCATACTCTATTTTTTTAATCTGACCAATATACATAGATTTCAATATATTTATATTTCAACAATGACTAAATAATTGATAAATATATAGATGATAGGTAGAAAAAAAAAAGAAAAGAAGCAATAGTATTTATTTCAATCAATGACTAATAATAGATGAGAGTTAATATTTATTTCGATCAATGACTAGACTACCTGGACAATTTCCATTTCTGGTAGGAAATGTGTGCGAAACATTCTGAGGAAATGTCCCCTTATTTGCTTTCAAAGTGTTGAAACCCCTGCCAGATGTATTTGCCAGAGGGGGATTCCCACCCCACCTACCTTTGCCCTGCCCTGATCTTAATGGCTGGCAGGTAGCCAATGGAAGAAAGATGGGAAGGGGAGAAGAAAGAAAACTCCACATTTGCATGGTTTTGTAAGACATCCCAGCTTCTTTCCCCCAAGAGCATCTGATTTGTATTTCCTGATCAGCTCAGAAAACAACTGGCTGATACTCCTGATAGATCGATGAGTCACGTGAAAACTTTCAAGAGATTCCCAAATTGCTTTTTCCACTTGGGAGGAGTTGAGATGAGTTGAATGAGTCAAAGCCACTTCACCATGGCAGGATAAGGTGCCTAAGTAGATACTCACTCTCCCTTACTTCTTACCTCTAGATGGCATTTCCAGTAGAATTGAGATTCTACTGGAGACTAGACATGGCCAACCAGGAGCCTTTCCACCACTAGAGTTTTTAGCTAGATGGCCTTGCTTGAAAATTCTGGGGGTTGAAGTCTGTATTTCTGGAGGGTATTCAGCTGGTCCATCAGACTATCAAAGTATGATAAATACAATGAATTGGGAAAAGTCAAACATGGAGAGAGAGCAAAGGAAGAACACACAACTATCTTTAAATACAGGGGTCTTCAAACTTGGCCCTTTTATGACTTGTGGACTTCAACTCCCAGAATTCCTCAGCCAGCGTGCCTGACTGAAGAATTCTGGGAGTTGAAGTCCACAAGTCATAAAAGAGCCAAGTTTGAAGACCCCTGTTTAAATATATGGAGTAAATGAAGCTTAACCATCACCAACACTCCAACCAACACTGCCAGAGCAAGCCACTGTATGTAAACAGAAAACAAACCTCTCTCCTTTCTAATACTGATGGTGTTACCTAGTTGGGTAATGAAATGTCTGCAAGAAAATAACTTCCATTTTGAGCTCTGTATGATAGCTGAGAATTCTGGCAATTGAGGTCCAGATATCTGGAGTATGGCCAGTTTGGAGAAGGGTGGCTTAGTCAGTTCTGGAGTATTTGTGATGATATATTCACATCCTGTGTGAATCAGGAAGACAGGACAGGTGGAGTACCTTATTTCTGAGGATGATCTAGTTTTATTATTTCCTATCCGTTCTGTGTACTCATTTTGGGTGACTCCTCAGATGGTCTACAGCTAAGTGTCCTGCACTTTCAAGGACACCTGTTGAAATGAAAGACATTGTGTTGATTCCCACTATTCTTAAAGGATGTTTCTATGGCATGTGTCACAATTAATCCTCCTATTCATACAAATTCTGCATGTCTTTTTGGCATCAGAAACCTCTAGCTTCATAACCAGAGATTTTTCTCTTGGGACTAATGGACAAATAACTAGAAAAAAAAGTCATTTCTTCTTCTTCTTGTGCCATATCCGTTATCGGACGTTGGCGATCATGTTGGCGATCCTGTTTTTACCAGCAGCCGCACGAAAAAGTGCTGCTGAGTTTTGTCCAAACCAGTCCCTTAGATTTTGAAGCCACAATATTCTTCTTCTGCCTGGACCTCGTTTGCCTCCAATCTTTCCCTGGAGGATTAAATGGAATATGCCATATTTTTCTGGGTGTCGCATCACATGTCCGAAATATTCTAATTTTCGTTTTTTAATTATTTTGATGGCTCATTTAGTGAAAAAAGCAACATGATCTTTTTCCACACTTACGACCATTGCAGCATCCTCATGGTTCAGACGCTTGGGAATTGACTCACATTTATGACCGTTGCAGTGTCCCGGGGCCACGTGATCACCTTTTGTGACCTTTTGACAAGCAAAGTCAATGGGGAAGCCAGATTCACTTAACAACCATGTTACTAACTTGACAACTGCAGTGATTCACTTAACAGCTGTGGCAAGAAAGGTCATAAAATGGGTCATTGTCTCAGAAATAGAAATTTTAGGCTCAATTGTGGTCGTAAGTTGAGGACTGCCTGTATGACCACTGCAGCAAGACTATTCTAGGTTCAAAAATGGAAAGGTTTGACAGTACCCATAATAGAGAAATGGTTGAAGATGATGGAACTTTGGAGATAGTTACATTCACCTCTTTCATTAAAAACTAATGTCTACTTTTATGGCTGACTGGAAACTCCTTATACACTTTTTGCATAAAATGGAAAAAATGCACTTAGGATTTGTGGATTTGATGATTAGAAAAAAAAGTGCATAATAGAAAAGAGTGAGATTTTTTTTTTAAATCATAGAGTAAGAGATAATTTAGTAATTGTACTTAAATCAGAAGTTCCTTTCTATTTCGTTTTATGTTTTCTTTCTGCACTTTCTTCTTCTTTCTTTATTGCTTTTACTCTTTATTAGTTTGTATTAATTTTTATGGTTTGTAAAACTTTTAATAAAAACTTATTTAAAAATCCAGTTTAGGAGAAAGGCCATTTCTTGTTTCAAGAAGTTTATGGAGAGATGAAAATGGGAGTGGACACCATGCGGGGATGGAGACAGTCCAGTTTTAGAAGTGTAACCTCTTGATATGTCTATGGAGACATAGCACCTTTAGGATAACCTGTTGATTTGTGACATTTCCATGTGAATGGCATGCACATTTGCTACCCAGAAGGTGTAACTGTGCTTTCCATCTCTTTCTAAGAGCAGACATACCTATGCAAAAGAAGCTGCACTATTTCCACGTTCAGCGGAACAGATTTTATGTCTAGCTTCGAAACGAGGAGGCAAGAATGAAGTCCTACAACTTCAGTGAAGTACACCCAGGAAGACAACTATAATAGAGCATGTCTGTTGTTGATATTATAGGCATTGGGTGATAGGTGCTAATTATATTGTTGTAATCCAATTTCAGGTAGTGATTATAACTGTAATCCTGGCTAGGATTAGAGAGTTGTGTTTTCCATGAACAGATCACAATGTGATTGCTGGCAGGAGGAAGCAGGGGCAACTTCCCGGTAAGAAAAATGTCAACCTGAAAAGGTGATGCTTGAATGCTGGGCTGCACCACAACGATTTAGAGAAAAAGTGTCCATCTCCTTGTTTAGAACCCGCCTCTTCTTCTGTGGCACCTCACCCAGAGTATTGGTGGAGAAAGAGACAGGCAGATGGTGGACTGCAGTGTCTCTCTACCACAATAACTTTACGACATGTGGACTTCAACTCCTAGAATCCCCCAGACAGTCTGTTGGTTTAGTGACTTAAATATTCATGATAGGAATGAACCCCCAAAATCACAGAGTTAGAAAATCCCATTTAAGTAATTGAATCTAATTTGCTGTTTGGTGTAGAATTCTAGGTTAAACAAGCTCAGACAGATGGTTGAGCACTGCACTTAAACATGGACAATACAACGTAATTGAGTAACTGATTCCGCTTAAGAATCCATTTCCTATTTATCAACTAGAATTTGCCTTCCCACAATTTAAGACTAGTATTCTGGATCATTTTTTCCGGGTCAATGCAGAATGCCCTTGCCATGCCCTTATTTGGTGCATCTCCTTTGTAGATACTTGAAGAGGTAGGTCTTTAATGCCACCCCATAGATCTATATTCTCCCCTGTTTATACTGATTCTCAGTTCAGCCTCTAGTTTAGGGTGTCTACAGGGCACGGTCAAAACAGCAAAAATGTGTCAGGCTAATCTCAAGAATGACCTAAAACAATCCAGCCAGAGTTCAGTTTTTTATCTGCTTGCACAAAATAGACAGAATCTTACCAGACTCAATCCTTACTACTCTCACCCTAACGCAGCGGTTCTCAACCTGTTGCTCGCGACCCCATTTGGGGTCGAACGACCATTTCACGGGGGTCGCCAAACAATGCAGTCCGCCATTTTTCCCCCCTTTTCCTTAGCTGTGCCACTCCCTTTTATTCTATTGGCTTTTGAAAGCCAATAGAATTAGACTCTCTTGAATAGAGTCTAATTCTATTGGCTTTCAAAAGCCAATAGGAATTGCCCAGGCTGTCTCTGCCCTGTTGAGCCCGCCAAAAGTTCTATTCTGCAAACGGTGCTGCAAGTTGTCTGCAGCGAAGGCGAGCTGTCTGGAAGTTTCCACCCCTCCCTGCTGATCAACTACTAAAAATGTAAGTAAAAGAGGGGCCAGGGGTGGGAGGTGGGAGGCCGGCGGGCATAGGGAGGGTTGCTGGTGCGCGTGGGGCCCGGCGGGTGCCTTACCTCCCTTGGGCTGGGCCAGCTAGTGGCCCAGCCGGTGGTCGTCCTGCGCCGTCGCTGCCCCTTGCCAGCTACGCCTCAGCTGGCACAGGGGGCAGCAACATGCATGCGCAGCGCTCCCAGGCACGGAAAGTCCTCGACTTACGACCGGTTGCGTAGTCCTTGACTTACGACTGGTTGAGTAGTCCTCAACTTACAACCGATTGGGGGTAGCGGCATTAAAAAGGTTGAGAACCACTGCCCTAACGTATATTCCCTGGGAGATTCTAGGGAGGGGCTACCCTAACTCTCTTGCTCTGGTCCTATCCAGCTCCAGGCCGTCCTGTGTCTTGTCTCACCCCCCCTCCTTGGAAACTGCCCCTTCACTATAGTCCATCACATCAGATTTCCCACCATAATTCCACCTCTCACAAGATGGCAGACACAGTGCACTCAACCTCCCACTAGTTTTTATGTGTCTTACATTTTTTTTATGGTGCATCACATTATAAACAAGTAGGGCAGTGATGGTGAACCTTTCAGAGATTGAGTGCCCAAAAACCGCCCCTGCCCGTCTAGCCCCGTTCCGCCCCCGCCCGCAGGGCCACTCACCACATCCACGGCCTGCTGCAGATCACCCAGGTGGCCCAGCAGCACCATGGCGGCCACATCCTCTGCCCGCATCCTGCAGCATCATCTGCACATGATGGGGCGTGAGGGCGGAGTCTTTTCCCTGCTGCCCAGGTGCCATGTGCTTGGCTGCGCTGCTCCACATGGGGCAATTCTCTGGGGGGGGGGTCTGCTGGTAAGGAGAGGGCCACGAGGGGAGGCAGAGCTGCGGTGATGGCGCACGTGCCCACAGAGAAGGCTCTGAGTGCCGCCTCTGGCACACATGCCATAGGTTCGCCACCACTGAGGTAGGGCTTCCATCACATCGTTTGGCTGCCATTTTGATATTTTTGACCCACATCCCAGCTCTGTCTTCCCCAAGTCTTTTCATTGGGAAACTTGAAAAGTTGTTCTCCCCCATCAGCAGCAATATTGCAGTGATAGATAAAAGATTGGATTGGATTGGATTGGATTGGATTGGATTGGATTGGGTTGGGTTGGGTTGGGTTGGGTTGAGTTGAGTTGGATTGGATTGGACTGGACCGGACCGGACTAGATTGGAATAACTGCTCATCTCACATCAATGATTCTGTTTGACCATGTATGCCTCACAACAATGAATGCATAAACAAAAACAGCAAAATACAAGTAAAACTATGCAAACATACAAAACTGAGTGAGTGGCAATTACTCCAACCCAATCCTTTCCAGAGAAATGGCTGCCATCATAACACAGGCAGAGCTGCAGCCCATTTTTGCTTCTGTGGAAATTCTGGGAGTTGAAGTCCACCCATCTTAAAATTGTCAAGGTTGAGAAACGCCGCTCTAGGCAGTTGCTACGCTGGCCACCAAATATGTTGGTGCCATCTGATCAACAAAATGGCCACAAACGCTCCTTGAAGTAGGTGAAGGGTGTGTGCTGTAAACTGACCAGTGTCCTGTCCATGTTATTTGTTCACATATTTAAACAGAAAGCGGTTGCCTCTAAGACACTTAAGCTGTTTACAATCCAAACCTTTTTGACTCTATGAAAACAGGTAGGACTAGCTGGAGGGAGAAAAGATCTTGGGGTGGGGGGTGGGTGGGGACACCAGGAATTTTCCTATTGCCAATTTTTAACCCTCTTTACGTAGGATACTGGACAATTTCAGTATTGGTGGAGCTGGGGGTCAACTGGTTTGTTCCAACTTATAGCTTCTGGCTAGACAGGGTCTATTTCACACAGTCGAGACAGTTGCGCAGGTTGCATTCTGCAGAACTATGACAACTCCTTGGGGGTCACTCTGATGACCTGAGCTTATTTATGGCCACAATAAGGGGAATGCCCACATTCTGAAGATTGTTGACATGTGCACTCAATTGTTGACAATCCCTGAAAAATATTGGGAGTGTGGCTTCTTTTCCATCTGCTGCTTTGCTTGCAGAATAACAGAGTTGGAAGGGACCTTGAGGTCTTCTAGTCCAACCCCCTGCTCTGGCAGGAAACCCAAATGGCTGTCCAGTCTCTTCTTAAAAATTTCCAATGTTGGAGCATTCACAACGTCTGAAGACAAGCCGTTCCACTGATTAATTGTTCTCACTGTCAGGAAATTTCTCCTTAGTTCTAGGTTGCTTCTCTCTTTGATCCGTTTCCATCCATTGCTTCTTGTCCTGCCTTCAGGGGCTTTGGAGAATAGCTTGACTCCCTCTTCTTTGGGGCAACCCCTGAGATATTCATTATTGCTCTTTGAAAAGTTTGGGAAGGTGATTTTCTTGCCAATGCTGGACAGTGCCTCAAGGCTCTTGCCCCCAAAAGAAAGATGCAAGGAACTGAAATGCAAACCATCAATACAAACCTGTGATTGTTCTTTCTCTCACAATACAGCCACCATCTCCTTCTCTCTGGGAACTGTCTGTTTGATATGCTTGTCATGTGATTACTTGAGCATTAATCCCAGAAACACATATTGCAGCTCAGATTCACTTCCATACTGTATACTCAGACCCACATCTTGCAAGAGTCTTTTCTCCTGTTTTAGTTCCCAACTAAACAATACCCAAACCAGGGTGGTGTTCAGTTAGACCAGGGATAGGCAACCTTGGCTCTTTTATGACTCGTGGACTTCAACTCTCAGAATTCCTGAGCTAGCATGGGGAAAACCTTGGCCCCTTCATGACTCGTGGACTTCAACTCCCAGAATTCCTGAGCCAGCATAGCTCAGCTTAGAAGCCTCTCCCTTTCCCCTCAGCATGGCTGGCTCAAGAATTCTGGGAGTTGAAGTCCACGAGTCATAAAAGAGCCAAGGTTGCCTACCCCTGGTTAACACCAAATTGGAAATAGGTTTCCATGAATTCATGCTTAAATGTGTTTTAAAGGAATTAAATTCAATGCATCTGATTATTCCATGGATGTTGAATTATTTTCCCCTTCAGTCAGATAAAAATTACAACCTGGTGCAATTAATGGCTGAGTTTGGGAATTCTGAAGTGATAAATCAGGTCTGCATGCTCTAGATTTAAAGGAGTTCCATGTACATATCCACCAACCTGTATCTCCTCTGGAAGCTAAAATTGCCCATTAGGCCATTGGTTGTTTAAGTTATTAGTTCTTGTTCTCCTCCATTGATCAATCACCCATCTCACTTCCGGTTATTTCTCCCTGGAACTATCACAACGTTGACATCATTGCTTTATATGAAGCATTGCCATATATGAAGAAGCCGAGTCAGTGGATTCTGAACTACATTAACAGTTTAAGATGTTCCGTATAAGCAGTCCTCAACTTACACCCCTTCATTTAGCAACCATTCAAAATTACAATGGCATTGGGGAAAATGACTTATGCCCTGTCCTCATATTTATGACCGTTGCAGTATCCCCACAGTCATGTGATCAAAATTCAGACCCTTGGCAACTGCCCTATAGACTCATTCACAACCATTGCCGCATCACGTGGTCACTTGGTCACCATTTGCAACCTTCCCAACTGGCTCAACAAACAAAGTCACTGGGGGAAGCCAGATCCGGTTAACAACTGCACGATTCACTTAACAACTGCAAAGATTTGTTTAACAACTCTGGCAAAATGGTCATAAAATGGGGTGTGACTCACTTAACAACTGCCCTGCTTAGCAATGGAAATTTTGGTCCCAGGTGTGGCTGTAAATTGAGGAGTGCCATAATAAGAGCTCTCCCATGCTCAGCTATTGGCATAATGTTTGCTATGCTGCTACTGCTTTTTAAATATTTGCTGTATCATCCCGGTTTTGCTCTGCTGCAGTGTATTTTAATTCCCGGCTTTGCTTTTATTTTTAGCCAAGAAATTAAAAGACGCTTGCTCCTGGGGAGGAGAGCTATGGCAAATCTAGACAACAAACTAAAAAGCAGAGACATCACCCTGCCAACAAAAGTGTGTATAGTCAAGGCTATATGTTGGAACATTCACAGCTTCTGGAGGCAGGTTGTTCCACTGGTTAATTATTCTCACTGTCAGGAAATTTCTTTTTAGTTCCAGGTTGCTTCTCTCTTTGATTAGTTTCCATCCGTTGCTTCTTGTCCTGCCTTCTGGCGCTTTGGAGAATAGCTTGACTCCCTCTTCTTTGTGGCAGTCCCTGAGATATTGGAAGACTGCTATCATGTCCCCACCTCGTCCTTCTCTTCATTAAACTAGACCAGTGGTTCTCAACATTTTTAATGCCGCGACCCCCAACCGGTCGTAAATCGAGGACTACTCAACCGGTCGTAAGTCGAGGACTACTCAACGGGTGCAGCACCGTTTGCAGAATGGGACTTTTGGCAGGCTCAGCAGGGCAGAGACAGCCTGGACAATTCCTATTGGCTTTTGAAAGCCAATTAGACTCTATTCAAGAGAGTCTATTCTATTGGCTTTCAAAAGCCAATAGAATAAAAGGGAGTAGCACAGCTAAGGAAAAGGGGGAAAAAATGGCGGACTGCGTTGTTTGTCGACCCCCGTGAAATGGTCGTTCGACCCCAAATGGGGTCCCGACCCACAGGTTGAGAACCACTGAACTAGACATACCCAATTCCAGCAACTGTTCCTTGTATGTTTTAGCCTCCAGTCCCCTAATTGTTGCTCTTCTCTGCACTCTTTCTTAGAGTCTCAACATCTTTTTTACATCGTGGTGACCAGTATTCCAAGTGTGGCCACTTGCAGGAAGGATATTTAATTCAACATTGTTCTGATCTTTTCTCGACCAAATGTGATGTTTTTAGCCTCTGTGCCGTAGTAAAAGGCATTTGAGAGATGGGACATCTCCTGTCAGCAATAATTCAGGTTACCTCTCTAATGTAAAAGGACACTAGAATTTCTTCATACAGCAGATGAGGTAGTTAGATCCTTCTCATGAAGCAGAAGTAAAGGATATTGTCCCCTCTAGTTTCTGATTACCAGCATGATCTTCTGCCATTCAGAGATGGTCAGTTTCCATATCTGAAGATCTACCCCAGCTTTTATTGTTCTTTGGTATGCCAGTATAAGTTCCAGAATTCCCAACTAGGAACAAATTCTGCATCTGAGAGGAGAAGAAGTCCATCAAGATCTTTGTTACTGAAAGGCCAGGCTGTCTTTTAACTTGCAAAGGAACACGGCACCCTCTGTGATCTTCCTGGATGGCTTCTGACAAGCAAAGTCAAAGCTGGATTCACTTAACAGCCACACCATTCACTCAGCAATTGCAATTATTCGCTGATCAACCATGACAAGAAAGGTCAATTCATTTAACAACTACGTAGCAACAAAAATTCTAATCCCAATTGTGGTCGTAAATTGAGGACTATCGATAGATAAATGAGAGAGAGAGAGAGAGACAGAGACAGAGACAGAGAGAGAGAGAGACAGAGAGAGAAACCAGAATATAGCCAACTAGAAGACAGAATCAAAAAACAAAATGGCTTCCACCACCATCCCAACCCAAGTCCTGGGAGAACAACCATTGTTTTTAACAACTGACAGAAAATCAAAGGGGGTGGGAGCAAGTACAGATATCCAAGGGGGTATCATTCCACAGGGGAGGAACCAGTGATGGGATTCAAATATATGAACAACTGGTTCTCTGTGTGGATGCCACTTCCGGAAGTCCATTCTGGGCCTGGGCAACAGAAAATTAGCTACCGGTTCTGCCGAAATGGTGCAAAGTGGCTGGAGGGAGGGAGGGGGGGAGGAAGGGAGGGAGGAAGGAAGGAAGGAAGGAAGGAAGGAAGGAAGGAAGGAAGGAAGGAAGGAAGGGAGGGAGGGAGGGAGGGAGGGAGGAAGGAGTGGTGGGATTCAGATATGTGAACAACCGGTTCTCTGTGTGGATGCCACTTCCGGAAGTCCATTCTGGGCCTGGGCAACAGAAAATGAGCTATCGGTTCTGCTGAAATGGTACGAACCAGCTGAATCCCACCACTGGGAGGAACCATCACTGAGAAGGTGATTATCACCCTCAAGGTGATGTTGCTAACTGAGGAGACCTGGAGAGTGCCCACTTTGGCTTATCTCACCTGATAGGTGGAAAGTAGGGGCCAATTTGGCGGCTCACCACCCTACCAGCACTGTCACTGTGTTGATGCAAAATATTATCTCATCCCCAGAACTGAAGTGAGACTCAGCAGACTGTCCAGCAGCTTCTGTCTATGGAACTGGGACAAAGAGAACACTTGCTCTTTACCTCAAGCAATCAAATATCTAGGGCAAACCTGGAAAGACAGATTGCCCTGTCACATCAAGCAATTAAAAAGTACATCTTGAAACTCTATCTTGCCATTCCAAAAAAAATATCTTTGCATTAAGCTGATGAGAGAAGATCCCAAATTACATTTCAAAAGAGAAGACCATGTGTAGCTCAGCATTTCTCAAATTTGGCAACTTTAAGAGAACTGTGGATGTTAGCTCCCACAGTGCTGGCTGGGGAATTCTGGAATGGAAGTCCACAATCTTAAAAATGACCAAGTTTGAAAAACACTGATTCATAGTTTAATCATAGAGTTCGAATGGACCATCAAAATTATCTAGTTCAACTCTGAACGCACAGCAGGCGAATTAATTGCACACCCAGAAAATTGGTTAGCTCAAGTAATCAGGTCAAGCATGATGTATGAATTTGACCTTGGGCTCATGGTAAGCGTGTACTCCTCCCCCAAATGTAGCACTACGGATTTGCAACCTCTTGAAGTAAATAAAGTAATCTAAATATATTCCACAAGTCTGAAATATCTTAACTTACATCTTTGCCCAAATCTCCACAATGCTAAGCTTTGTTCAACAGCCTTTAAATATATTGTTTCCACCTTCCCCAAGTGTGTGCCCTACTGATGTATGCAAGAACATGGACATCACAGCCTGCTACTCTCTGGACTTCAAGAATCTGCCACCAATTCTGCCTCCCCATTGAGTGAACTTCTTTGAAAAATATTTCTCTCATTCACACATTACAAGCTTGGGAGGAACCGATAAATCTTTCAGCCAGATGTTTTTGTAGAATATAAGAGGCCTGTGAGCAAATTTCAGAAAGAGATCCCACTTAGTCTTGCTCTGCTGGATGAGGGTGGCCTTCAACTCCCCTTCTTCCTCTTCCAACGATGGATCTTCCTTGATTCCTTCCACAGGGATGTCTCAATGGATCCAGCCACTGATCCCGATGGTGTGCATTTGGTCTTCTTTTAGTATTCCTGGATCGGCTGTTAAACCATGAATGAATTTTGTTGAACGCAATTTTGTAATGAAATTTTTTTTTCCAATTTGTTTTCTGAATTATGTGCCTACATAAAGGCACATAATAAAAAAAAATCATAACCCTAATTCCATAATAAAAAATGATAACCATAAACACAACTTCAGGGCAACACCTAACCACTGTTGGGTATAGAAAGCCTGTTTGCATTGCTGTTATTTTGGACCAAATGGTAGATATCAAACTCTAGAAGATGCTATAAATGGTTCATGTGGAAGTGATGTGTATGAAGAAGATATGTCACAGTAGGAGTCAGTGTACTGACTGTTAACTTGCCCAGGTAAAGCAGGAGCCACATATGAGAATAGTCTAATAGGTTTATTGCAGACACACACATTTATAAATTAACAGAATAACAGAATAGGAAGGGACCTTGGAGGTCTTCTAGTCCAGGGGTAGGCAACCTGGGCTCTTTTATGACTCGTGGACTTCAACTCCCAGAATTCCTGAGCCAGCATGGCTAAGCATGGAAACCGCTCCCTTTCCCCTCAACATGGCTGGCTCAGGAATTCTGGGAGTTGAAGTCCATGAATCATAAAAGAGCCAAGGTTGCCTATCCCTGCCCTATACCATTTCAGACAAATGGTTGTCCAATCTCTTCTTAAAACCCTCCGGTATTGGAGCATTCACAACTTCTGGAGGCAGGTTGTTCCACTGATCGTTCTGTCAGGAAATTTCTCCTTAGTTCTTGGTTGGTTCTCTCCTTGATTAGTTTCTATCCATTGCTTCTTGTCCTGCCCTCAGGTGCTTTGGAGAATAGGTTGATCCCTTCTTCTTTGTGGCAGCCCGAGATATTGGAACACTGCTATCATGTCACCCCTGATCCTTCTTTTCATTAAACTAAGCACACCCAATCCCAGCAACCATTCTTTATGTTACAGTCCCCTGATCATCTTTGTTGCTCTTCTCTGCACTGTTTCTAGAGCCTCAACATCTTTTTTTTACATTGTGGAAACCAAAATTGGATGCAGTATTCCAAGTGTGGCCTTACCAAGGCATTGTAAAGTGATATTAACACGTCATGTGATCTTGATGCTATTTCTCTATTAATGCAGCCTAGCACTGTGTTGGCTTTTTTGGCAGCTGCTGCATACTGCTGGCTCATATTGTGATTCCAAGATCCCTCTCACAGTTGCTACTATTGAGCAAGGTACCACCTATACTATACCTGTGCATTTGATTTTTCTTGCCTAAATGCAGAACACTATCTTTTTTCGCCACTGACTTTCATTTTGGTAGATAGTACCGATGTTCAAGTCTGTCCAGGTCCTCCTGTATCTTAAGCCTATCTTCTGGAGCGAGTGTTGGCTAATCCTGCCAGTTTGGTGTCATCTGCAAATTTGCTGAGTTCCCCATCTATCCTGTCATCCAAATCATTGATGAAGATGTTGAAGAGCACTGGGCCCAGAACTGAGCCCTGGGGCACCCCACTGCATATTTCTCTCCCAGTTTCACTGAGGAGATCATTGTACTACAAAGTCTGAGAATCTATGCCTTAAGACACAGAGCTAGGAAAAAAAGAGATTTTAGAGGTATAAACAAATGACAGCATTAGAGGGAAATGTTATTTTTAGAATTTGTCTTCAGCTGAAGCTTTCTCCCTGCTCCTTACAGAATATTGACTCCCAAGGGTAGACAAGAAAAAAAAAATAGAAAGGGAGAGGCAATTTTTTTTTTGTTGTTGTTTCTCTCTCTATTTGGGCCTTCCTTTTTTCCCCAGCTTGTTCTAACATGCTGGTTGGAATCCTTTGCTGCCTTCTTTAACCCACTGAAGTGAGTCACACACCAAGCCCATCACTTTTTGCTCACTCTTGTTGCAACGTGTGGGTGACAGAAACTCTCCAGGAGGATGGGAAGTGCTTGAATAGTCAATGAGTTTTGTTTTTGTTGCATAAATCTTAGTTCTGAACAGCTGGGAGGGCTTGCGACAACACGGTTACAGCCTTGAAAAGCCCTCCGCCCCCAAACAGCAAAACCTCTGTGGGCTCTAAAAACAACAAATGATTTTGTCAATATCATTCAATGACGCTTTCATGGCTGCGCCTTTATGCCAGTCCATAATCCATCTGAAAATAATAAAATAAAAGTTAGAGAAAGAAGAATATTACTTCTGATGTTTACTTCCTAATCTGGTTCCTTCCAGATGTGGGGGGGGGACTATAAATCCCCAAATGGAGGGATGCTGGATGTTGCAGTCCTAACAGGTTATGGAAGGCAACTCCATGTGTATAAAACCAGTTGACACCATCTTTAAAAAGGCATCTGTTGAGCTGATCAGATTTGGGCTGCATCAGAAGCCACCAGAAGAAGCAAAGGAATAGAAAAACCATGCTACGTTCTACTGGTCCTTGTTGAGTGTATGTTCAAGAATTTGGGAAAACCAAGAAAATGGATAAATTTAGACCCCTTGTTGAACATCTTGATTTTAGCAGCTGAGATCTGGTAGTTCTACTTTTGCTGTGTGAGAAAGAGAAGAAGGGCAGGTATTTTCCAAAACAAGATCTCTTGTCCTGTAGTTTTAATAAATACCTGGTTTAGGAGTAGGAAAAGCCCAATGACCACAATCACAATGGTTTAGCAGGGGCAGTACAGGGAGTGGATAAACTCAGTTTGGGGAGATAGATGTTCCTTGATTTTAAAATGGTGCTTATAGCGTCCATAATTTTCAGTTTTCCCACTCACCTTTCCACAGGCAAAGATAGAGGGCTGCAGAAGAAGGCTTGATGATCTCCCGTGGCCCTGTGGCTTCCAATTGCCCATCCCTGGTGGAGATAAAATTATCTTCAAAGAGTTGTTGTAGAAAAGAGGAAAGAAAATGATCCAAGAACTGGAGCAGATCTCTATGAGGAAAGCTGATAAAGCTTGGAGCTATTTCGTTTAGGAAAAAAAGATGTTACCAATAAAGGAGAATCTTTGGTGCTCAGAGTTGAAATGACATGTCCTTTGTGCTCTCTGAGCTTGCTTGTTTTCTTGCAGACATTTCATTACCCAAACTAAGTAACATCTTCAGTGATAAGACAACATCAGTGCTAGGACTACAGCTCAAGGTTGAGATGGTGTTCTCTGAGCTTGGTTGTTTCCTTGCTAGCAATGATGATGTTACCTGATTTAGGTAATTAAACATCTTCAAGAAAACATCTGCAAGTTCAGAAACCAACAAGGATCCCTCAAAAAAAGGTGTATAAGAAGGGACACACCACAGAGTGGAAGTAAACAAACAAAAAGGTATTCTCCCTTCTTTTTCCCTTCATGTTAAGAATATGATGTTTGGAGATGTAGGTTAATGAAAGCTAAAGTTAAGTATCCTTTCAACTACCTGAACTCCTGGCAGCTTCATGGACCTCTGTGTATCATTTCCTTGAAAATAACATGGAAGTGATTTGCCACAGCCTTTTTCCAAATTGTTTCCTGTCTTCTGACTTGAGCCCATTGCTTTATCATTTCCTGGTGGTTTCCCACACAAGTATCAACCAGCTGCTTAGCTTTTCTTTGAGATCAGCCCCATTCATATCAATGGTGGGGAACTCATTTTAACTGAGCCTTGAAAAACCCTGGAATGAGAAGGAGCCATGGCTAGCTTCACAGAGGGATTAAAGCAGGGGTCTTCAAACTTGGCCCTTTTATGACTTGTGGACTTCAACTCCCAGAATTCCTCAGCCAGGCATGCTGGCTGAGGAATTCTAGGAGTTGAAGTCCACAAGTCATAAAAGGGCCAAGTTTGAAGACCCCTGGATTAAAGAATTTGCTTGGATAGAGTTTCTCAACCTTGGTCATTTGAAGATATGTGGACTTCAACCCCAGTCAGCTTGTTTCTGGGAGTTGAAATCTACCCATCTTAAAAGTGGACACGTTTGAGAAATACTGTCCTAGAAGATCAAAGTAGCAGTGCTGGCTAGTCACTGCAGTTCTCTGTTACTTCGGACATGTTTCAGAATAGCAATTCCAGGGGAAGATTAAGGGAAATATGTTATTTCACTCATATTTTGCCTCCACAGATGTTCCTGATGGTCTCATGCACTAAGGCATTCACCCTTTCCAATCACAAAAAAATTAAATAAATTCTTAAACTTCAGGGTTTTTTCTTTCTTTCTTTGAACCGGTTGTGTTCTTTGTTCTTTTTCCTAATTGATTCAAAATGTAAATTTTGATTAAGTTACTCAATTGAGACTGCTAATCTAAAGTTACTCATTTCCACAGTCCTTTTCAGAAGCAGAATAAAACACTGAAATATCTAATGCTAAAATTTTACAGCACAATGGCGAACAATCATTAAAGCACAATAGCTATAAATAGGGAATGCTGGAGGGTTATATGGAAACTGCCTGGGAAAATACAGACATTGTGACTTGCCACCTATAACAAGTGAGTTGGAATCAAAGAATTATTGTACTGTTGGGGGGCCAGCACAGAAAAGGCTCCGTTTATTGATTCTACCTCCCTTATGTCTGAAAGTGAGAATATTCACAGCAGGACATCAGAGGGTGATTTTAAGTCAGCAACTTTAAACTGTGAGGATTTCAATTCCCAGAATTCCCCATCCAGCATGTTGGCTGGGGAATTCTGGGAGTTGAAGTCTGCACATCTTACTTAAAGTTGCTGAGGTTGCGCAACACTGTTCTAAGCAGAGGGAAGTTTGAAGGACAGATGGCCCTCGAGATTAAAAGTACCCCCTCCCACTGCCAAGCTCACCCAGAAGAGCATTGCACATTCACTCCCACTGGGTGTGTCACGACAAATGCACAAGAATATTCTTGTAAAGTAAACGTTTTCCCAATCTGCATTCTGAAATTGAAGATTACAGAATGTAAATACCACACTGGATGGATTACAAAACAGAGATATATGACACATCACACACTCCTGGCATCACTTTGAGTCCATTATAGCCTCTGTGTGTGCATAATTACATTTATATGTTTTGGGATCCAGGTAAGATGCATATTCTCTGCTGCCCTGAATTTAATGGCACCCCTTCATTAGGCAACGTTTGAGGGCCACCAGCACATTGGGAAGTTTAAAAGTATGCGTTAAACTTTCCCAAAAGAGCTGTTAGGGTGGGCATGGCCTGTCAGAAAGCCCTCCTGGCGAGAAGGCAAAATCACTGCCTAGCATAATTTCTATTGTGGCATTCAAGTCCAAGGGCATTGCTGAAAATAAATATAATGCTAGATGCTGGCACTTCATTTTGCAGCATAGCAACTTTCTCTTTAACTGTTTGTAACCAAACAACTTTTTTAAAACAGGAGGGCAAAGAGGGGCTGGTTTAGCAGGGTATTGGTGCCTCTGAGTGGCACGTCACCCATCCTGTGATAGGGGTCTTTCTTTACTTATTAAAAGTCTCAGGTTCATGCTGACCATCCCTTGCAGGCTAAGCCAAGTTCCCTTCTGAAACCCTTAAGTGGTAGTGGTGGTTCTGCTGCTGCTGCTGCTGCAGTGGGTGAGATGGAGCAGTTTCCTCACACAAAATAAGATTTTTTTTCCCCCATATTCTTAGATCAGCCCTTATGGGCCTGGTGCAAATACGGAGGATAAGGTATTTGTATGTAATGTGTATGTCTGTAGATAAGAAGGGAATTCAAAATTACGTCCCAGATTGTCTAGTTCTGTTCCATCATTTGTACCATATGACACACTATTAACATGATTAGCACTATCAACACGATTAATACTGGAACAGTTTAGATGTGTGCATCACTCAGTATAATACCATATTTTATCTTATTTTTTTTATTTTATTGTATACATTCATTTATCTTTTGATCCTGTCACACGCCTTTGCCTTTCATAAATAGATAGATCAGTACATGAAGCAATTCTATGGATATTTTATTCTGTCCGGCCAATAAATAAAGCATTTAAAATTGAAATTTTGCTGGTGCAGCTTTGCTAAGTGTAGGGGTCCAAGAGTAAAACAAACTTTCCCCTTCTAAAACCCCCTGCCTAACCCTCTCCCAAAGCCCCAAGGCCTCACCTCCCTTGCATCGCTTTTACTTTTCTTTCACCCCCCCCCCCCGTTTTCGGCAGATACCACCCAGCTAATGTCCTTGCTGGGTGCAGACAGAATGACATTTTTTCTGCATCCTTTAAGAATGGCAGCTATGATAGCAAATTGCCTCCCTCCGCTGCCTTAAAACCTTTCCTCCTTTTTTAAAAATTTTTTATTATTTTTCACCATACACCAAAACAAACTTAAAATACATAAACATAAATCTTTTCTTTTAACAGAACAGGACTATACATTTTAAGCATTCTTTACATCTTATTTACATTTTATGTCCATCGATAATTATGTCTTTTTCTTTCTCTGTTCTAGCCAATTATAACATTTATTCCAAATTTCATAAAATTCTGTTGCCTCCTTGTCTTTTAATTCTAACGTTTAAGTTTGTTCATTTCTGCGCATTCCAAGATTTTGTACATAATCATATCATTCGTGGGTCTATTTTCACGCTTCCAACATTGAGCATATGCTATACGAGCTGCAGTCAATATGTGTATAATGATGTGTTGGAGTTAAAACCCTTCCTCCTGAGGACCACAAAAAAAATCAGCTTTTCCATGAGGAAAAAAGCTACACTCTTGGACTTTCTCTCCTCCTTTATTTCTTTCTCCCCCTCCCTAAGACCTCTTCCAATTCTCTTCATCTCTACACACACACACACACACACACACACACACACACACACACACACCCCTTGTTCCGATAATGGCAGCTCTTCCTCGCTGCCTGGTTTGCAAAGGGTTAACTGCTGCACCTGCTGAGTTGTACCTGTCTCCTGGCACCTGTCTCTCCCAGCCAATCAGGCGCAGGAACCTGACAGAGCCTACCTGTCAGCAGAACGCCTGTACAACATAAACCTCTGGCTTTGAAAGAAAGCCTTCACTTTACAGCTGATGACTCTCTTTAGACGGCACTAGGAGCGCTTCAGCCCAGGAGGGAAAGGAAACTAACCATCTTTTGGCTAAAGCCGACATTGGAAAACCTGGGCAGACCATGTCTAATGACGTTGAGTAAGTGGACTGATTTTCCGAACCTACCTCGCCGCGTTTCGGGAGCGACGGGATTCGAAGCGGGCTGCTGCTGCCGTCGCCGCCGCGCATTTTCCAGCAATTCTTTCTCGCAGAAAACCAGGGAAAAAAAAAAAAAGATTAGAAAACTAGAAATGTTCATTCCAAGCCCCCTTCGGTTATTTCCCTTTTAAAAAACAAACGAGCTGCTTTAATTAACTGGGAGTGGGTTGCTGTGTTTGGTTTCAGAAGCAATGGCAGTATTTTCCGTGGAGTGGGGCGTGGGACGCTAAATACTTTAGCAAACTTGCCCCGGGTGCAACTGAAGTTTGTGATATTATTCCTCCCTCTCGCAAATGCCAGTTGAGTTGGAAAGGGATACGTTTTGGTCTCTTAATGTTTGAAGAAACAGCAGTCCAAGGGCGATGTTGTGCCTTTCCTGTACTGTACAGCTAAGCTGATAGTTATTTCCTCTGGAGTTTTGGATGTTTATTATTTTTGGATATGATCCTGGATTTATTGCATAAGAACATCTCATCTGGGAGAGAATTCAAGATTCCTCCCAGGGCACAGAGAGGTGCTTCTAAATGTCTTCTGCTGGTCTGTGGATAAAGCTGTTGGGGAACGGAGCTTTTTCAGAAAGCCTATCAAAATGAGCATTTTATTCACCCCTTCATTTGAAAGGACAGATAGTTGGTAACCACTGCACCATAATGTAAGAAAGAAAAGGAGATTCTGCTTTCTACACTTACTCTACAATGCGATTTCTGAATGCTAATGAGCACTGTGTAGAGGTAGAGGATGGTTATTTTTTTAAAATCAAGTAGATCAATGTCACACTAGATTATTAGCTAAGGCTATTTACCTATAGATAAACCCACTGAGCGTAATGGCATGTGCTTTTCTGCATAAGTAGATACAGGAATGCAGAGATAATGTTGCAGTGAGATTTGCTGTGGAAATGCAGAGCTAACACTTTCATTGTGGGACAAATGTTAATAGGTTGGGCCTGCTCCATCCAATGCAGAGGCAATCTTCTGCTGGCACGCTTCCAGAAGTGAGGGCTGACACTCTACTTATGTTGACTCAGATAATAACATAATCTAAACTCAAAAGAGATGTCCTGACAGCTTTGAAGTTGGTTCACTTGTGATTCATCCCCATATACTTCCTTCACAGAATTGGGTTAGGGAAAACAGGTGTTTGAATGGCTTGGAATGGAACAAAACCTTGGAATAATTTGTTGAGGATTGGTTCTCAGCAAGAAATGAAGAAGCCTGGGCTAAACTAACTTGGATTTAAGGTTACCTGCCTCTACAGATAATTAACACACCCAGTGCAGCTAATAGACGTCTCTTCACATCTTTAATAAATACAGGCCAGATTTTTAAAAAAATTAATGGAGGCTGTAGGCTTTCAGAAGAGTCCGTCCAAGTCTATTATTTTGTGTATTTTGATACAGAAGGGTATAACTCTTAAAAGAGATATGGATTTTTATAGAGCAGAAACTTTATTGATGAAGGCACAGCAGGGGTAATTTGGGGGCTGGGGGGTTTTTTGGGGAGGGGGGGTTTGGAAGAAAAAGGTTGCTTGAGGTACATTATGGCTGGATTCTCAATTTAAATTGAGCAGTTGGCTTATTTGCAAAGAATGCAGTGGTGACAAGGAGATGACGTGGGATGAGTGAGAAAAACTGGAGCAGTTTTTCCTATGGGATTCCTATGGGCTAAAGCCTTTGACTGATTTAGTTTTGAAGATTTAAACCCCGGCTTAGGACAATATGCGAACCCAGCCAATATTGGCTTATTCAATAAACCAAAGTTTTCGGCCAAGTGTGAAGACAGTCTTTAACCTGAAAAGTGGTTAATTCTGATTTCTGGGTCTCGGCTGTAAAGGGAATGCAGTGTTTTCTCATAGATAGATGGATAGATAATAGATAGGGAGAGAGAGAGAGAGAGAGAGAGAGAGAGAGAGAGAGAGAGAGAAATACAATGGATGGATGGATGGATGGATGGATGGATAGAGATAGATAGAGATATTTATAGATATAAATATAGATAGATATAGATATAGATAGATATGATATATAGATACAATAGATAAATACGATAGATAAATACGATGGATGGATGGATGGATGGATGGATGGATGGATGGATGGATGGATACGATATATAGTTAGAATAGATAAATACGATGGATGGATGGATAGATAGATAGAGAGATAGAGAGAGAGATACGATAGATACGATAGATAAATATAATGGATGGATGGATGGATGGATGGATAGAGAGATAGAGAGAGAGAGAGAGAGAGAGAGAGAGAGAGAGAGAGATCCTTGAATTAGCTTATTCCTTTGCTGGAAAACAACCAGTGCACATGAATTCTTTTATACATCCAGGTTCGAGGCCAACTTTTGTACTGCAATTGTAACCTGTTTTAAGCAAGTAATACTTTTCATTGCATGAAGATGGTAACAGGAAAATCTGCATTCATAGAATTTTCTTGCTTCAGCCTGCCATTAATGGTGCAATGGTGGGGCTGACGAGCAAATTGACAAGCTTGTTTTAGAGACACTCTTTTTTGTCTTGATTGATGCCCTTTTCCACCAGTTGAAATTGCAGTAAATTACAGATGCCTCTTCCTCCCCAGCAGCTCAACTCTATGATGTCCACAGTAATAACAACTCTTACATAGATTTGTGTAGCATTTCCCCCCCCCCCCTAGTTGCTCCAAGCATTCGGCATATATCTATTTGGACACTTTCCAGGGAGATATTTAAGATTCTCACCTCTGGCTGTGCAGCCTGGGCCTTTTCAGGTGTGCTTTGAAAGGAAACAATTTCCCGCTTGCGTGGATAGTTGGTATCATAAGCTATCTGCCCTTTTCTTTACCTGCAAGGGTGGTCAAAAAACTCACGTATGTGTATGTGCATTGCACGTAAACGATGAGTAAAACTTTAATGACACACTTGCAGCCACCACCTTGGGGTTCTGGACACCTTCCCTCCTTGGACACCCTGATATTTCCAAATCTTCAGAATGGATCCTCGATGTTTTGATCCCACTCTGCTTGATCGCTTTCAAGATTGCTCAGCTGTCCTTGGCAGCATCCTTTACCTTTGCCTCTAAGGCCTGTGGCTGATTGGACGGAGGGGTTGGGGCAAGGGAGAACCACCAATGGCCTATCTGTGTACTCTATGGCAGGGGTCCCTCAACTTGGCAACTTTAAGACTTGTGGACTTCAACTCCCAGAATTCCTCAGCCAGTTTTGCTGGCTGAGGAATTCTGGGAGTTGAAGTCCACAAGTCTTAAAGTTGGCAAGGTTGGAGACCCCTGCTCTATGGAATCTCCAGCCAGTTTTAGATCAGACTTTGGCTAACTTTGGCTTCTTTATGACATGACATTGTTTGCAGTTATCACACTCTCTTGTGGTATAATATGTGTGCCTGTATACATATCAACAACCACCACCATCACCATGCCGTGTTTATCCATACGGAACAACCCCTGTCTTTCCAATGATGCCTTTCCTAAGGCAATTGTTTTATTTTGAAGGTAACTCCTTTTGGAGAAAAGAATGACTTTTCTTCGCATAAACCATCACCACTACGATCCCAAAGAGTTCAGAGTCTCAGAAAAGAGAAAGATTTACATTTTGTTCTCTTCCCCCCCCCCCAAATCTGCCCCTTTGAAGAATCTGCATTCTACGGCTTTCCTTTGAAATCTTCCTGACAATAATGATTGTGTATCGGGTGGTTTACACAACGGGTAAGAAAAGGTCTTGATTTTTCCACTGACTGTTTGAAAGATAGTTGACTGGGATTTTTGTGGCGTCTCCTCTATTGTGATGTTGAACTCCCGAGCCTGATAAAAGAGCCCCACATTGTGATGCCTCTTCTCTGGGGTCTCTGCCCTGATGCCCCAACTGTCTCTTTAGACCTCTTGAATATGCAGGCCATCGCTTTCAAAGGATTGATCCCGGGGGATCATCCACAGAGATGCTGATGGGTTCCACCTGAAGGCACCGAATGCAGAGACAATCTGCAATTAGTGACAGTTATCTTTAGGGGCAGGCGAGGGCTGTGGGGCTCAGCTGAAAAATCCAAGGGTTTGGTGAACCTCACAAGTCCGTAAGGAGCTGAGGGAATCTTTCAGGGAATGCTTTTTCTCAGCTGAGGTGAGGAGAAAGTCTCCCTTCACTCCAACACAGTGTTTCTCAACCTTGACAATTTTAAGGCATGCGGACTTCAACTCCCAGAATTCCACAGCCAGCATTGCTGGCTGTGGAATTCTGGGAGTTGAAGTCCGCATGCCTTAAAATTGTCAAGGTTGAGAAGCACTGCTTGAACAAACTGGTAGCCTTTGGATGTCTTGGGACTACAGTAGTCAAAATAATAGAATAACAAGTTGGAAAGGGTTTTGGAGGTCATCTAGTCCAACCCCCTGCTCAGGCAGGAAACCCTATACCCTTTCAGACAAACAGTTGTCCAATCTCTTCTTAAAAACTTTTAGTGTTGGAGCACCCACAGCTTCGGGAGACAAGTTGTTCCACTGATTAACTGTTCTCACTGACAGGAAATGTCTCCTTATTTCTAGCTTGGTTCTCTCCTTGGTAAGTTTCCATCTGTTGCTTCTTGTCCTTCTTCCAGGTGCTTTAGAGAATAGGTGGACCCCATCTTCCTTATGGCAGCCCCTTAGATATTGGAACCCTGCTATCATGTCACCCCTCGTCTTTCTCTTCATTAAACTAGACATACCCAATTCCTGCAACCGTTCTTCATATGTTTTAGCCACTAATTCTTGGAAGTGTCTGGCTACAGGAGGTTGCTCAGAGGTGGAGGGCAAGGAAGAAGGCTGAATCCCCCTCCCCGCCCCCAGGTTGTTTGGCCTTTGAAGAAACCACATTCCCATCCAATACATCTGAGAATATGCAGGTGAATCTGTCTACCTAGTGATAATGTCCTGTATTTGGATTGTGACTCTGATTGTGGCTGAACACCAAATTGGGACAGAAAAGTAAGGAACCTCAGCACCTCTGAAACTCTTGTCTTGCCCTGAAATCAATCAATCAATGAATCAATGAATCAATCAATCTGATTCTGAGCAAGGGGAGAGACGGGCCCCAAAACATGTCTATGCAGAATCACTGAATTATGTTTCTTTGTTTATTCCACTGACCTCTTTGATTCAAGAGAACAAAGTGGTGTACACAGCACACTTTCATTCCATTTTTTTTTCTGCACAACCCTGGGAGGGATTTGGGCTAAGAGAGGGGCACTGGCCAGGGACCATCCATGGTTAGGAGGGACATGTGCCTGGAGCTCTCCAGCCCAATGCTTTAAACCAGTGTTTCTCAACCTTGACAATTTTAAGGCATGTGGACTTCAACTCCCAGAATTCCACAGCCAGCAAGTTTGTCAAATTGTCAAAGTTTAAACATGGACACAAGTCCACATGCCTTAAAATTGTCAAGTTTAAACATTACAGTGTTTTGCAAACTCAACCACTTTAAGACCTGTGGACTTCAACTCCCAGGATTCCTCAGTCAGCAACTGACAGGTGGCAATTGTTTTCCTGTGGGGAGGGAAACTCTGATCCTCTTCTTTCCTGGAGTTCTCTTTGGGACAGAAACACGGTTGAATGGTTGTTCTAATGGAGCGTCTGCCATATTGTAGGGATGCATCAAACACATGATAATTTGATTCTCCCCTTGTTTGATCAAGGGGAATGCTGGCTAGGGCTGTCCTTGAAATCTTGTACAGGAAAGGTATCATTAGAAAGACAGGGATTGTTCCATATGGATAAATACGGCATGGTGATGGTGGTGGTTGTCAATATGTGTACAGACACACATATTATGGTTTGCAGACAACAGAGTGTTTGCAAACACTCAGATTGTTTGCAAACAATGTCATGTCATAAAGAAGCCAAAGTTAGCCAAACAATGTCATGTCATAAAGAAGCCAAACTGGCTGGAGATTCCATAGAGCAGGGGTCTCCAACCTTGCCAACTTTAAGACTTGTGGACTTCAGCTCCCAGAATTCCTCAGCCAGACCCAAATAAAGGGGTCAGGGTCAAAAAAACAAAACTCACAGCCACATCCATACAATCAAAGCCCTACCCCCTTTCTTGACGTTTTTGGACTCTTTCCCTGTCAATACCCCTATTTCTGGACCAGCATGGGCAACATCCAACCTGATCTAATGAGGAAAAGTTGGGTTAGGGATATCCCACAGATGTTCCCCAGCTGCCTTTGGGGCAGATGCCCCCCTCAGCTGACCTACCTCACCAGGATGTTGTTGTGAGGAAAACCTGTGAGGACGGGACACTACAGATGCCCCCGGGAGCTCCGGTGGTGTAGTGGTTGAACTACAATATTGCAGGTTAATTCTGCCCACAGTCTGGAGTTCGATCTTTACAGGGCTCAAGCTTGACTCAGCCTTCCATCCTTCTGAGGTTAGTCAAATGAGGACCCAGATTGTTGGGGGCAACATGCAAATCATGCTTATATTGTAAACCACTCAGAGAGGGCTGTAAAGTGCTATGGGGCGGTATTTAAGACTCAAATGCTGTTGCTATGAGCTCCCGAAGGAGGAAAAAATGAGATGTCAGTCTAACCTCAAGTCTTTTCTCATCTTGTGGCTCCAGAAATGGTGTGATTGTCGATTCTGTAAACCACGTAGAGCAGGGTTTTTCTACCTTGACAATTTTAAGCCACGTAGACTTCAACTCCCAGAATTCCACAGCCAGCAATGCTGGCTGTGGAATTCTGGGAATTGAAGTCCACGTGCCTTAAAATTGTCAAGGTTGAGAAACACCGACGTAGGGAGTGCTGTAAACTAAAGCACTATGAAGCTGTATATAAGTCTAAGTGCTATTGCTATATCAGCCATAGGTTTTGAAAATCAGGCGTTGTATCAGCCACGGAATAGATATGGCACCCTTTTAAAAAAAGAAAATCAAAAATACTGTCTTCCAGAAAATGAAAGCAGGAAAAAAAAAAGAGTCCAACAATCTCAGGTCTACCGTACTTCTCTTTATCTATTGATTTATTCATTTATGATTCTGCACTTTAGGCATTTTTCACTGTCTCTGCTCTTTGCCTAAGAGTTCCAGAATAGGGGTGGGGATGCAGGCGCACGCCTACTGCAGGTTGTATTGCTGCGTGCTGACTGGGAGGGAATGGATTTATTTCCCAGAATTCCCCTCCACTCAACTTCCCCCACCCCCCATCTACCGTCCCAGGGATGGGCTTCCCCCATCCAGCTGACCCCTTCTGAAGGGCAGTGAGCGCAAGCTCTGCCGTGTGCCAGGAAAAGTGCCGGCCTGGAAGGAGTTAAAGCCTGCACGGCTCCCCGCTGTGGTTTGTGGTCGAAACCATGATTGCCAGGAGCAAATTTTTGTCATGCAGCAAGGCGTGCTCTTGAAACGTTGAGTTATGCTTTTGGTGAATGAAAAAGGTGAAGCCTTTTATTAACGTGCAGGAGGCCTTCTCCTGAATCCAGGCTGTGTGTGCATGTGTGTCTGTGTGTGTGTGTGTGACAGTGTGTGTATGAGACAGAGAGAGACCAAGACAGACTGCATGCATGGATGTCTTTCTCTTCCCCCCCCCCTTTTTTTTTCTTTCTTCATTTCAGGACAAAAAAAAAAAGTTAGGAAAGTCCTCTAAAGCATAGCTGGCTGAGGAATTCTGGGAGCTGAAGTTCACAAGTCTTAAAGTTGTCAAGGTTGCAGACCCCTGCTCTAAAGTTAGGAAAATGTTTGCAGATAATAATAATATGCATAATAATAATAATAACATGCAACAAAATTTACGTGACACCCCAAGACCAGGTCCCACACACATAATCCCCAAACACACTCCCACCCACCCCTAAACCACCCAAAACATCCACCCAGTAGACCAAGTAATACTGTCCAACAGTTCACTGATGGTGGCCCTTTAGTTCATTATTGAGTGCAATTACAGCTCTGGGATAAAAACTATTCAGAAAACGTGTGGTCCGAGTTTTAATTGTTCTTTATCTTCTGCCAGAAGGCAACCGTCCAAAAAGATTGTAAGCAGGATGGGAAAAGTCTCTGAGAATGTTATGCAACTTCCTCAAACAGTGAGATTCGAAGATGTTGTCCAGGGCTGGTAGCTGGAGTCCGATAATATTCTGGGCAGTTTTAATAATTCTCTGTAGAGCTTTTTTGTCCGCTACAGAGCTTCTCCCATACCATGCAAGAATGCCGTATGTCAGGACACTCTCAATGGTGCTGTGATAATAGGACGGAAGTAAATGCTGAGATAGATTTATCTTCCTTAGCATTCTCAGGAAGTACAGCCTCTTCTGTGCCTTCTTCACAAGCATGTTAGCATTCATAGTCCATGAGAGGTCCTCAGAGATATAAGTGCCCAGAAATTTAAAACTACCCACCCTCTCCACCTCCTCACCATTTATGTACAGTGGTAGATGTATATCTTTCTTCTCCAAGAGAGAAGATGAACTTGTCTTCACCGAGAAACATTTAAACTGCAACCGGTGTGCCTTTTTGTTTGTATCTAACACAACTCCCCCATGCTGAGGGCATCTGATGCTCATGCTGTTCTCACCGGCTAATACCAGCGATGGCTGCTTGGTTTCCCAGAGGACCCCTCTACTCGAGAGTTGCAAGGTTTTGAAAAGGATATTGGCTGTTGGGAGACTTTCTTGTGCGAGTTCCTATGTAAAGGTAGCTCTGGAATTACAGCCCTTGGTTTAGTGACAAAAACTACAACAGCACTGAAAAAAAGACTTATAACCAGTCCTCACACTTACAACTGTTGCAGCATCTCCATGGTCACGTGATCAAAACATGAATAGCCGGCAACCTGAACGTATTTACAAAAGTTGTAGCATCCCGGGGATCGGGGGATCGCCATGTGGGAAGACAGATTCGCTTAACGACTGTGTGTTTCACTTAATAACTGCAGTGATTAACAACTGTGGCAAAAAAAGACGTAAAATCGGGCGCAACTCATTGCTTAGCCTTCTGGTCCCATTTCAGTTCAAGTCAGGACTCTGTGTGTGTGTGTGTTTTGTGTAAACATGAAGCCAGCACAGTGCCTGAATGAGCATTAATATAAGCCCCATTTCTGGTCTGAGAGAAATGATGGGAACATAGGAAGCTGGCTTGTATTTGGGTTCACACAGCCTGCTAAATGTTTGGTTCTGGAGTACTGTGTGCGATGGCTTATGCAGGGGCCTAGTGGGGGTCAATGGTGGGCAAGGGGGAGGAGAGGGGGCTGGAATTCTGTGCGCAAATGTTGCTTCTGCTGATCTCAGAATAGCTAAGCCAGGTCAAAGATGGTTGCTTTTTGGATGGGAGACTACTAGGGCTAGAGTAGGGGTCTTCAAACTTGGCCCTTTTATGACTTGTGGACTTCAACTCCCAAAATTCCTCAGCCAGCGTGGCACGCTGGCTGAGGAATTCTGGGAGTTGAAGTCCACAAGTCATAAAAGGGTTGAGTTTGAAGACCCCAGGCCTAGAGGCTAGAAGTCAAAAACAACCCAGAAAAAGGCAATTATGGCAAGGAGTCGCTGCAAGTTGAGCAGTTATATTAAATTGTTTAATACAATAAAATGCCAGAAAACACGTATGCATCATTGCTGAAATGTGTCCAAGAAGATCAGGAGTCGAAGGAACTTTGCTCCTTCTCCTTTTCACCCAAGTAGTATTGAGCAGTCTTCTGGCCCAGATTGTCACCATGGATTGCAATAGTTCTCCAGGTTTTCCGAGTGGAGTTTTTCCAACTCTCTTTGGCAATGAAATAGTGGGGTTACTGAACCTAATGCTAGCAAAATTGCCATTTCGCTTGTCAAACCTCTTCTACAGAAAATATAATGATCGTTTGTGCCTTTCTTGAATTTCTGGAAGGTGTTTTCAAAAGTCTCCCTGGCAGCGCTAAGAACTGAAGTTGGCGCTTCCCCAAAAATAAGGTAACCTTCTTAATAAGAGGGAACTGTGCAATTTAGCCCCAAAACTGGTTTAGCATTCTGTATAGGCCAGTGATGGCGAACCTTTTAGAGACCGAGTGCCCAAACTGCAACCCAAAACCCACTTATTTATCACAAAGTGCCAGGGCCACATCAGCATTGTGGTGCCCTCGGGGGGGGGGCAAGGAGGTGCCTCTGAGTGCCACCTCTGGCACGCAAAAACCAAGGGCGCAAAAATGGGCAACTGTGCTGCAAGGCGCAAAGATGGCTTCCTCCGTGCTGCAGGGTGCAGATACAGGGCACTACACCATGCAAGAACGGGGCAGGGCTAGTGAGTATCACGCAGGCACTAGCCCTGCCCCATTTGCAGAGCGTCCGTGCTCGCAGCCCTGTGTGCACATGCGCGCATGTAAAATGCTTCTTCCTTTTCTTCCAGTCCACCAATCGAAAATGGTTGGTGACCTCTGCTCTACCACTTCTACGTGAGCTTGCTAGTCAGCCACTTCGCCTCCTTTATGCTGGTTGGGGCTCCTGCTCCAGGCAGCGGTGGTGGCCTGATGGACCTGCTGCTGGTGGCGGTGGTGCATGTGCCAACAGAGAGGGCTCTGAGTGCTGCCTCTGGCACCCGTGCCATAGGTGTGCCACCACTGGTATAGGCAGATGTCTATAAAGATTCTCAGTCATCCAGATCATGGTTGTTCCAAAGGTGCTTTTTCACAAAGCAACGGTACTTTGTTTTTTCCTTGAAGATGTTTCACTTCTCATCCAAGAAACTTCTAGGATGAGAAGCAAAATGACTTCAAGGAAATACAACATACACTTTTGTACAGACAGAGGTTTCCTTGCAGTCCAGTTGGATATCCTGGTTTATGCACCTTGCTAGTAATCAGGTGTACATCTGGAGATTTTGTGTTTGTTATGTGTGTGCAGAGAACCGCTGGAACATCAGCCCTTCTGTAACTTGTGTGTTTGTGCAAATGATCTTTGGGTTCTTCATTCCTGGTGGCGCTCGTGCAAAAGCAGACCAGTCTAGGGGTTTGATTCAGCAAATCCATTGATGTGTCTTCTGATTTAATATTCAAAGCTACATAACCTGAGATTGAATACTGTGGCATGTCTCCATTGAAGAGAATTGGAAGATTCTCACTTCCCAAGGTGGCACGGAGAAGAGAGCGCGCGTGTGTGTGTATGAGAATGTGTTACATTTCTAGCCTACATTTCATTCAGGACTCAAGGCAACCCCCATACTCTTCTCCCCTCCATGTTGATCTTCATAAAAGCCCTGTGAGATAGAATAGGTTGAGCAATAGCAGCAGATTCATTTTCAACTTTCTACACTGCCCCATTGTATAATAATACCAGTCCATTTTTTTCTCTAATCAATCCATTTTGTAGCAGCATATCCTCGATCCGTGTTTCCTAACCTCGTCAACATTAAAGTGTGAGGAATCCAAGCCCCAGAAGTCCTCACCAGGTAACTGAAGTTTCAAATGTTATTGGAACTCCCATTCCCATCATCCTCAAAAGACATGGCCAGCAAGCAGGTATGTGTCAGCATTAGAGGCAATCCTTGATTTACGACTGGGCACTCAGCAATCATTTGAAGTTACAACAAAGTTACAAAAAGCTATTTAGGACCTGAATTCAAAGTTCCAATGGCTGCCCCCCGCCCTCCTGTGGTCACATGACTGCATTTTGGGCCCTGAGCCCACATTTATAGCTGTTGCAGCATCCCATGGTCACATGACTGTGATTTTTGCTGGAAACTGATTTTACTTTAATTTTTGGCACAAAAAACAGACCCACCTCATAGCAAACACTGCGTTTGTTTAACGATCTCAGCATTCGCTTAACGACCACTGCAAAAAAGCTCATAAGATGGGGCACGGTCATGTGATGACTCGCTTGACAATTGGCATGATTTAAAACCAAAATTGCAGATTCATTTATGGTTGTAAGTTGAGGACTATCTGTATAGGGTTTCTCTTCCTCCTGTATCTGAGAGCAAGGGGGGAAAAAAATTGGGAATGTGAAAATGAAGTGTCCTCTTATTCTTTCCGGGTCTTGAAATGAACATAGCAAATTACAATTTCCAATGTAGAGAAGGGGCACAATTAAAGTTTTCCTTATTGTGAAAGATTTCCCAAGAAATTTTGTCCCAGATTGCCTATCAGTGGAAGATTCATCTCTGCCCACACACGGAGGCTCCACACCTTGTTTCACATGAAGTCTCATGCCATTCCCCTCTTGTTTCTCCTACGTTTAGACCGCATTAGATTCTGTTCAAAATATTGAGCATAAAAAAGTTGCGTTCCTAAAATAGGCTTGCCTATGGTTAAATGAACCATGGTTTACTGACTCTAATTATCTGGTTTTGCACAATGTAGTGAATCATCCACTCACTTCACAGGCCTAGAATATGGTTAGTTAAGGGTGAGGTTAAGTGGATAGTAAGAAGGCAATGACTAGGTTCACCCAACATAATGACCTGGATCAGTTATAAACCAGCAGCTGCATTCATACAACATGTTTAACTTGACAGAATAACAGAGTTGGAGGTCTTCTAATCCAACCCCCTGCTCAAGCAGGAGACCCTATACTATTTCAGACAGGTGGGCTGTCTAGAAGCCTTCAGTGTTAAAATACCCACAACTTCTGAAGGCAAGTCATTCCTCTAATAATTAATTGTTCTCACTGTCAGGAAGTTTCTCCTTAGTTCTAGATTGTTTTTCTCCTTGATTAGTTTTCATCTGTTGCTCCTTACTCTGCCTTCAGAGGCTTTGGAGACCAAGTTGACCCCCTCATCTTTGTGGCAGCCCCTCAAATATTGGAAGACTGCTAACTTAACTGCGTCATGGTTCCTGCTTAGTTATTTTTAACCTTGGTGAAACATAGGACTGGTGGGGGAAATTATTGTTCTGTGTGAACCCAAGCCTCTTTTAATCAATTAATTGAATTTCTATGCCACCCATCTTATTATCCAAAGTGACACTTGGGAGCCCTTAGTTAATCATTCACTACATTTCCCAAAGGTAGGAAGTAGACTAAATCAATAATCGATGAGGTCGATTTAATCATACAGGGAATGATTTTAAAAAAATGCCAAAATGGTGGCCACAACAATGAGTTGGGAGCTCTACTTTTTCATGTGGGTCACCTTTTCTAGCCCTCGCCCCATTACTTTCTGTTTGACTTACCGTATGGTTGACTTAGATCAGTGTTTCTCAATTACGGCAACTTTAAGATGGGTGGACTTCAATTCCCAGGATTCCCCAGCCAGCTCTGCTGGGAGTTGAAGTCCATACATCTTAAAGTTGCCAAGGTTGAGAAACATTGATTTAGATTAGGAGTCTTCAAACTTGGCCCTTTTATGACTTGTGGACTTCAACTCCCAGAATTCCTCAGCCAGCGTGCCTGACTGAAGAATTCTGGGAGTTGAAGTCCACCAGCAGGGGTTTTCAAACTTGGCCGTTTTATGACTTATGGACTTCAACTCTCAGAATTCCTCAGCCCGCCTGAGGAATTCTGGAAGTTGAAGTCCACAAGTCATAAAAGGGCCAAGTTTGAAGACCCCTGATTTAAATAGTTCTGTCCTCTTCTTTGTGACCATGTCAGAAGACAGCCACTGTGTCTCTATCTTTGTTGACAAGGAGGATTTCCTACACCCCCTTTTACTCGCCCTTCTCTGTCTGACAGCTACACAAAAGAGAACAACCTTGTAAAAAAAGAAAGTTTGTTTTACCAAACCGAATTGCCCAAAGACTGACGTTAGCATGACACACTTCGAGAGGTAGAAAAAGGTGAGGTGGGGGTGGGAAGACATCTCAAGAAGATTGGGGGCATTACCTGAAGCTCATTCCTGCCCTATTTCAAACTTTAAGAAAGAACTTAAATGGGCAAGAGGTTTCTCTGTGTGTGGAGGTACCAGCAATACAGTATTTTTATATCTACATATTTTATACCCTACGAATATGGCAATATTAAATACGGCAATATGGCCCATGAATATAACATATGCATACAGGTAGTCCTCTACATATAACCAAAATTGGGTCCAGAATTTCTGATGCTAAGCAAGGCAGTTGTTAAGTAAGTCACATACAATTTTACAACCTTTCTTTGCCACAGTTGTTAAGCCAATCACTGCAGTTGTTAAGTGAATCTGACTCCCCCCATTATCAGAAGCCAGCTGGGAAGGTCACAAATGGCGATCATATGACCCTGGGACATTGCAACCATCGTAAATACATGCCAGTTGCCAAGCACCTGAATTTTGATCACATGATGGAGATGCTGCAATGTTCATAAGTGCAAGGTCCAGTCATAAGTAATTTTTTCAATATCATTGTAACTTCAAAGTCGTTAAACAAATAGTTGTAGGATGAGGACTAGCTGCCAAACCCGAAGCAACCACTAGGTGGTGACAGAGAGATACCGCAAACCCTAATTTTTGGGTTGCCATCTAGTGGTCCTCTGATGATAGTGATGACGATTATTATTATTATTATTGATCATCACACAATCAGCCAGATGTTCATACTGGAGTTGGCATTTTTGTCTACCTATCGAGTCCTTACCCAGGACCTGGGATAGGCAGATGTGGATGTTTGATGGTATTACAGGTATCATCGTAGGATGGAAGCAGTTCCTAGTAAGGCTGCCTTTTGCAATTGACTAATAGCGAATTTGTCAATGGTGATGATGGTGTTCAAGTGGTGCTCCAGTTGTTTTGGGATTGCATCCAAGGTGCCTATTACTATTGATACTACCCTTGCTTGCCTTTGCCACACTTTCTATTTCTATTTGTAGGTCTTTATTACTACTACTACTACTACTACTACTATTACTACTACTACTACTACTGTTGTTGTTGTTGTTACTACTATTATTATTATTTTGGTCGGGAACTGATATTCCAAAGCAAAGATGGCAACAAAACAAAACCAGGATATGTACTTAGTGTAGAATACAGTCAAACTAGCATGCTACATTCTGAAGTGAAATTATAAACAATGCAGACAATTAAAAGCTGGCTTTTAATAGAGTGTTCTGTTACAACTTAGATTGTTTGTGATCCCTGGCAGAGAATTGTTCTTTGCTGCTTGTTTGATTCTTAAGTTTATGTCTGAGCTTATTTTACAGAAGAGTATGTAAGCCACTGAGTCAGTTACTGGATTGACATCCAGTAAATAACAACAACATGGGGTGCTAAGTTTTGTCATGATTTCCTGAACAAACCACATTTGCTGGACTTCACACAACTTGCTTAGCCAGAAAACCATTGTTTACTGAACCCAGGGACTGATCTGCACACATTAAATTGGCATCAAACAAAAGCTGGGTGAACCCACCCTAAAGCAAGAATATTGAATTTTGTGATTCTCAATCAGAATAAAGCTGGAAGGGACCTTGGAGGTCTTGTAGTTCAACCTCAAGAAGGTTACCCGATAACCATTCCAGACAGGTGGCTGTCCAGTCTTTCCTTAAAAACCTCCACCCACAACCTCTGGAGGCAAGCTGTTCCACTGGTTAATTGTTCTCCCTGTTAGGAAGTTACTCCATAGTTCCAGGTTGCTTCTCTCCTTGATTAGCTTCCATCCCTTGTTTCTTGTCTTGCCTTAGATTTTGATGATTTTCTGCAGATTTTGCTCTGTAACTTCTGACAGATTTTGTGTATGTCCTCTTAACTTTGTCCACTTAAAAAGACCCCTGTGATGCATAAACATGATAAACATCAAAAAGTACAAGAATAGCCCTAGGCCAGGGGTAGGCAACCTTGGCTCTTTTATGACTCGTGGACTTCAACTCCCAGAATTACTGAGCCAGCTATTCTGAGAGAAAAGGGAGAGGTTTCCAAGCTGAGCCATGCTGGCTCAGGAATTCTGGGAGTTGAAGTCCACGAGTCATGAAGGGGCCATAGTTCCCCCATGCTGGCTCAGGAATTCTGGGAATTGAAATCCAGGAGTCATGAAGGAGCCAAGGTTTCCCCCATGCTGGCTCAGGAATTCTGGGAATTGAAATCCAGGAGTCATGAAAGGGCCAAGGCTTCCCCCATGCTGGCTCAGGAATTCTGGGAATTGAAGTCCACGAGTCGTGAAGGGGCCAAGGTTGCCTACCCCTGCTCTATGCCAAGGCCAGAAGGGAAACTGCCCGGTTGCTGAATCCCCTTTGCCTTTCTCTCTGCTGCTTGTCATGTGAATATTTAGTCTGGCTGAAGATTCTTGTCTGAACAGGATTAAACAGAGTCAACAGTGGTGAAACCTGAGTCATTGCATGGGGTGCTCCGTTGGAGACAGTCGGGGCGGCACTGAAAAGGAGGAACCGCTGCGTGAGAAAATTTTAAAGACAACGAAACTCGCACTAAAAAAAAGAAATCACCAACCCACCCACCCACCCACCCACCCCGTTAAGAGTTTTCATGCAGAGAGTGAAACTAACTAGCATTAGTCCCGTGTGAGGGACGGTGATGGGTAAAGGGGAGGTAAAGGGGAAAAAAGTCAAACTCTGGAAACTTTTTCCTCTTAGCTTGAGGGTTGATGTTTCTGTCTTTCCTCTGATGGTCTCTGGGGAACCATCATGAAAGTTTTGGAAGCCTAAAAGGTTTTCATTTCATACAAGGGCAAATTCAGTTTATCTTTATGTGCAACTGACACAGCTAAGCCTCTGTGTGTCCTTTGGCAGGGAGGGGTGGGACACAACATTTGGATTCTAAGGTTTTTTGTGGCTTTAACAAGCATCCTGAGCTTTTGGGCCATACTTTGAACCGGGAGCCTGCCCATGACTCAGCTACGAAGAAAGTTCTTGAGGCTTTTCTATGGATTGAAGTGCTGTCATGACTGGCTGTCGTTTTACTTGACCGGTTGTTAACTTTGATTGTTGTACGCTGCCCTGAGTCACATCTGGTGAGATGGGCGGTGAATATAAATTTGATAAACAAATAACTAAACGCTTGCGAATTAGACATTTTCCAAAATACACCATTCTGCAACCTTCCAGAAACAAAGACATGGGTGTATTCGGGGGGGGGGGTAGAATGAAAAAGCAAGCTGGCTCGGACATACAAAAGCCATTTGCTTTTGGGAAGAAGATGATGGCTAGGTCTACCTTGATGCTACCTGGGGATTTATGCTTTGGTAACCTAAAACACTTGTGTGGCATTATGACTAATACGGCCTGGCTCTTGTTCTCTGTTCCTAACCCAGTCTGAATATCTGAATCTCTTCCCAGATTGAGCTAGGACCGGTTCTTTACATAAAAATACTCAATTTGAGGCATCTTCATTTCTTTTATACCGAAGGTTGCAGGGGTTTTTTAAAATAATTTTTTATTTTCCCAAACTCTCCCCCATACATATACCGTGATATTTATCAGATGTTAACATACATTCTTTTTACATTCATATATAAGATACTTTTAATAAAATGAAATAAATACATACCCATGACTTTTGGTGTTGCTCGCCCATTTCCCCTTTCACTGTATCCACACTCCTCCTTCTCTACCTTCTTTCTCCCTTTCTTCTCTTCCCTACTTCCCTCTTCTTCCTCTCCTCTTCTCTTTCCTTCACCACTCTCCTCCCCTTTCTCCCCACTTCTCCTCTTCTCCTCCAACCTTCCTTCTCCCCTCCTTTACTCTTTTCCCTCTCCTCTCCTTTCTTCCCTCTCATCCCTCTTCAGATACAATTCAGGGGTAATGTCCAAGCAACTCCTCTCTCCAAATTTCCCTATTTGTATTATATACAACAAGATTAATTCCTAATTGGAAGGTTGCAGTTTGGTCCACAGGCTGTAAGATGAGCTATCCTATTTCCGAATAGCCACACCAGCATTAAACAACTTATTGTCTGCCCGAAATTGCCAACACCATCTCCAATACCATGAAGTATTTTCAGGAACAAAAGGAAATGGATGGAAGAATTGAAGGAATGATTTGGGGAAGGGAAAGAGAGAGGAGCTATCAAAAATGTTGATCTGGACACTTGTGATCTTTGGTAACCCATCTGGCTTCTTAATAGCCAACCCCCCCCCCAATTTTTTTTTCCAGCATTATGGATTTCCCATTTGCTCAGCCATTGACCCCAGCAGACAAAGAAAGTTAGGGATGGGATGGGGTGACATTGAAAAAAAGATGCTGTGGAAGGAAGGGATGAGTTCAAAGGAAAGATTTGACTTTCCTTTACTTAGAGCAGTGGTTCTCAACCTGTGGGTCGGGATCCCATTTAGGGTCAAACGACCATTTCACGGGGGTCGCCAAACAATGCAGTCCGCCATTTTTCCCCCTTTTCCTTAGCTGTGCTACTCCCTTTTATTCTATTGGCTTTTGAAAGCCAATAGAATAGACTCTCTTGAATAGAGTCTAATTCTATTGGCTTTCAAAAGCCAATAGGAATTGTCCAGGCTGTCTCTGCCCTGCTGAGCCCGCCAAAAGTCCCATTCTGCAAACGGTGCTGCACCAGTTGAGTAATCCTCAACTTACGACCGGTTGAGTAGTCCTCGACTTACGACTGGTTGGGGATCGCGGTCTTAAAAAGGTTGAGAACCACTGACTTAGAATCTTGAGAAAGCTGATTGTTGACGCTGCTGCATCTGGACTAGAGAAATCTAGACGAGCAGAAAAGTGAGGGAATCCCTGACTTGCTATCTGGTGGTCCTCTAAATTTTGGGTGGTCCATGTTTCGACCAAAAGAGCCTGGATGGTTTGGAGCTCTAAGAATGAACTGGATGGAGGTTTGGGGTCCATCCTATCTCACCATTCCTGACTTAAGCAAAACCTATCCAAGTCTGGATACATAACTCTTATTAGCAACACATAATCGCTGCTGGTTGACTCCAGGATGGCGGAGTGGAGAGTGATCTAAGTAAAAGTCTTGCCCTTCAGCCACAGGGCCTCTTTAACTGGAAAAGCACCCAAGGGTGGGGATTGGCAATGATGCCTTTCCCACCTCCTCCCCCCCCAGTGGGACTCTGTTTGATCTGCAGCCTGTCCTCTTTTCCATTTGTGGAAAATCAAAGAAGCGGGGAGGATCTTGGCCTCACTTCTAATCCTTTCTCTCCTTGCAAACAAAGCAGGAGATGAGCTATGCCCAGAGATTGTGACTGATTTAAGAACAAACTCCTTGTAGATCAATGTTTCTCAACTTTGGCAACTGGAAGATGCGTGGACTGGGGAATTCTGGGAGTTGAATTCCACACATCTTCAAGTTGTCAAGGTTAAGAAATACTGCTGTAAATGTTGCGATTATGCCAAATCCAACATTGCTTTCACTATTCCAATCTCAATGTGTCGTTGTATGAGTTCAGATCAGATCTTTAAAGGAAGAGAGAAGGAAAAGCTCAGATCTCTTCATGTGCTTTGGTTGATGTGTAAGCGACGAGCCTGCTTTGTACATCCTGCAGCACAGAAGTGCAATTTGTTTTGTTGGGCATAGCCTGTTGCACAACTGTAGTTTTTCTGATTTGTAAGTTGTGTTTTATTGTGATGGGGCACAAGTCAAGACAGCAGCTTCAGCTATGGAATCAACTTCCCTCCCCCCCATTCCTTTTTTATTGATGCCAATTAAAAAGCGGAGCGGTTTTGATTGCAGGATTGTGACTGTCAATCTGACTTTTTTGATCTGCCTTGAGGGCCATTTTAGTAAGCATCCAACTGTGGCTTGATTCAATCATTCGTGCTTAACAAAAACATAGGTTAGAGGAGGGGTCTTCAAACTTGACCCTTTTATGACTTGTGGACTTCAACTCCCAGAATTCCTCAGCCAGCGTGGCTGGCTGAGGAATTCTGCATGTCCACAAGTCATAAAACAGCCAAGATTGAAGATCCCTGGTAGAGGAGGGGTTTTCAAACTTGACAACTTTAAGCTTTGTGGACTTTAGTTCCCAGAATTCCTCAGCCATCCGTGCTGGTTGGGGAATTTGGGGAGTTGAAATCCACAAGCTTTGGCTTAGAGTGGCACCATGGTTTAAAGCTTACCAGGTACATCCAGCTAAATGTGATTTAGTTAATAAACCCTATGAACCAGAATAAGAGAAATAGGAATCTTATGCCTTTGACAGTTGCATATCCTTGTTAATAAAAATGGAACCTGCAATCAAATTTGCAATAAGAAGTGCTCCTCTGTAGGGTTCCTTCTGCTTCCCTCCCCCCTTCCCATTCTTATGTCCCAATCTCCTAAAAGCCACAAGCAATCTTTTTTGGGTGAGGTGTTATTCATATACTTTTTGTATTTCCACTTCTACAAAATATTGGACAATTCCCAGTTCTGCAAGTTCATGTTTGTGATACTCTCATAACAACATAAGCAATGATCCTCACAATCTGGACATTTGAAGTAAAGAAAAAATAGGGCACTCCCAGTATTTAGTTAGATCAGGGGTAGGCAACCTTGGCTCTTTTATGACTTGTGGACTCCAACTCCCAGAATTCCTGAGTCAGCCATGCTGAGGGGAAAGGGAGAGGTTTCCATGCTGAGCCATGCTGGCTCAGGAATTCTGGGAGTTGAAGTCCACGAGTCATAAAAGAGCCAAGGTTGCCTATCCCTGGGTTAGATATAGTGGAAGTGAAGAGCAAT